>NC_082671.1:50503750-50809218 GCF_025265405.1 Mesoplodon densirostris | reverse complement strand
AAAGTGAATCTGCTATATGTATACATATATCCCCATAGCCCCTCCCCTTGCCTCTCCCTCCCACCCTCCCTATCCCACCCCTCTAGGTGGTCACAAAGCACTGAGCTGATCTCCCTGTGCGATGCAGCTTCTTCCCACTAGCTACCTGTATATGTCAATGTTACTCTCTCGCTTCATCGCAGCTTACAATTCCCCCTCCCCGTGTCCTCAAGTCCATTCTGTACACCTGCGTCTTTATTCCTGTCCCGCAAACTGGTTCATCTGTACCATTTTTCTAGGTTGCACATATATGTGTTAATATACAATATTTGTTTTCCTCTTTCTGACTTACTTCACGCTGTATGACTGTCTCTAGATCCATCCACGTCTCTACAAATGACCCAATTTCGTTCCTTTTTATGGCTGAGTAATATTCCATTGTATATATGTACCACATCTTCTTTATCCATTCCTCTGTCGATGGGCATTTAGGTTGCTTCCATGACCTGGCTATTGTAAATAGTGCTGCAATGAACATTGGGGTGCATGTGTCTTCTTGAATTATGGTTTTCTCTGGGTATATGCCCAGTAGTGGGATTGCTGGATCATATGGTAATTCAATTTTTAGTTTTTTAAGGAACCTCCATACTGTTCTCCATAGTGGCTGTATCAATTTACATTCCCACCAACAGTGCAAGAGTGTTCCCATTTCTCCACACCCTCTCCAGCATTTCTTGTTTGTACATTTTCTGATGATGCCCATTCTAACTGCTGTGAGGTGATACCTCATTGTAGTTTTGATTTGCATTTCTCTAATTTCTCTAATAATTAGTGATGCTAAGCAGCTTTTCATGTGCTTCTTGGCCATCTGTATGTCTTCTTTGGAGAAATGTCCATTTAGGTCTTCTGCCCATTTTTGGATTGGGATGTTTGTTTTTTTAATATTGAGCTGCATGGGCTGTTTATATATTTTGGAGATTAATCCTTTGTCCGTTGATTCGTTTGCAAATATTTTCTCCCATTCTGAGGGTTGTCTTTTCTTCTTGTTTATGGTTTCCTTTGCTGTGTAAAAGCTTTTAAGCTTCATTAGGTCCCATTTGTTTATTTTTGTTTTTATTTTCATTTCTCTAGGAGGTGGGTCAAAAAGGATCTTGCTGTGATTTATGTCATAGAGTGTTCTGCCTATGTTTTCCACTGAGAGTTTGATAGTTTCTGGCTTTACATTTAGGTCTTTAATCCATTTTAAGCTTATTTTTGTGTATGATGTTAGGGAGTGTTCTAATTTCATTCTTTTACATGTAGCTGTCCAGTTTTCCCAGCACCACTAATTGAAGAGGCTGTCTTTTCTCCATCGTATATTCTTGCCTCCTTTATCAAAGATAAGATGACCATATGTGTGTGGGTTTATCTCTGGGCTTTCTCTCCTGTTCCATTGGTCTATACTTCTGTTTTTGTGCCAGTACCATACTGTCTTGATTACTGTAGCTTTGTAGTATAGTCTGAAGTCAGGGAGTCTGATTCTTCCAGCTCCATTTTTCTTTCTCAAGACTGCTTTGGCTATTCGGGGTCTTTTGTGTTTCCATACAAATTGTGAAATTTTTTGTTCTAGTTCTGTGGAAAATGCCAGTGGTAGTTTGATAGAGATTGCATTGAATCTATAGATTGCTTTGGGTAGTAGAGTCATTTTCACAATGTTGATTCTTCCAAGTCAAGAACATGGTATATCTCTCCATCTGTTTGTATCATCTTTAATTTCTTTCATCAGTGTCATAGTTTTCTGCATACAGGTCTTTTGTCTCCCTAGGTAGGTTTATTCCTAGATATTTTATTCTTTTTATTGCAGTGGTAAATGGGAATGTTTCCTTAATTTCCCTTTCAGATATTTCATCATTAGTGTATACGAATGCAAGAGATTTCTGTGCATTAATTTTATATCATGCTACTTTACCAGATTCATTGATTAGCTCTCGTAGTTTTCTGGTAGCATCTTTAGGATTCTCTATGTATAGTATCATGTCATCTGCAAACAGTAACAGTTTTTCTTCTTTTCCAATTTCTTTCCTTTTATCTCTTTTTCTTGTCTGATCGCCATGGCTAGGACTCCCAAAACAATGTTAAATAATAGTGGCGAGAGTGGACATTCTTGTCTTGTTCCTGATCTTAGAGGAAATGCTTTCAGTTTTTCACCATTGAGAGTGAAGTTTGCTGTGGTTTTGTCATATATGCCCTTTATTATGTTGAGGTAGGTTCCCTCTAAACTGTTTGGAGAGTTTTTATCATAAATCGGTGTTGAATTTTGTCAAAAGCTTTTTCTGCATCTATTGAGATGATCATATGGTTTTTTTCTTCAATTTGTTAATATGGTGTATCACATTGATTGATTTGCATATATTGGAGAACCCTTGCATCACTGTGTTAAATCCCACTTGATCACGGTGTATGATCCTTTTAATGTGTTGTTGGATTCTGTTTGCTAGTATTTTGTTGAGGATTTTTGCATGTATATGCATCAATAATATAGTAATATACAGTAATTTTCTTTTTTTATAGTATCTCTATCTGGTTTTGGTATCACAGTGATGGTGGCCTCATAGATTGAGTTTAGGAGTGTTCCTCCTCTGCAATTTTCTGGAAGACTTTGAGAAGGGTAGGCACTAGCTCTTCTCTAAATATTCAGTAGAATTCACCTGTGAAGCCATCTGATCCTGGACTTTTGCTTGTTGGAAGATTTTTAATCACAGTTTCAATTTCATTACTGGTGATTGGTCTGATCATATTTTCTATTTCTTCCTTGTTCAGTTGGTCTGATCATATTTTCTATTTCTTCCTTGTTCAGTCTTTGAAGCTTATACCTTTCTAAGAATTTGTCCATCTTTCCAGGTTGTCCATTTCATTGGCATAGTTTTGCTTGTAGTAGTCTCTTAGGCTGCTTTGTATTTCTGTCGTGTCCATTGTAACTTCTCCTTTTTCATTTCTATTTTTATTGTTTTGAGTCCTCTCCCTCTTTTACTTGATGAATCTGGCTAAAGGTTTATCAACTTTGCTTACCTTCTCAAAGAACCAACTTTTAGTTTTATTGATCTTTGCTATTGTTTTTTTGTTTCTATTGCATTTATTTCTGCTGTGATCTTTATGATTTCTTTCCTTCTACTAACTTTGGGTTCTCTTAGTTCTTCTTTCTCTAGTTCCTTTAGGTGTAATGTTAGATTGTTTATCTGAGATTTCCTTGTTTCCTGAGTAGGCTTGTATTGCTATAAACTTCCCTCTTAGAACTGCTTTGGCTACATCCCATAGGTTTTGGATCGTGTTGTTTTCATTGTCATTTGTCTCTAGGTATTTTTTGATTTCCTCTTTATTTCTTCAGTGATCTCTTGGTTATTTAGTAACGTATTGTTTAGCCTCCATGTGTTTGTGTTTTTTACATTTTTTCCCTGTAATTGATTTCTAATCTCATAGAGTTGTGGTCAGAAAGGATGCTTGATATGATTTCAATATTCTTAAATTTACCGTAGCTTGATTTGTGACCCAAGATGTGACCTCTCCTGGAGAATGTTCCATGTGCACTTGAGAAGAAAGTGTAATCTGCTGGTTTTGGATGGAATGTCCTATAAATATCAATTAAATCTATAGGGTCTATTGTGTCTTTTAAAACTTGTGTTTCCTTATTAATTTTCTGTCTGGATATTCTGATCATTGGTGTAAATGAGGTGTTAAAGTCTCCCACAATTATTGTGTTACTGTCGACTTCCTCTTTTATATCAGTTAGCAGTTGCCTTATGTATCGAGGTGCTCCTATGTTGGGTGCATATATATTTATAATTGTTATATCCTCTTCTTGGATCAATCCCTTGATCATTATGTAGTGTCCTTCCTTGTCTCTTGTAACATTCTTTATTTTAAAGTCTATTTTATCTGATATGAGTATTGCTACTCCAGCTTTCTTTTGATCTCCATTTGCATGGAATATCTTTTTCCATACCCTCACTTTCAGTCTGTGTGTGTCCCTAGGTCTGAAATGGGTCTCTTGTAGACAGCATATATATGGGTCTTGTTTTTGTATCCATTCAGCGGTTGGAGCATTTAATCCATTCACGTTTAAGGTAATTATCGATATGTATGTTCCTATTACCATTTTCTTAATTGTTATGGGTTTGTTATAGTAGGTCCTTTTCTTCTCTTATGAGAGAAGAAAACGTTTCCCACTTAGAGACGTTCCTTTAGCATTTGTTGTAAAGCTGGTTTGTTGGTGTTGAATTCTCTTAGCTTTTGCTTGTCTGTCAAGCTTTTGATTTCTCCATTGAATCTGAATGAGATCCTTACCAGGTAGAGTAACCTTGGTTGTACGTTCTTCCCTTTTATCACTTTAAGTATATTGTGCCACTCCCTTCTGGCTTCTAGAGTTTCTGCTGAGAAATCAGCTGTTAACCTTATGGGAGTTCCCTTGTATGTTATTTGTCATTTTTCCCTTGCTGCTTTCAATAATTTTTCTTTGTCTTTTATTTTTGTCAATTTGATTACTATGTGTATCAGTGTGTTTCTCCTTGGATTTATCTTTCTTGGGACTTTCTGAGCTTCTTGGACTTGGGTGGCTATTTCCTTTCCCATGTTAGGGGATTTTTCGACTATAATCTCTTCAAATACTTTCTCAGGTCCTTTCTCTCTCTCTTCTCCTTCTGGGACCCCTATAATGAAAATGTTGTTGTGTTTAATGTTGTCCCAGAGGTCTCTTAAGCTGTCTTCATTTCTTTTAATTCTTTTATCTTTATTCTGTTCCATGACAGTGAATTCCACCATTCTGTCTTCCAGGTCACTTATCCTTTCTTCTGCCTCGGTTATTCTGCTATTGATTCCTTCTAGTGTAGTTTCCATTTCAGTTATTGTATTGTTCCTCTCTGTTTATTCTTTAATTTTTCTAGGTGTTTGTTTGCTCTTTAATTCTTCTAGGTCTTTGTTAAACATTTCTGGCATCTTCTCGATCTTGACCTCCATTCTTTTTCCGAGGTCCTGGATCATCTTCACTGTCATTATTCTGACATTTTTCTGCAAAGTTGCCTATCTCCACTTCATTTAGCTGTTTTTCTGGAGTTTTATCTTCTTCCCTCATCTGGTATATAGTCCTCTACATTTTCATTTTGTCTATCTTTCTGTGAATGTGGTTTTTTTCCCACAGGCTGCAAGACTGTAGTTCCTCTTGCTTCTGCTGTCTGCCCTCTGGTGGTTGAGGCTATCTAAGAAGCTTGTGCAAGCTTCCTAATGGGAGGGACTGGTGGTGGGTAGAGCTGGCTGTTGCTCTGCTAGGCAAAGCTCAGTAAAACTTTAATCCACTTGTCTGCTGATGGGTGGGACTGGTTGTTTGGCCTGAGGCAGCCCGCCACTGGAGCCTACCCCACTCTATGGTGGGGCTAATTGCGGACTCTGGGAGGGCTCAGGCCAAGGATTACTTCTGTTGCCAGTGTCCTTGTCCTCATGGTGAGCCACAGCTACCCACCACCTCTGCAGGAGACTCTCCAACTCTAGCAGGTAGGTCTGGTTCAGTCTCCTATGGGGTCACTGCTCCTTCCCCTGGGTCTTGATGCACACACTAGTTTGTGTGTGCCCTCCAAGAGTGAAGTCTCTGTTTCCCCCAGTCCTGTCAAAGTCCTGCAATCAATTCTCATTGGCCTTCAAAGTCTGATTCTCTAGGAATTCCTCCTCCTATTGCCAGACCCCCAGGTTGGGAAGCCTGACATGGGGCTCAGAACCTTCACTCCAGTGGGTGGACTTCTGTGGTATAAGTGTTCTCCAGTTTGTGAGTCACCCATCAAGCAGTTATGGGATTTGATTTTATTGTGATTGTGCCCCTCCTACCATCTCACTGTGGCTTCTCCTTTGTTTTTGAATGTGGGGTATCTTTTATGGTGAGTTCCAGTGTCTTCCTGTCGATGATTGTTCAGCAGTTAGCTGTGATTCCAGTGCTCTCGTAAAAAGGAGTGAACGCACATCCTTCTACTCCACCATCTTCCATAGCACCTTCAGCACAGTCTTCATGGACTCTCATGTTAAGTCCTGAGATTACAGTGCAAACAAGTGGACATTATAAATTCACAGAAATCCTGGAATGGGAAGCCCTTGGAGTAACTGATGTGCACAGCTCTCCCCTCCAATTTGAGGACATGCTCCTGCCTGGCTTCCATGAAGCCAGACTACTCATGTGCCACTTCTGCTTGGGTTGACACAGAAGGAGAGAAGATTTCCATTTAGTACCAGAGATACCCAAGGAAGATTGTCCCCCAACCTTTAGAATTTCTAAGCTGAAAAGAACTTTATAAACCATCTAGCTTTCCCAGATTGTTGTTTGTTTGTTTTTTTTTAATGAGAAACCCAAGTGACTTATTCATGAACTTACAGTGACAGAGAAAGGTCTTGTGCCATCATCAGGTGTCACAATACCTCTACCAATCATTCAAACATGCATCGTGGTCTATCAGCCAGATGGTCAGCCAAAATGTTTATTGCTTACTCACTATGCCAGTAAGCCTTCCTGTGGTTTGAACTCAGTTCCTTTTGGAACTGAAGAAGAGAACTTCTCAGTGCTCTGGAGTCTACTTCCAACTCCCTTCCTTTCTTTCTCCAGTCTGAATAATCTCTTTTCTCTTCTCCTTCCTTTCCAGGTTTGATTCTCTACACTCTTCCTTCCCACTTCTCCACCTTAGGCAATAGATTATTGCCCTGAGTTGGGAAGGGTTGATGAGGTCTGACATGACAAGGTTGCCTCTGCTACATGATCTGTCCTGGGTCATCCCTACAGCTTTATTCATAATGCCTCATCCCCAGCCATGCTCTGGAACTCATAACACATTTGAGCATTCTTTTCTGTTCTTGTCCCTCTGAAGGGAAACTCAAATGTTCCGTGGAAGTTGGCAACATAACCACAGTCACTGCGTTTGTTCTCCTAGGACTACTCAACAACCCTCAGATCCAGGTAGTACTATTTGTAATATTACTGGTGATTTACAGGGTTCCCTCACAGGAAACCTGCTGATGCTGCTGGTGATCAGGACTGGTTGCCATCTCTGCACCCCCATGTACTTCTTCCTCAGTCACATCTCCTTCCTGGATGCTTTCTATTCCTCAATCATAGTTCCTAAGCTGCTAGAGAACCTTCTTTCCAAGTGGAAGGCTATAATCCTCCTTGAGTGTTTCACCCAGATCTCCTTGGTCGTATTTTCCGGGGCTTGCCTTCTTTCACTTCTTTCACTTCTTTCACTGAAGCTTGCCTTCTTTCAGTCATGGCCTGTGACCAGTTCCAGGCCATGTGCCACCCAGTGCTGTATGTGGTGGCTATGAAGAAGGTGTGTACTGGCCTCATGGGAGCAACCTGGGCCTTAGGAATGGGGATGGGCCTTGTTAACACCATCCTCCTTGCTCAGCATCACTTCTGTGGCCCCAACCTCATTCACAGTTTTGCCTGCGAGCTTCCCCCTATGTTCGTGTTGGCCTGTTCTGAGCCCTACGTTAACATTGCCTCCATCCTGACCACCATGGTGGTCCTGGGCCTTGGTACCCTTGTCCTATTGCTGGGATCCTACACCCGTATCATGACAGCTGTGGGAATCAACTCTGCCACGGGTCAGAGCAAGATCTTCTCTACCTGCTCATCTCATTTTCTTGTGGTCACCATCCTTTATGGTTCAGGAGTTTTCAGGTATGTCATTGCTACACCTCTGGAAAGTAAATGTAGGGTATTTTTCACTCTAAAGTAACCTTGGTCTGTAGAACAGAGCACTGCAAGGTAGCAGGAAAGAATTGTACTGGAATTCAGAAGGCCTGGGTTCTAGTTCTGGCTCTGCTGTGGACTAGATGTGTGAATTATTTTTTTTTAAATCCATTTTCTTTCTGAGGGCCCAATTGTCTAACTCTAAAAAATGAGCTTGTACAAGGAGTAAAGATTTTCATACTTTCATTAACCTATGATTTGGCAGTCCTCAGAAGGAAATCAGAGAGCCTTTGGTAGACTTTTATTCAGGGTTAGACAAAAAAATAAAACACATCATCCTTGAAACAGATGCCATTTCTCTTTCCTACTGGAAGATGATGTCTCCAAAGCTTATTTGTGCTGTAAATATTTATTAGGCAACTACTATACAACAACATCTTTACACAATCAAGCTCAATTTTAGTATGTGTCACATCACAAGATAAATATTATTAACCTCACTTTCAGATATTAACCTGAGTTTCAGGAGTAACCAGGTACTTTCTCAAAGTTCCCAGAACAAGCTAAGAATGGAGCCATAATGTAAACCAAGTCTCACTGACTTGAAACCTCATGCTCTTTTCTTTTTTTTTTTTTTTTTTTTTGGCGGTACGCGGGCCTCTCACTGTTGTGGCCTCTCCCATTGCGGATCACAGGCTCTGGACGCGCAGGCTCAGCGGCCATGGCTCACGGGCCTAGCCGCTCCGCGGCATGTGGGATCTTCCTGGACCGGGGCACGAACCTGTGTCCCCTGCATCGGCAGGCGGACTCTCAATCACTGCGCCACCAGGGAAGCCCTCGTGCTCTTTTCTACCATGTTTCTCTCAAACATAAACAGCTCTAGTTGATGAGTCCTTGATTACCAGGAAACAATAACTAATGGTCTATGTTCTCTACTAGTGAACTGGAGATGGATTTGCACAAATTGCTCTATACTTTTTTCACCTGCTTGTTACTTGAAGTGAAGTCGGGGGTGGGAAAGGATAAGGAATTGTCCAGGAGAGCTCACCTGAGCCTGTGGACAAATCTCTTCAGCTCTCCTTGTCTCAGTTTCCTCTTTTCCATAAGGGGATGATAAGATTTCTCCCACCTACTTCACAGAAATGTTAGGAGGGATAAATTAAAAGCTAAAAAATGACAGTAAAATGAATATCTTTTTAACCAAGCATGCCAGAACCCACAAAGAATGTTCCAATGATAATAGCACAATTGCAACAACAACAACAACAAAATTTAATGCTTCTTTGGGAAATACTCCCAGTGACACTTAACAAGATGCATCCAAAAATTTAATCTTATTATTTTGGATTCACATCTTGTGCTAAACACATTTTTATCTTTCACTTTATTTACAAAGCTTGGTTTCTTTTCTAAGCCAAAGAAAAATGCATCTAAAAGGATAAATGTTTATTCCACTAAGCATTATAAAAATAATGTGCTGTGATTCTGGGGTAATTCCCAGAGCCATAAATGTTAGGGAGAATGACAGCATTATTGGACTAGCCTACAGTTTTATAAGGAACAATCATCACAAGGTGGGAACATATAGTTGTATATATAGGGAAAAGAAGAGAAAAAAATCCTCATATTATCATCATAACTATTAAGGAAAGACACTTTAAAAAGTATGAAGTGCTACAGAAATGTATGAAATTGTTTTCAGTTCTGACCTGTAGCACTTGATATACTGCAGAACCTCCTTTTTCCTCAGGGCAGCTCCTGTAATGTTTTGTGTAAGATCACTCATGTATGGAGGCATTTGAAGGCAGAAATGACGGACTTCTCACTGATAATTCAGTCATTTCTAGATGTTTCTACCATTAGTGGTTGGTTTAGCTCTGAGGACACTTTTTGCAGAGTCTGGGATGGGATGGACTGTGGCTGCCAACAGCATTGTGACCACTGTCCTGAGCTCAGTTTACTCCTTTGTTCAATTCCTTTCAAGGTACATGACTCCAGCTTCCGACTCAGCCCTGGAGCAAGTGCTGTCAGTGCAGTACAGTGTGGTGACCCTGCTGCTAAAGCACCTTATCTACAGTTCTGAAGAACCAGGAGGGGAAGGAAGCTCTGGGGAGGTTACTGGGCAGGAATCCCAGGCTTACCTTCTAAGTCAGGCTCTACTGACTCCTTATAATAGGAGGAAAAGTTATGGGAAGGAAGAGGAGACAGAAAGAGCTATCACCACTAAGCTATCTTAGCATGAATTCTTGTCCAAAACAGAAGCCTTAGTTCCTCTGACTCCAATGCCCTCCCCCAGTCAAACGAGATGGGCAAACCTCCACAGAACTGATGGCACCCATCCACAGGGAACCCAGTCACTACACAAGAAAATCCTCTCAAAAACAGTATGGAGGATCTTCAAGAAACTAAAAATAGAACCACCATATGATCCAGCAATTCAACTCCTGGGAATATATCCAAAGGAAATGAAAACAGTAACTCAAAAAGATAATCTGCACCCCCATGTTCATAGCAGCATTATTTACAATAGTCAAGACATGGAAAGAAGCTAAGCATACATCAATGGATAAATGAATAAAGAAGTTATGGGTAAAGCAATGGAATATTATTCAGCCATAAAAATGAGGAAATTCTACCATTTTTGACAACATGAATGGACCTTGAAGGTATTATGCTGAGTGAAACAAGTCAGACAAAGAAAGACAAATACAATATGATCTTACTTATATGCGGAACCTAGGGAAAAACCAAACTAATAGAAAAAGAGATCAGACATGCGAGAGATCAGGGGTGGAGGGTGGGAGGAAGGGGGATTGGAGGAAGGTGACCAAAAGTACAAATTTCCAGTCTAAGTACTAGGAATGTGATGTACAACATGATGACTATAGTTAACACTGCTGTATGATACATAGGAAATCTGTTAAGGGAGTAAATCCTTAGAGTTCTCATCACCAGGAGAAAAGTTCTTTCTTTTCTTCTTCTTCTTCTTTCTTTTCTTTACATTGTATCTTTATGAGATGATGGATTTTTTTTTTTTTAGGAATAGAAAAGAGTTTTCTTTGAGCCAAACTGAGGACTATAGCCCAAGAGACAGCCTCTCAGATAACTCTGAGAAACTGCTCCGTTGAAGCATGGTTTTTAGCATAGTCACATACCTTATCAGAACAAAGAACATACATCAAACATGACAGGGGTATATGCCTTCAAGTTTCCAAAAGAGACAGGTTTAGTATATACAGAGTGAGACAGCGGTACCCTGGTGTCTGGGAAGAGAACCTTATCTTCGAGGGAGTGTTAATATGGATGTCATAAGCAAGGAGTTTTATCCTTATCTTCAAAGCAGACATTCTTTACCTTAATGGTTAAAGCAGATGTGCTGTGTGTGTTTAACACGCTGTTCTAGTTCACACAAAGTTCAGGCTGAACAATGTATAAGCCAAAATTACTTCCCCATACCTCAATGTGTGAAAATTTTCTCCATCAGAGGGAACTTTCAGGATTTTCCTAATTAGGAATTTTGAGATAATGGATACTAACTGAACCTATTGCAATACTCATATATATATGTATATATAGAGAGAACCATCAAACCATCATGCTATATACCTTGAAATTGTACAGAAATGTATGTCAATTATCTCTCTATAAATCTGGGGGAAAAAAGTGAAGAAAATCTTCACAGCTTCACCAGCCATTTCCACAGCTATTGCTTTTTCCTCTCATTTCTTGTCCTTTCTACTCCTCCCCTTCTACCTCTCTCTTTACTTTTGTCTGTGCACAAAGTGTAAATCAACCTATCTGACCACTAGTAAATATCCCACTTAATTCTGGGAAAGTCCCTTCTTAGTACTGAGACCCAATTCCTCCTTTGTTCCCATACCAAAAAATCTCTGGCAAAATCTACAACTCCAGAGTAACTTAGAAAGAAATGAAATAAAATAAGTGTGTCTCCTGCTGTCTTTGTTCTCAACAAGTAACACCTAAATAGAACATAGCAAATAATAAATCTTCAATAACTATTTGTTGATTAAGGAGTGAATGCAGGAATGAACGATGGATCTGTCTGAAGAGTCCTTTCTGTTGCATGATTCTAGGAAATAGGAGAGAGTATCCTCCTCTAAAGTGTAAGTCTTGAGAGCAAAACCCCTAACAGATTCTGTATCCCCAGTGTCTAGTATGTCCTGTCACTTAATATGCTCTCAATTAGTGTGGAAAAAAAAGAATGAATGAGAGAGAAGGAGGGGGTGAGAAAAGGAACATATGAAAAGAAACAATTTTGTCCAGTAAAATTCCTGCCTTCATGACAATATAGATGACAGGAAAAGTAGCATGAAGGAGAGATCAGGATAGAAAGAGAGAAAAAGAGTCCATATTTTGGGACACCATCCAGGGTCCTCCTCACACAGAGCTCGGTGAAACGTGTGCACTCTGACAGTCCCTGCCCTGAGTCTCTCCACCACCCACCTTAGCCTGTGCCACTTCCAATCCCTGCCTGGTTCAGGACTTTTTCCAGGCCTAGAGGAAGGAGAAGGAGTTGGAAAAAGCAGAACAAATGCTCAGCTACCACCCCACCTCCCATTCAGCTCCCAAGAGGGTTCTCTGAAAGAGAACAACAGCAGTTTTCTGTCCTGCTTCTAACCAAAGGCAGAGAGGTCTGCATCAGTCAAGACCACATCCATGCCAGCTCCCTAGCTTCTACCTGTTGTTGATCCTTTGAGCCTCAGGCTAAGATCCTCTCTGCAATTGTCAGTTTCCTTCAGCAAAACCCTCTGAAAATCATGGCCTCATATATGGTACATTCACAGATGAAATTTCCAAGATCAGGATATTTCTCTATAGAATGAAGGCCCGGGCTATGAAGCTGAGCAATACAGTCCCAGCTTTAGTTGCATTTCTGCTCTGCCCACTTGGTGGAGCTGGTCCCTTATATTTTCCAGAGCATATACCTTCCTGAGGGTGTAACTGAGGCAAAGTAGTAAGTAAATGTGTGAGATCAGTGGGAGGAGTGGCCCTTCAATCCTGCCCTCCCACACACCACCATGCACAGGGGTTATTCCTAAAACCCTGTAGACTTGGGGAAAAGTCTTTTGTCCCATAATTAGGGAGGGAATAGCATGCAATACCCCTGGGAGATGTGTCACATTGTGTTCAAATTCAAACTAAAATCATACGATGAATACCAAGTTATTTCCTGAGAGTTTGTTTTCATTAAGTATAGGAGAGGGATGGCCTGTCCACCCCTTGCCTGGCCCTATAGGTCCCTAAACAGGCCATGGGGGATTCATTTGGGAACTGCTGGTCTCTGGGACAAGAGAAATATGGTCTGAATGCCTAAAGCCCCAGTGGGTATAGAAGGTAGGAGGAGGGAATTAGAAGATATATCTTAGCTAATACAGAAATAGGGTAATTCAAATTGGAGTCTTAGAATGCTGGATTCTCAAAGCAGGAAGAGATCTCAGAAAAATTACTAGACTAAAACTGTCACTTAAAGATGAGGAAATTGAGCCCCAGAGACAGAGATGACTTACCCAGCTTTGGACCATCAATGAGAAACAGAAACAGACTTTAGGAATCAAATCTCCTGACTCTCCTTCTTTCACATTTCTCATAATCAAATTAGAATACAGTTCTTCAAAATTCCTCCTTAAAGACCAGCGAAGCAGCAAGAAGAGGTAATGGAGTGCAGGGTCCCAACAAAAAGGCCCCAGGTGTCCAGATTTTTCAATTGCTGAGCTGTTCTCATCTATTGTTTTTTAGAAAGAGTTCCTCTCACAGCAATTTGTGAAAGGTATTTCATTATCTCAGGGGTAAAGAAATACCTCAACCCCCCTCAAGTCACCCATTTCAGATTCTTGGAGCCCCTTCCCTTGCTGTTCTTTTCCCACCCTACATCTCTACCTGTCAAAATCCCAACTTCAAACAAGCTTAAATGTCACTTCTGTCATGAATCTTGCCTTGAGCCCTTTCCCCACAGCCCTTCACCAAATATAAATTATCTTTCCTCTTATGAATACTCAGGGCACATTTCTAACCTCTCCCATGATACTTATGACACTCTTTCTTGTATTATAATTATTTATTAATGCTTATCTTATCTTTCCTACAGTTCTTGAGGCAACAGATGCTTTTAGCCAAATGTAGTACCCCTCCATAGCTTTTTAATATGCTCGGTGATCAATAAATGTTCATTGAATTGAATTGATACAGAAAGTAATCTGTACCTTTGAGTTATTATAAGTTCAGCCTATTTCCTCTTTAGCAGAGATGAAGGTGGCTATGACCCATGGCCATGTCCACCTACTTACCCTATTTCCTCCCTCTCCCTCCAGGAAGAAAATACAGCCAGCCACTCAAAATCAGGCCCTTTATTCAGGATAGAGGTAGAATCCACTGTTGTAATGAAAGTGCCACTGGGGGCACTGAGCAAGGGTCAAAAGTCCAGAGCACCAGTCACTCATCCCTGGAGAATAGTCCTTGCATGTCCAATGATGTCACTACAGGGCTCAGGGCTCAGAGACAAATTAGCTTCAAGGGAGTACAAAGAAACAAAAGGAGGTAGCCATAGGGAAGAGGAGTTCCAGGAACATAAAGAGGGCAGAAGCAGCAAAGACAGCACGCGTTCACCACTTCTCACAGCGCCACTGATCCAGCTTCTCAGAACAGAGTGCTTTATGGGCCAACCTGATCATGAAGAAAGAGACAAGGCAAGTTGACTGGCCGGATCTTAGTTCAGACTTCCATCTAGCTTTATCCCCAGGAGGGACGAGGTGGAAGAGTATGGGTGAAAATTACACTTTCCTAGCCAGATGGCAAGGGACACTGAGCCACCTAGTGGAGTAAGGTCCATTTTTTTAAACTCCAAGAAAATTGTAGGGCAGTGGTACAAAGGGCTTGCTTTAGAATTAAATATTCAAATCCAGGTGAAGGAAATCCTGGGTCTCAGCCCTCTATTAAGGAACACTTGTTAGGAAAATTGCTAAACAGGAGTGGAGTGAGTGAGGCTTGAAAATTGAAAACCTGAGTCTGCTTGATGAGTTTTGTTTTGAAGACTACATTCTAGCTTAAAAGACCAGGAAATAGAGAGAAAGGGAAATGGTGCTGGGACTAAAGGGGTGAGAATAAGGAGGAGAAGGGTAAAGTAGAAAATAGAATGGGGACTCACCAGTAGTTAATTCCTACATTATCCAGAATCTTCTTGACACACATAATGTCATCAGTAAGGTCATCATCCAGGAACTCTGGCAGGAGTTACAGGGGGAAAAATGAGAGAGCTAAGTATTACCCAGAAAGGTAATGAGTTTCCCTCTTGCCTGGTCATTCTCTGATCTAGAGGCTTATGCCTGTTGCCTTTCTATATGAGAAATCCAGTACAGTAATGCCTCCCCCTAGGTAAGGACTCCCTTCACTTCTCTGGGGGCATCTCTAGAAGAATTATCAACTTCATCGACTGACTTACTCTGAAAATGCAGGGTATTAGACTTCAAGATCCCCAAACAGCTCAGATCATCTACCCGTGAACTTTAAGGGACTATCTGGGGATTTGGTGATAATGAAAAATTCTAACAGCCTCTTACTCAGTACTATCAATTGAAGTCCCACAGTTGATGTGGCATCCAAAGCAGTGAAGTTAGAGGTGCGCTTGACACCAAAAAAGGAGATTATCCCAGGAGTAGGCTCCAAAAAAACACAGGAACATGGTAAAAGTGGTCACTCACTTTCACAGGAGATGCCACAGATGTCCCTTGAGTGAGGGATCTGGTTGTCTCTGCACCAAATTTTATTATTGATCTGGAAGAGTCCATATTCTTTGCTGCCATTGTTATTTACTATGGTTTGTGTGTCACAACCACTGGTATGAAATACGGTACAGACCCCTGAAAGAAAGATGAAAAAGAGATATCACAGGGATGTCCACATATAGCATAAATGAGGACCTGTATTCCCAGACAGAAAAAGGCTCTCCAGCCAATCTCCAAATATGGCCAACCACAGAGTATCTTGATAAGACTAAGAGTTCCAAAAAAAGATCAGACAATGGGAGAAAGGAGAGATAGGTGAATAAATGTAATAAGAGAGTAAACAGATGAGCAGATAAGAGGATTATTAGATAATTGAATTAAAAGTACAGGAAAAAAAGAGGAGGAAGAGAAGGGTGGGGAAGACAGAAGAAGATGAAGTATGGAACAAAGCAAGATAGCAGGGAACTCACATTCAGGCAAAGTGATGCCTCCATAGCCATCCAGGTCTTTCAGCCTCTGGAACAACTCACATTTTGTTAATTGTTCGGCCTGGATGGCATGAAACAGGATGCCCACCAGGAGCAGAGAGACAAAGGACATCATTTTGGTTGCTCCCAAGATTCTGAAATGGGGTCACCACACAACTTCACCTCCTTTTATTTGTGGAGAAAGCCTCAGGGGTCATGGCATCAAGCCCTACATCCAGGAAGAGGATGAAGACAGACTGGTCATGCCAACAAAGAAACATTTAGCCTGCCAGCTGCCTTCCATAATTTCACCCCATTATTCCTTTCCTTCCCAGAATCTCTAGATCATACCAAGTATTTTTACCTGTCCAGAGAGAGTTACAAGCATGATCCTGTTTCCCATTTGGCTTTGTTTATACCTTTATTTCTTGTAGTGTTGGTTCTAGGAAGCAGGATGTCCCCAACCTACTTCAGGAACAAAGGAGGCCTCAGGGGTAATACGAGTGAAGCAATTAGAAAATACAAAAAGGGTCCATGGCCAACTCCCCCTTCTCCTTAGAGAAATACAGAATTTGGGAAAGGAATGTATATCATCACTTGTCATGGTTCCAGGATCAGAGCTGGCACTTGCCCAGTCGACCCAGGCATGAAACAAAGGAAGAATTCCTTGATATGCCAGTTCGTGGCTGAGGGCTCAGGAATAGAGATAGAATATGGCAACATAGACTGAGAATCAGATATAACGTGGACCAAGAGACTTCCTATTTCATGAAAATGGAGAACTTGAAAAGTGTGTATGACAGTATTTAGTTACCCTATGAGCTATTATCAGCCTCCCCACATCCAACCACCACTACCACTAAATAGCCAGATAACACATTGTAAACCTAAAAGTAATAACTTGTAACAGACTTGTTCATAAACATATAAACTTGTAGACAGCTTCAAAGTTGGCCACAGAAGGTTAAAAAAAGAGTGACCCAAGCCAGTGGGAAGATTGGACTTCAAGCACTTTAAGGCTGGAGTAGTATATATCTAGAGCCTATAAAACAAGATTCTGGATCTGAGCTTTTGGGTCAGTGTCCTTGAGCAGTAGAGTTTAGGATACTAGTTCTGATGATTCCTTCAACTTGCTGGCATCAAGCTTCACGTCATGGTGCCAATAGCTGTTAGCTTCCTTCACACAGGGGGTCATTCTCTCTACCTCAATGTCTAAACCTGATTTCTTTTTTTTTTTAACATCTTTATTAGAGTATAACTGCTTTACACTGTTGTGTTAGTTTCTGCTGTATAACAAATGGAAACAGTTATAGGTATACACATATCCCCATATCCCTTCCCTCTTGTGTCTCCCTCCCACCCTCCTTAATCCACCCTTCTAGGTGGTCACAAAGCACCGGCTTATCTCCCTGTGCGATACATTGCTTCCCACTAGCTACCTATTCTACATTTGGTGATGTATATATGTCAATGTTACTCTCTCACTTCGTCCCAGCTTATCCTTCCCCCTCCCTGTGTCCTCAGTTCATTCTCTATGTATGTGTCTTTATTCCTGTACCTCCCCTAGGCTCATCAGAACCGTTTTTTTGTGTGTTTTTTTTAGATTCCATATATATGTGTTAACACACAGTATTTGTTTTTTTCTTTCTGGCTTACTTCACTCTGTATGACAGACTCTAGGTCCATCCACCTCACTACAAATAACTCAGTTTAGTTTCCTTTTATGGCTGAGTAATTTTCCATTGTATATGTGTGCCACATCTTCTTTATCCATTCATCTGTCGATGGGCACTTAGATTGCTTCCATGTCCTGGCTATTGTAAATAGTGCTGCAGTGAACATTGTGGTACATGACTCTTTTTGAATTATGGTTTTCTCAGGGTATATGCCCAGTAGTGGGATTGCTGGATCATATGGTAGTTCTATTTTTAGTTTTTTAGGAAACACTATACTGTTCTCTATGGTGGCTGTATCAATTTACATTACCACCAACAGTGCAAGAGGGTTCCCTTTTCTCCACACCCCCTCCAGCATTTATTGTTTGTAGATTTTTTTAATGATGGCCATTCTGACTGGAGTGAAGTAATACCTCACTGCACTTTTCATTTGCATTTCTCTAGTGATTAGTGACATTGAGCACCCTTTCATGTGTTTGTTGGCAATCTGTATGTCTTCTTTGGAGAAATGCCTATTTAGGTCCTCTGCCCATTTTTGGATTGGGTTGTTTGTTTTTTTGATATTGAGCTGCATGAGCTTCTTGTAAATTTTGGAGATTAATCCCTTGTCACTTGCTTCATTTGCAAATATTTTCTCCCATTCTAAAGATTGTCTTTTCATCTTGTTTATGGTTTCCTTTTCTGTGCAAAACCTTTTAAGTTTCATTAGGTCCCATTTGTTTATTTTTATTTTTATTTCCATTTCTCTAGGAGGTGGGTCAAAAAGGATCTTGCTGTGATTTATGTCATAGAGTGTTCTGCCTATGTTCTCCACTGAGAGTGTGATCGTGTCTGGCCTTACATTTAGGACTTTAAGCATTTTGAGTTTATTTTTCTCTATGGTTTTAGAAAGTGTTCTAATTTCATTCTTCTAAATGTAGCTGTCCAGTTTCCCAGCACCACTTATTGAAGACACTGTCTTTTCCACATGTATATTCTTGCCTCTTTTATCAAAGATAAGGTGAGTTGGGCTTGCCTGGTGGTGCAGTGGTTGAGAGTCCACCTGCCGATGCAGGGGACATGGGTTCGTGCCCCAGACCTGGAAGATCCCACATGCTGCAGAGCGGCTGGGCCCGTGAGCTGTGGCCGCTGAGCCTGCATGTCCGGAGCCTTTGCTCCACAACGGGAGAGGCCACAACAGTGAGAGGCCCGCGTACCGAAAAAAAAAAAAAAAGATCCAAGATCCGACTCTCTTTGACAAATTTGTCAGTTCTCTAGATGAATCCACTTGTGAACTCCTGATGTCCTAGTGTTACTGAACCAGCTTGGTTTTGCCTGATGGGCAGCAACCAAAACGCTGAGACACTGAGGTTTGCAGCACACAGAGGGCTTATTCACAAGGCAGCCAAGTGACAGGAGAACCAGTCTCAGATTTGAAACGTTTTGGGTCAGTTGACTGGTTTGTTGGTTTGGTTAGTTTTACTAGCTTCTTCCCTTGCTCCATCTCTCTGCTAAATCCGGAGTCCTATTCCACTCCCATTTCAAGTCTCTCCCTAGTTCTTTAAGAAGTCACTAGTACATAGAAGACAAAATATGTTCAAAAACATATGAAAGTACTCTATTTGCTCTATGTCTGTACCGCCCATGTGACCAATGTGTGTCTGCATGGTGTAAGCTCAAGTCCAGAAGAACAGGTAGGACCAGGAAAAGAACACAAAAACCCTGTGTTCTTGCTGCCATCTGCCAATGTGGAAAGTCATCTTTCTTAACTTTAAAAATGAGAAAACTCTATATTGTGTTGGGCTTTCTGGTTTCTTCAGCTTAACACATACACACACACACACACACTCATCTCTCTGACTTCCACCTACAATTTTAATCATGGTTCCATCTCAAGCTCTGAGTAACAATATTCCAATATTCCCTCAGTTAGGGGAGGGACCAGAGATTCCTTCTCCCTTGGTAGTCATTTAAATGTCTCTTTCTCTAGCCCAAGCATTAATTTCAGATGCTGAAATTTTCCATGGCAATTTGCTATTGGAAATTTATTATAACTAATTCATTTATTTTTTCATATATTCCACAAGTACTTATCAAGATCTTCCTGTGTGTTGGTATTATCTTCCTGCAATAACTGAGAGAAAACAAACCAGGGTAGAAATTTCTAAAGAATCTACAGTTAGGTGAGATAAGCTGAACATTTTGGCCTGTATAGGGAACATAAGGCAGGAGAATCAAGAAAAAGAAAGTATCCCCAGCTTCCAGCAGACTGATTAGAGACTGGGCAAAGTTTGAAAATGGCTTTACCAACAGTCACCAGGGCACTTGTCCAAGGAAAAAGAATGGCTTCCCAGGAGAGTGGGATCTAGGTTAATTCAGATCTTTCTATATGGCATCTCTCATGGAGTAGATGACATACATTTTTTGTCAGGATTTCCAAGTCTCATTTTCTTGGAAAGGGAAAATAGTCTGAGATGAGTGACTGCTTCAGGAATGTGCAAGACCTAGAGCAGGACCACCTCCCAAGGAGTCCTGGGCCCTCTTCCTACCCTTCCAGAAGAGTTTACCAGGGATGGTTCTCCTGCTGATGCTCAGCAAAGATTGTCAGGTAAATAGCTGGTTGGAAGAGCCCTATACTGCTCTCTGATATGGACATTTCTATCACTCAGAAAGGATTTCAAAAAGCACTGTAGGGGCTTCCCTGGTGGCACAGTGGTTGAGAGTTCACCTGCCGATGCAGGGGACACAGGTTCGTGCCCCGGTCCAGGAAGATCCCACATGCCGAGGAGCGGCTGGGCCCGTGACCCATGGCCGCTGAGCCTGCGCGTCCGGAGCCTGTGTTCCGCAACGGAAGAGGCCACAACAGTGAGAGGCCCACATACCGCAAAAAAAAAAAAAAAAAAAAAAAGCACTGTAGGATAGTAGTGAGGAGCTTTGGAGTCAAGCAAACTTGGGTTGAAATCATGACTCCACCATAATGACCTTGAATAATTGACTTAAACTTACTGTGTCTCAGTTTCACTTCTATAAACAGGAGACAATAAAACCTGTAGCCAGTTCTTGCTTGATGAATAAATTAATAAGCCAAACATGGTGTGTGGTCATAATACAGTCTTCGTTAATATTACCTTCCTCTGTTCTCTTGAGGACAAATCTAGATGAGAAAGCAGCCCAGTAGTGACAGCAAGAACCAGACCACCTGGTTAATCCTAGAGGACTTTGAGGAGCTGCAACACCTGGGCTTTCTCCCGTTCACCCTCTTTCTGGTCGTCTATGTGGTAACAGTTGGGGGCAACAACCTCATCCTGCTGGCTGTGGCCTCCAGTCGGACTCTTCACACACCCATGTACTTTTTCCTCTGCCACTTCTCCCTGCTGGAGATTGGCTATACCTCAAACATCGTGCATCAGCTGTTGCAGAGCTTCCTGGATGGGCGGGAAACCATCTTGCTGGGCACCGTCTGGTCCAGTTCTACTCTTTTGTCTCACTGACTGCAGTTGAGTGCCTGCTACTGTCTGCCACGTCCCATGATACTACTTGGCCATCTGCCACGTCCTTCGCTACCCTGCCCTGATGAGCAGCTGGTTGTATGACTGCCTGGAGCCTAGTTCAGTGGCTTCTCCTTCTCTGCCTTCACTCTGGCCCTGGCAGCCCCTCTGCCTCTCTGCCCTGGCAGCAGGGAGATCGACAATTACTTCTGTGAGTTTACTCCAGTTGTAGGGCTATTCTATGGTGATGTGGGGGTCATGTGGGGAGCTGGAGCGAGCATCTCAGGTTTCCTGACACTGGCCCCCTTCCTGTGGATTGTGGCATCCTATGCCTTCATTCTAAGCGCTGCACTGCGAATACCTTCAAGCTATGGAAAGCAGAAAGCCTTCTCCACCTGTTCCTCTCACCTCCGAGCCTGAAGATCCAGCCTCAGTGCCACAGGTGGACTCCATTGGTGCCCTGGCACCCTCTAGTGGCCCTCTGCTCTAATGCCAACTCTCAGCCCTTCCTCCTGCCTCCCTCCCCAGCCCTAGGGGCTGCCCTGGCCTTGGACACCTGCCAGCTTGATTTCGTTCCTCCTCTCCCTCTAAGTGCAATGAAGTGCCCTACAGAGGTTTAGGATCTCTTGGAGAAAAGAAAAGGATAATCCACCATCTAAAAGGCCACAAGATGTTTGCAAATCATGTATCTGATAATGGTCTGTAGCCCACCAGCCAAGCCCCCTGCTGCCCAGTGGGGTACCTGCATGGCCCCTCCCATCCCAGGTGATAAGGGGATTTCAGGCCCCATAGCACCCGAGGGGTGGACACTGGTCGTCCTCAACACCCTCAAGGAGTGAGTGCTGGATTGTTTTGAACCCAGATTACTTCCCATTTCTGCCCTCAAAGGCTGGGGGCTTCAGCATGCCTCCGGTAGAACACACAGTATTTGCAAGTCTTTGAGAACCAAGAGAATAGTCTTCACTTTTCTGAAAAGTGCATCTTATTATTTCACAACAGTGACCGTTTTCAAACTGGCTCCCGGAGGTGCCCTCTCACTCTTCTTTATTTCTCTGAAAGTGGCTATGGCGGTTTGACTATCACCCATCCCCACCCCATGTGACAAGGCTAGTGGGGTCAGCTCCTGGCCGCCCTTACCTTCGTTGGAGATTAACCCAGACTCCCAGCCTTAGACTGAACATGACGCCCCTGCTGTTCCCTGTCACCACTTCTCATCTCCTTCGCCTGTCTTGTTTCCTCCAGCTTTTCAGTTTCAGAGTTAGCTGACTGTCACCACTCACAGTCCCCGCAGAGTCCAGAGATTTCTCCTCGAAGGAAAGGTTCTGGAGAAATCAGAAGGATAAAGAGTGCAGCCAATTCTTGCCTTGTGCTGATGCCCAAGAGGGTGAAGAGAGTGAGTGTTTTCTCGTTAGAATTTTTAAATCCTCCAAGTAATAGATCATTTGGGAGCATCCTGTGTCTTCCTGCTCGTTCTAATAATATGTTGTTCCTAAATTTTAATGAGGGAAATTCTTTTTTTTTTTTTTTTTTTTTTTTTTTTTTGTGGTATGCGGGCCTCTCACTGTTGTGGCCTCTCCCGCTGCGGAGCACAGGCTCCGGACGCGCCCGCTCAGCAGCCATGGCTCACGGACCCAGCCGCTCCGCGGCATGTGGGATCCTCCCAGACCGGGGCACGAACCCGTGTCCCCTGCATCGGCAGGCAGACTCTCAACCACTGCGCCACCAGGGAAGCCCAATGAGGGAAATTCTTTATCTCATAAATATACCGACTGGAAGATCCATTTTAAAAATGGTATCGAGGTAACTCCAAGCGTTTACAAAGAATGAGGACGCAGCGTCCTGTGTTCAGACACTGGCTGAGAGCTTCCCGCCTGGAGCCTGGGACCCATCGGAGGGCGGGACAGACAGGACCCTCCTCCCATGGGTGGGCCTCCTCAGGAGCATCCCAGACGTGGGCCCACCTCATTGCAAACTTCTCATTCGGCCAGTGGCAGGCAGCTGGCTAGAGATGTGGACAAAAGAAAAGTGCCCAGCAGCCTGGGATCACCCCAGGGCATGGCCTCAGGAACCTGGTCTAACCCATCAGCACCTCTAGGGAGCAACACACCTTGGCAGGAGCTCTTCTGGTCTGGGATGTGGCAGGAAAGGGAGAGGGAGATGTGCTGGAGAGGGTGGCAGAAGGCCTGAGAGTTGGCGTTCTAGAGGATGGCCACTAGAGGGCACCAGAGCACCAGCGGAGTCCACCTGAGGCTCTGGGGGCCGATTTCCAGCCTAGACCCCAAAGAGGTGCCCAGAGGAGAGGGGTTGATTACCGGACGCCTCTGACTCTCCGACCCACATTGTCTCGCCTCACAGAGGAGACAGAAGTCTGCCTTCATCATCTGATGGGGGCACTTCCAGCCTGTTGGAGTGGCCCAGTGACCAGACAGCCTCACAGGCTGTCTGCGGTCTGACTGCCTTTTGTTTCTCCAGAGGCAGTACTCTGGACCCAGAAATACCTGGCTTGAGTCTTGTGCTTGCAGTTTTCAAGCTGCAGGGCTGCGTGAGTGGTGGCATGTGGAAAACAGGGATGGTGGACGTGAACTTGGAACATGTAAAAGTGGTGGTATTTTGGTGGGCAGGCTGTATTCTTCCCTGTGCCCTCTTTCTGGAGAGTTCTCCCCAAACTTCCTTCTTCCCTTTCCAGCTGAGCCTCTCCCTTTTGTCCCCACACCCCTGCTGGATGGAACAGACACATGTACCCCAATATTCCTAGCAACACGAGTTACAATAGCCAAGACATGGAAGCAACCTAAATGTCCATCAGCAGAGGAATGGATAAAGAAGATGCGGTATTTTTATATATAATGGAGTATTAGTCATAAAAAAGAATGAAATAATGTCATATGCAGCAACATGGATGGACCTAGAGATTATCATACTAAGTGAAGTAAGCCAAAGACAAATATCATATGATATCGCTTATATGTGGAATCTAAAAAAAATGATACAAATGAACTTATTTACAAAACAGAAACAGATTCACAGACATAGAAAACAAACTTATTGTTACCAAAAGGGAAAGGGGGGGTGAGGGAGGGATAAATTAGGAGGTTGGGATTAACATACACACTACTATATATAAACTAGATAACCAACAAGGACCTACTGTATAGCACAGGGAACTCTACTCAAAATTTTGTAATAGCCTATAAGGGAAAAGAATCTGAAAAGGAATATATATATCTGAATCACTTTGCTGTACACCTGAAACTAACACGATATTGTAAATCAACTATACTTCAAATTTTTAAATTTTTTTTTAAATTTTCAGTTAGCAGGAAAAAAAAAGTCTCCTTAGTGTCCAAACCAACATTTGCCTCAGACCAATATCTGATTCTCTAATGAATTCTCTGCAAAAAAGGAAACACAGTGAGCTTCCCTTAATGTGGGGGGAAACAACAGCCCCCTTTAAATGGTCCTTCATACTATCTGCTGTGGTTAATGAGCTGAAGGGAAGGTTGAATCATCAGTCCTGTAAGCATGTGTAGCCCATATCCAGGGACAAGCATACACTGGTCCATTAACTTGGGGCCATTCCATTCGAGTTAGCCTGTCCTTCCCTTTAGTGGGGAATGGGTCACTGCCAGAGGATCTAATTAATGGGGAAGGGAATAAACTGTGAGGATGAACTCTTGAGAACCCCACAGAAAATCCCCAGAGTCAAGCTTCACCCACCATATCATGATGAATATTAGTATTCCACGTGTTATTAGCTGTTCTGTGGAAACATTTTAAGACATATTCCATATTGCATTCTAAGGAATTCAAAATATTTATTACAGTAAAGTAAATCAACCTAGTTTTTTTTTTTTTTTTTTTTTTTTTTTGCTGTACGCGGGCCTCTCACTGCTGTGGCCTCTACCGTTGCAGAGCACAGGCTCCGGACACACAGGCTCCGCGGCCATGGCTCGCGGGCCCAGCCGCTCCGCGGCATGTGGGATCTTCCGGGATAGGGGCACGAACCCGTGTCCCCTGCATCGGCAGGCGGACTCTCAACCACTGCGCCACCAGGGAAGCCCCAACCTAGTTATTTTGAACAAATAATTTTTAAATTCTCAAATGAACATCATTGGACACTAACTTTATGAGATACAATTTGAAAAATGGAGCTCTTTGGTGTGTGATTATAGCTGAAGGGCCAGTTTTTGCCACTGAGAGCAAAGGAAGAGGTCCTATAAAGTTCAACAACAGGAAAACACTGGTGGTTTCAGAATTCAGTAAAGTGGTTGCCCTGGGGGAAATATGTTCTGGAAGGGTGGTCACGGGCTCTGCTGGGACACAGTAATATTTCTTTTCTTGGTCTGGTTCCTGGTTACCTGAGTGTATTTACTTTGTGACAAGTAATCAAGCTTTACACCTATGATTTTTACATACACCTCAATGGATATTATACTTTAACAAAATTAGACTTCAAGAAAAGAGCTGCTTTGAGGTGGAGACAGGAGTTGGAGTTACACCTGTGGGCCACCTGGCACCTACACTCTGTGGCAAAGACGTGAGGTGCTTACAAAGGTAGTGTAGGGCATTGGCTAAGAGCACTGGGTTCAGAGCCAGATAGAACTGGATTTGAATCCCCGTTTTGTGGCTCCTGGCTACATAAGCAACAAGGAGAGCAATAGATTAGGCCAGATACAGTCAGGGGCCAGACCATGAAAGACCCTGTAAAGTCAAGATACGGATTTTGACAATTGTAAGTATTAGAATATGTGGAGAAATCACCGTATTGAGGGAGAATGAATAAAATGGATCAAGAAATTTTATCCAATCAGATGAGTACTGTTATATCTTTTTAACAATTCCTCAAATATATAAAAAATTTTGCCAGAGAAATAAAATTGGAGCTGTGCTTGCATTACATCAAAAGAATACCAACCATTATGTTGATTTTTGGGAACTTTGACATATGTGCTAATAAAAAAAAACAATAAGAACTTGTATAACACCCATTTAGTTCTACTTCTATAGACTTATAAGCAGACAATTTTTGTTCTCAGAGAATATGATAAACAATTCCACAATATTCTTACTGTAATTGTGAGGTATATAAGAATATAAACATTGATTAAACCTATATCTTTTAACTATTAAAAATTATCTTGTGCTAAACTGACTTTTTTGAACTGATCATCTTTCTTAGGGGCAAGATGAACAATTTAATCAATTAGTCTTGACTACATGTTCTCTGACCTTTCAGTACAAATGCAAGAATGGATCCGGATAGTCACACTTCTTTCTTTTTACATTAATTGCTGGGTATGTTTCTCCATACGAAAAAAAATGAAAAACGTTAATTTTTTGGTGTCATCACAGATAGAAAAGAAAACCTGCTTTTACATTTCCATGTCATCACTTCACACATTAAAACTAAGTGACAACTAACACTCCAATCTCACTTTAACAAGCAAGCATCTCGGGTATACTTTAGAACAGGATGACCCAGAGAAATTATCAGTGTGGTGTCCAAAAGAGAGTGTGGTGTCAGAGTCCAAGTGCGGCTTTGAGCACTGGCTTTGCCAGTTAGCATCTTAATGGCACTACTAACGCACTCTAAACCTACCAGAACCTCATTTTTCTTATCCATATAATATCACTAACAATATCTACCTCCTAACATTCTTCAAACAATAAAACAGGTAACATGAAGTTGTCTAGCAAAGAGTTGATATTATATAAGTTTAATATTTTCCTTCCTTCCCTTGTATATGGAAAGGAAATTTAACAATATCATGGTATTATTTATTCACAATATAACTTTCAAAGTAGCTGCTCTTCTAGATAGAGTCTTAAGAACTGGACATTAAAGCTACATGATTTGAAGTAAGATGGTAAATCTTATTCTTGTTTTTTAATTGATCTATAAGATGAAAGTTGATATATACGTTTGCTAGGGCTGCCATAACAAGATTCCACAGACTGGGTGCCTTAAACAGAAATCTATTTTCTCACTGCTCTGGAGGCTGAAGGCCCAAGATAAAGGTACTGACAGTTTTGTTTTTTCCAAGACCTCTCTCCTTGGCTTGCAGATGGCCATCTTACTGCTGTGCCCTCACGTGGTCCCTCTTCTGTACACATTTCTGGTGTCTCTCTGTGTCCTAATCTCCTCTTTTTTTTTTTTTTTTTTGCGGTATGCGGGCCTCTCACTGTTGTGGCCTCCCCCGTTGCGGAGCACAGGCTCCGGACACGCAGGCTCCGGACGCGCAGGCTCAGCGGCCATGGCTCACGGGCCCAGCCGCTCCGCGGCATATGGGATCCTCCCAGACCGGGGCACGAACCCGTATCCCCTGCATCGGCAGGCGGACTCTCAACCACTTGCGCCACCAGGGAGGCCCTAATCTCCTCTTCTTATAAAGACAACAGTCATAGTGGATTAGAGCCCACTCCCACAGCCTCATTTTAATTTTACCTTAATTGCCTCTGTAAGGGTTCTATCTGCAAATACAGTCACATTCTGAGGAACTGGGGTTTAAGGTTCAACAGATGAATTTGAGGGACACAAATTACATTGTTGGGGGTGTAGGAAAAATTTCAATATTTTCAAATATTTAAATGATTTTAATCCTAAGAAGGAACAAAATGATACTTTAATAGAGAAGTTTTCTCCCCTACAGTATTATTTTTTTCCCCTATGGTATTATTTAAGGTGAAAGATGATGCCTGTGGAAGATGATGTTAAACATCGCTCACTATCTGTGCCCCCATCCTTCAAAGCGTGAGCTTCTCCCTCTCCCACTGTATTTACTCTGAATATTTGGGATAATTTTGGAAGAGCACTTACAGCTGATTTAAAAAATAAATTACTTCACAGCAAATCTACTGTAGATAAAAAATACCTCCTAGTATCACATGGACATTTCAGGGGTGGCTTGGCCCATGACAGCAGGTGCACTCTCTGCTTTGGGCTGATGTTCTTTTGTATACATCTTGTCTTTTTTCTTTTCTTTCAGCTAAGGCTGGGGTTCTTAACCTGACAGCTGTGGGTGAGGGTTAAGAGAGCCCACTGCTTCCCTGAAATGTACACAGAATGGTGTGCGGACCCGTGTCATTTCCCTGTGGAGATGCTTCATGTGTTTTTGCAGATCTTTGAAAGGGTTTTGCATTCTGTCCTTCAATCATTGAACTAATGTTTACTATGGTAATGTTTATTTCTATATGCTGGGCACAGTTCTAAATGCTGGTAATACAGTCATGAACTACAAAGACAGCAGCCCTGTTCTTACAGAGCTAACATTCTCAATCCCAAAAAGGCTAGGAAGCCCTAATCTAAAGCTTAAGGCAACTTGTTATGGCTGTTCTCCTTGTATTCCAAAAATGAATAATTACTTGATTGTCTTATGAATGGAAATCTTCTGAGTCAACTTTTTGTTGTTGTTATCATTAAAGTAATTATGGGAGGGCTTCCCTGGTGGCGCAGTGGCTGAGAGTCCGCCTGCCGGTGCAGGGGACGCGGGTTCGTGCCCCGGTCTGGGAGGATCCCACGTGCCGCGGAGCGGCTGGGCCTGTGAGCCATGGCCACTGAGCCTGCACATCCTGAGCCTGTGCTCCGCAACGGGAGAGGCCACAGCAGTGAGAGGCCCGCGTACCGCCAAAATAAATAAATAAATAAATAAAGTAATAAAGTAATTATGGGAAATCATGTTTACTACTAAAATTTTATCTATATATAAAACTACATCTACCTATGCATGCATAAATATACACTTATATATTAATTATATATATTTGTGTATACATGTGATTGTACAAAACCTTTTCTGTTTTAAATTATTTCGCTACTATGCTTTTCCACCTCCAAAATAAAATGGAAATTTTATATCAGTTTAATACTGTTTTGATGTCTTAGCAATTAAACGGATTTTGCTATCAGAAAACTGGACCTTATTCTCCACGGACTTAGAAAAATCAGTAACTTACATAGCATAGATATTCAGCAAATCTTGGTACAAAGAATAAAAAGTTGCAGGATGGATGAAAGGGTAAATAAATGACAAGTCTACATTTAGAAATAAAGGGTTTTAAAAGCTAAACTCCTTTGTGGTTATACATACCAAGAGTATACAAACTAGTAATTCCAGGACACCACTTCATGTGAGAAACACAACTGAAAACCATTTCCTACAGACAGCAGGCTTTCGGCCAGGTTACTTTCTGCAATCTAAGATGCCTATAAAATGCCTATTATAGAACAAAGGAAAGAACAAACTAGAACTTCCATCATATTTAACCTTGCCTATTATGTAAACAGAAGCCATAAACCCTTTGTGGTACTGGGTCACCCTCTCTCCACAGTACATTTCTTGAACCTAGGGGATATCATTTAGCTTTTTTTAAAAACAACGTTGTAATTACATGGCTGCTTACAGAGCCACATGCAAGGGCCTTTGAAGCAGGAGCATTCAGTGGGGCAAAAATCACACTTCTAGACTTGAATAATTTTCTCTTTTCTACAAAATGAAGTATAGCATAGAATTTTTAAGGAATAAAATTGAAATGTAGCAAAAAATGTTGGAGTCATATTCAAATTAATTGAGTTTTGACTTTCCTAGGTTGTGTTAATTTGCTAGGTAGTTTTAGGTAATCAGATGATAGAGGTCAATAGGCCTATAGAGATATTACTGAAATTTTCCAGAACTCTTTTTTTTAATGTAATAATTGCACTAGCTCAAAGGAATAGGTGACATCCAGAAATAATGAACTATTAAGTGGGCGAGTTAGCGCCAATAGGAATTTCTAAACCAAACTCTGAGCAGGGCTACTCTTAAGGTAAGGAGTGTCCATCACTCACTCGCACTCGTACAAGAGTACCATCTGCTATTGGATGGTATCACTTATCTCTCTGCAAAAAAAGCAGCCTTTAGGGGTGGTAGGCCTGAGCTTCTGGACTAATTATAAGTTAGATGATCTTGCTTAGCTACATTTCCCAAGCAGTTTTATCTAAATTTCCTGCCTGACCCCTATTTTATTTTATTTTATTATCTAATCTAATTTTATTATCTACTCTAACTTTTGCCAAGAGCTAGAATGCACAGTTAATCTGCCCCTTGATTTGGGAGCAGATGTAGTGGCTGCACCGTCCCATCGGTGGGCTAAATGACTCCTGACAACACTGGGATGTTATCCTCTAAGGAGTGATGGAGATGGAGAATCTGGAACTGGTCTGTAAAGGACAAAGTGTCCCTGAAGAGGGGAGGGTTAAATTTATCTTGCAAAGTGTCTGATACTGCATTTACATTATAGAAATCAGATTGGGGGAGGGTGTATTTGATTAATATATGGCCATTATAGAATATAAGTTGAAAATTATTATTGAATTTACTAAGAAAGGATTGACTGGCCTTTCTTGCTAGGCTACAAGAGCACCAAGATTAAGTGTATCTCCTGAGAGGTAAGATGATGGACCACTTAGGGAGAGGGCCTTGGTACTTTTATTAGTGACATAGGTGTGAAGGGCAAATGGCTTTGGTGACTGGAATATAAGTCAAACCTACTACTAGGGTAGTGTTATGGAATGGTGCAAGCTGGTAGACTAGAGCATGATTGCTTCAGATCAAAAAGCAATCACCAGGGGGACTTCCCTGGCAGTCCAGTGGTTAAGAATCCACTTTCCCATGCAGGGAACGCGGGTTCAATTCCTGGATGGAGAACTAAGATCCCACATACCAGGGGACAACTAAGCCCATGCACTGCAGCTACTGAGCCCTCGCTCTCTGGAGTCTGCACCTCACAGCTAGAGAAAAGCCCACGCACCGCAACAAAGAGCCTGCATGCCACAATGAAGATCCCGCATGCCATGACCAAGACCTGATACAGCTAAATATATAAATAAATAAATAAATAAATAAAAGCAATCACCGGGGAAGCAGCTGAATTTGGAAGGTCAGAGCAGAGGAATTTTCACCAAAGCCTTGTAGTAGCACACTACTACCAAATTCCACTATTAAAGAGCTCAGTGTGGTTGCTGTAGTCAGCATGGACTATGGCTTAAAGTGGGGAACTGACATTTACTGAACTGGGTTAAACATTTCTTTGGCCAAAATTCTGTTTCCAGAAATAAAAATATACAGCTTAAAGTTAAAATGCAAGAACGTGAGAAGAGTTACAGAAAGAAAATGACATTATATTCTCTAAAAATTACATCAAATATGCAATAAAAATATTTGAGTTCTTGAGACAAAGGAAGGGAAAATAATGAAACTATTAAAGTTTGGGGCTGGGTTAACAGGTGCATTATATCTAATACGGCTGGGAGAGGAGGGCAGGAAAGTACAGGAAAGGGGCCCAGGATATACACATGCATCATTAGGAAATTGGTTTAGAATAGGTTTATAACAACCACAACCAGGGAAGCAGACCCTTGAAGACAGAGGTCTGGATATAAGTACTCATATCTTTTTTTAAAAATTTTTATTAGAGTATAGTTGTTTTACAATGTTGTGTTAGTTTCTGCTGTACAGCGAAGTGAATCAGCTATACGTATACATATATACCCTCCTTTTTGGATTTCCTCCCCATTTAGGTCACCACAGAGCACTGAGTAGAGTTTATAATTTGGCTCTCCACATACCTTGCCTGCATAGAATGTGCTGGCTAGTCCATCCTATCCCTTCAGCATTTACTCTTCTCATTGTAAATTAATATATTGGCATTTTGATTTTAGATCTCAATGTTACAGACTCTGATTATATTTGAGATCAAACTACAATGTGCTGATAAATCAAGTTCTATCATAAGAATCTGACTTTGAATCATAGAAAACTCATTAAGGTAACGTCAGATATCTTGAGAGAAGCCTTTGAGACATCTCCATGTGATCTAATTTCAGCTCCCAGAATTTGATGCAGCAAGCTAAGTTTCTTTCCTTTCTGAAACTTCTATGCATAGGCAAGCATTTCATCTATACTGCACTATCCTAAGAAGTTGCTTCAGATAAAAATCTCTACTAAATCCTTTCTAATATAAGTGAAGCATGGTTTCTTTGTTTTTCTGCTTTCTCATTAAAAGTGAAATTTCCAAGGTGGTTCAACATTTTTATTTTCTCAAGGACTTCATTTTTATAGATCTTTCTCCTACATATAAAACTTCACTTATATCTCTCCTCCTCAGGTCATTTATGCTTTCTTTTCTTTCTCTGAACCATGCCTGCACATATTTTCTACATTTTGCCTGAGTTGCATTGTTCCTATCTTGAGGTGATACTCAAGACAGGATAACTGCAATTCTGAGTGGTAGTAGAAAAACTGATTAAAATTTTTTTGGTTATACATTTTCACACTATTCTTGTTCCAGCTGATTTTTAAATTTATATTTGGTCTATGTTACTTTGGATATTTATCTCTCATATTTGACCAAAGCCAACCCCTCCCCACTGAATATATCTCTGTTGGTAAAATACTCTGGTTTCAGATGTATGGTATCAAGTAACATTTAGTTTTAATTTTTTCCACCTCTGTCACTTTAATTTAAATTCACTTATAATTATCAATTTAGTAAATTACAGCCAATCAGCCTGATTATTTTCCCAACAAATGCCATTGTCAACTTTAATAGCAGACACCTATTCCATATACGTAATTTAATTCATTTGCATTTCAAATATGCTCTGTGTATTGTTACTTTCAAGAAGCCTGTGCAGGGCTTCCCTGGTGGCGCAGTGGTTGAGAGTCCGCCTGCCAATGCAGGGGACACTGGTTCGTGCCCCAGTCGGGGAAGATCCCACATGCCGCGGAGCAGCTGGGCCCGTGAGCCATGGCCGCTGAGCCTGAGCGTCCAGAGCCTGTGCTCCACAAAGGGAGAGGTCACAACAGTGAGAGGCCCGCGTACCGCAAAAAAAAAAAAGAAAAGAAAAAAAAGTCTGTGCCATAGGGACTTCCCTGGTGGCTCAGTGGTTAAGAATCCGCCTGCCAATGCAGAGGACATGGGTTCGAGCCCTGGTCTGCGAAGATCCCACATGCCATGGAGCAACTAAGCCCGCATGCCCCAACTACTGAAGCCCGGGCGCCTAGAGCCCGTGCTCCGCAACAAAAGAAGCCACTGCTATGAGAAGCCCACGCACCGCAATGAAGAGTAGCCCCCACTTGCCGCAACTAAAGAAAGCCTGAGCACAACAATGAAGACTCAACGCACACACCATACACAAAAATAAACTCAAAATGGATTAAAGACCTAAATGTAAAGCCAGACACTATAAAACTCTTAGGGGAAATGATGGCCATTCTCACTGCTGCGAGGTGGTACCTCATTGCAGTTTTGATTTGCATTTCTCAAATAATTAGTGACACTGAGCATCTTTTCTTGTGCCTACTGGCCATCTGTATGTCTTTTTTGGAGAAATGTCTATTAAGGTCTTCTGCCCATTTTTCAGTTGGGTTGTTTGTTTTTTGTTGTTGAGTTGTATGAGCTGTTTGTATATTTTGGAGGTTAAGCCCTTGTCTGTCACATCATTTTCAAATATTTTCTCCCATTCTGTAGGTAGTCTTTTCATTTTTTTTAATGGTTTCCTTACTGTGCAAAACTTGGTAAGTTTAATTAAGTCTCATTTGTATAGTTTTGTTTTTATATCTATTGCCTTGGGAGACTGATCTAAGAAAACACTGGTACGGTTTATGTCAGAGAATGTTTTGCTATGCTCTCTTCTAGGAGTTTTATGGTGTCATGTCTTATGTTTAAGTCTTTAAGCCACTTTGACTTTATTTTTGTGCATGGTGTCAAGGTGTATTCTAACTTCATTGATTTACATGCAGCTATCCAACTTTCCCAGCACCACTTGCTGAAGAGACTTTTTCCCATTTTATATTCTTGCCTCCTTTGTCAAAGATTAATTGACCATAGGTGTGTGGGTTTATTTCTGGGCTCTTTATTCTGTTCCATTGACCCATATGTCTGTTTTTGTACCAATACCACACTGTTTTTATTACTGTAGCTTTGTAGTATTGTCTGAAGTGTTGGAGAGTTATGCCTCGTACTTTGTTTTTTTTCCTCAGGATTGCTTTGGCAATTCTGGGTCTTTTATGGTTCCATAATTTGTTCTTAGTTTTCTTCTAATAAATCTCCCTTCTTGCTTAAACAAAAAGCATGAGCTAAATAAAGGAGGAAAGACAGACTCTTCAATAATCTTAGAGGAAAACATAGGCAGAACACTCTATGACATAAATCACAGCAAGATCCTTTTTGACCCACCTCCTAGAGAAATAAAACAAGAAATAAAAACAAAAATAAACAAATGGGACCTAATGAAACTTAAAAGTTTTGCACAGCAAGGGAAACCATAAACAAGACAAAAAGACAACCCTCAGGATGGGAGAAATATTTGCAAAGGGAGCAAATGACAAAGGATTAATCTCCAAAATTTATAAGCAGCTCATGGAGCTCAATAGCAAAAATCAAACAACCCAATCCAAAAATGGGCAGAAGACCTAAATAGACATTTCTCCAAAGAAGACATACAGATTGCCAACAAACACATGAAAGGATGCTCAACATCACTAATCATTAGAGAAATGCAAATCAAAACTACAATGAGATATCACCTCACACCAGTCAAAATGGTCATCATCAAAAAATCTACAAACAATAAATGCTGGACAGGGTGTGGAGAAAAGGGAACCCTCTTCCACTGTTGGTGGGAATGTAAATTGATACAGCCACTATGCAGAACAGTATGGAGGTTCCTTAAAAACTAAAAATAGAACTACCATACAACCCATCAGTCCCACTACTGGGCATACACCCTGAGAAGACCATAATCCAAAAAGCGTCATGTTCCACAATTTCATTTCAGCTCTATTTACAATAGCCAGGACATGGAAGCAACTTAAGTGTCCATCAACAGATGAATGGAAAAAGAAGATGTGGCACATACATACAAAGGAATATTACTCAGCCATAAAAAGAAATGAAATTGAATTATTTGTAGTGAGGTGGATGGACCTAGAGACTGTCATACAGAGTGAAGTAAGTCAGAAAGAGAAAAACAAATATTGTATGCTAACACATATATATGTAATCTAAAAAAAAATGGTTCTGAAGAACCTAGGGTCGGGACAGGAATAAAGACGCAGACGTAGAGAATGGACTTGAGGACACAGGGAGGGGGAAGGGTAAGCTTGGACGAAGTGAGAGAGTGGCATGGACATATATACACTACCAAATGTAAAATAGATAGCTAGTGGGAAGCAGCGCATAGCACAGAGAGATCAGCTCAGTGCTTTGTGTCCACCTAGAGGGGTGGGATAGGGAGGGTGGGAGGGAGACACAAGAGGGAGGAGATATGGGGATATATGTATATGTATAGTTGATTCACTTTGTTATACAGCAGAAACTAACACAACATTGTAAAGCAATTGTACTCCAATAAAGAAGTTAAAAAAAGATGATATATCAAAACTTTGTCAATTGATATAGAGGGCTTAGAGGTATTGAAGTAAGTGTTCAATGGATAAAGCAAAGTGCAGAAAATTTTGTGAATATAACTCAAAGATTATTTGAAAAAGTAATTATTTGTTAGTGAAATGCCCAAAATGGCACAGAAGGGTGTTAGAGAATGCATGTTTTTGAGAAACCCAATGCAAGTCTAAAATGTATATTAAAGTAAAAAATCTATGTGTGAGTGACCCATCAATAACTCTTTCATTATATGGGCCAGAAGAAAATTGCAGAAGGGGATGTACCAAAATGTTCAGCATTGTTTATGTTAGCAGGCAGAAACAATCTGAAGTCCGTCAACAGGGGAATAAGTAAATAAAATAAGCTACGTATTTTTCATAGTATCTATATAACATTAAAAGCACTTAATTATTTGTGCACAAAACAATACGAAACGGTTTCAAAAGCACGTATGGAAAATAGGATGTGTTTAAATATAAAACACATTTACATAAATGTTGAAACAACATGTAGAAAATAATTTATAAGCTAAATGATACTATTTACAGGATAGAGAGGAAAAGAATTGGAAATTATAGTTGTAAGGGGAGATAATGATTGCTGATGATAGTATGCCATGAATTTAGGGGTGGGAGTATCTCAATTCTGTACTGAATTCAAAAAAATAAAAAGGCAAACAAGGAAAGAGCGACATGTAAACTGAGAAGCATTTTCTAAATAAACAATAAAGAGAAAAAATGATAATAACAAATAAATAAACAAAGGAGGGAACAAATGGATTAACAAGGTGGTGAGTGGCTGAGTGAACTGACAATAAATGACAGAATGACCAGGGAAATTAATTCACATCTCCAAAAGTTCAAAGAATGAAGAGAAACTAGACTCATCCGGAAGAAAAAGGTCTCTCCACTGGGCTTGCCTCAGAGGGATCCGTCCCTTCCCCACCAATACACCAGGGGTCTCTATTCTTCCAGGGAGCCATGACAAATTTCTTCGGTGACAGAGAGAGGGCATGGGGAGAGGAGGCTGGGAGGGAGAGGGAGGTGGATGATGAACGGGCTCTATGGAACCTCTACATCATCCTCCCTCCCCTCCATGTGGTCTCCCTCTACTTTCAGAGTTCAGACTTGACTTTCAGTGAGAGGGCTTGAGAATCACAAATGCCCCCAAGAAGATTTTCTGTAGCAGCAGCAGCACTGGGCAACCTCATAGGGACCTAGAGCCCAGGGTCCTCACAGGCACAGAAAGCCCGGATCCTCAACTGCCCTGGGTGCCCTCAGCAGCCGTGAAGGGGAAGGATTTAGATGCACAACTGTGTGATTGTGGACTCATCTCTGCCCAGCTCTGTCCTGGGAGTGCTGTGGTCACTGTCCATGGTGCTCAGGGGCTGACTCACAGCTGGAGAGATATGTTTTCAGACACCAACCACATTAAGTCAGAGCTGAGGGAGCTCCAGGACCTCATTTTCCCTACTGCCTCATTTTGCAAATGAGAAAGCAGAAGCCCAGAGAGGGGGAGGAATTCCTCAGGGCCGCACAGTGGGTGGCAGAGTGGGACTGGAAGCTCACCTCCAGATGCTTCCTCAGACAAAACTTGTTCCCTTAGGGAGGCTCCCAGGTGATGCTCACTACTCAGGACAGCTAACAGTCCTGAGAACCCATAGCAGCACATAATAGGTGCTCAGTGGACATTTGTTGACTGAATAAATGATTGTAATGGGACAAAAAAGCAAGTCTTGAGGCTGGGAGTTAATCCCCAGTCCTGTCTTCAAACAGGAGGTCTTGCTCCTTTTTGGTGTGGGTGGGTGAAATGGGGCTTGAGAATGGATGAGGTGCATCAGGAATTCTTCTGTAAACAGAGGACAACGGAGTGTGGGAAGAGGATGTAAGCAGGTACATCCCAGGAAACTGAACACAGAGGACCCAGTGGCTGGACCCTCACCCCTGCTCTCTCAGCATCACACTATCTCCCACCCCAGATACAGGGTGAACAGCTCACAAGTCTCCTGGAGAGGATGGTCACATGACCTGGATCTGGCCAATCATCATGCTCCATCCTTCCTGGCCACCGTGATTGGCTCAGGGCTGGGTGAGCGACCAATCAGGTCCCAGGATAGAGCCTTGTGCTCGAATCATGAGGAAGAGAATCTCTATTTCTGTTGGGAGCTGAGGGGATGTGACGTCAGCCTGTGGCAGCTGGTGGCCGTCTTGCTTTCCTAAAGGCACAGCCACCTGAGTGAAGATGACACCAGTAAGCAGAGCCCAGAGGTCAGGAGACACGATCCCTGCTGACATCATTGAGCTTCAGGTACAGCCCTGCCTGAAGCTGTCTGCCTGTGGACTTCTTAGTTACATAAGTCATCCTCTCCTATCTTGTTTGTTAGCTTGTTTAAGCCACTTTGGGTTTTTCATCACTGACTTTCAAAAAAATTCTGACTGTTACTTCCAGCTGGCTAAATGGAGACCCTGGAACTGCAACAGTGTGGGTTTAGGCTAGCTTCCAGGAAGAACTCCAGTCTAATCTGGAGATCTGAATGGATTCAAGCAGTATCTGTTGTGGCCATCTACAGTCTGAGCCACTCATGTTACCCAAGTTAATTCTCACAGGATTAATCCTGCTAAGGTAGCAACCAATGTCCCCATTTAGAGGACAAAACTGAGGCTCAGAGGAGGGAGGCAACTGGGCTATAGTGAGTAAGTGTGGCACCAGACAGAAATCCCAGATCCTGCTGCTTGAACTCTGGGAAGCCACATGGTGCGGCTTGTCCAAACACGTGGTGTGGCTTGTCTGTTTGATGGGGCTTAGGCACCCAGCCCCATGCCGGCTACTGTGGGTGCCTGAAACTTGGTAACTGCCATGCAGCTGCTTTGAGACTCACAAAAGCAATTCACATTGAAGGGAGAAGGGGGACCTTCCTTCACCAGCAGCACCACACCCTCTGGCTCCCCGACACCCTGCATCCCTTTCTCCTACTTTGCATGAAAATTACAGAGTCATGCTCATGTGATCACATGGGCAGTCCTCCGTTCATGGGTTGCCATCTGCTACAGGGGATGCCAAGAGACTTTGCCCTCACCACACCTGGAGACCTGTCCTTCCTTTGGGCCTTGGGGGACTCTACTCCCCACTTGCACACCAGAGGCCTTTTCCAGAATATGCAGAGAACCTCACTCAGTTTGCAACAGGATGCATCCATCACTGTTCTTTCCACATCTCCCTTGAAACTGAGCCCCTGTATTCCTTTATCCACATTGTGGTCTCCATGGTGGCCACAGGAGAGATCAAGCTAAGAATGAATCCACAGCTCAGCACTGGAAGGCACACATGAGGCAAGATCTGACAGCTGGGAAGCTCTGTTTACAAGGGAGCTCACTCTTCATGCTGTAGAGGCTGTAGAATCCCCCAGGGTCTGGAAGCAGTGCTTGGACTGAAGTGAATCCATAGGTGTTTTGATGGCTGGAAGCTTCTGGCCATGGTGGGGGTGGGGCAAGGCCTCTGAGGCTCTGAAGGCCCACTGTGTGCAGGCTCAGGGTGCACAGAGAAGAGAAGGCAGAGGCCTGCCCCAGAGGTATTCATAGACCAAATATAGATGAGCCAGACAGGCAGACAGGGCACTCTAGCACGTGAGCTGCTTTCATGGGTGAAGGGTAGGGGCAGAGGCAGAGACCCAAATTTGATGGTGAACTAGTTACAGACAGAAAATTTTCAACTGAGACTTGAAGGCTGTATCAGTTAGTTATGTGTTTGGCTGAAGTGACGGAAGACCCTACTGAGAATGGCTTAAACTACATAGGTATCTTAACATTTAATGTTTAAAGACAGAGTGAGAGATGGGAGGTCCAGAGGTGGTCTGGTGGCCCAACAATGTCATCAGTGACTCAGATAACACTCACCTCTCTACTCCACCATTACCAGAATGCTGGTGTCACTCCCTCATGGATGCAGGGTGGTTGCCTCCACTCCAGCACTAACTAACTTTGCATAACTAGGGCTCAAGCCAGAAGCAAGGGGACACCTTATTCCCTGCCCATCTCTTTTTTTTCAGGAAGGAAAATCTCTCACAGAAGCCCCTGTAGACTTCCTCTAGTGTCCCATTGGCCAGAACTAGGTCATGAGTCTTTGTCCTGACCAATCACCAGCAGGGGAAACGGTTGCCATGGCTAGCTTGGACCAACCATGATTTCTCCACATTGAACATGCAAAGGAAGAAGGGCTGGGTGGGCTGGGCAAAGGCTTCTGGGTGAGCAACCAACACCATGCTGCCATTAAGGGGAAATGACAAGGGAGCTGAGGGTTCAAACACAAGGGAACAGGAGAGCAAGAAGAGCAGCACATGCAAAGGTGCAGAGGTGCAGGGGACCACTGGGAAGCTCAAGATCACTGGTGATCCATTGCTGCAGGGACACAGCACAGGTGGGGATGGTGGGCAGGGCCTCATATGGCATTTTCTGCCTGGAGCGGGGCAGGCCCTAGGCAGTGGGGAGCTACTGAGAGGCACTGAGCAAGAAAGTGAGTGTAGGAGCACATGGAAAATCATGCTGTGCAGAGGCCCCTGTGACTAGGAGCTGAGCAGAGCCGTTCTGGGATAAGCAATAATGTCACTAATAAACTCTGTTCAAACAGGTGATTGTAACTGATGAGAGAGGAAACGTGGCCTTAATTAATGGATTTGCTTGTGGCAGCTACCTGTTTCTGGAAGTTAGAACACACACATTCAGCCAGTTCTTAGACAGCTCTGCTGTCACACCTGCTACACCCACACCTCTACTCTTCCACCTGCTTCCTGCCTGGCCTACACGCCCCAATGTGCCCAAACAACCCAGTGCTTTGTGTTGTAATTTACACAGGGGGCCCCCACATCTGAGGGCGAGGGTGACTGGGTTCTAGTTTACAGAGGAGAAAACAGAAGCTGGATATGGGTGAGGGGCTTGCTGGTGACTTGGGGATGGTGGGATCCCAATCCAACCTCCAGTTTATGACATCAGAGTGGGGCAGCGCCCCTAACTCCAGCCAGGTTGCTTGCTGAATGGGGAGGCCTCTTCTCTCCATGATGCTTGTCCCTGCAGAGGGCACACGTGTGACCCCACAGATGTGTCATTCCTTCCTTATGACCTGGGGCCAGGCATGAGGAGCACCCTGGCCTGTGGGGATTGCAGTCCATGGGTGCACAGGTGGGCAGGTGTGCCCATGACTGAGAGGACAGCACCCCCAGTTAAGTTCCCCTGATTCCGAGACAATCACATCCCAGAACTGAGGGGTGCCCAGGGGTCAGGTGGCCAATTCCAGCCTTAAAGGGCAAACTGTTATCATCCAGGTGCTGATTTTTTTAATTAAATTACACATTTACAATCCAATAGTCAAGCCCCCTTTTCAGCAATCTTGTAGGCCTCAGCCTCAGCTTTTATTTCCCTCTGAGACCAAGTTTTTAGCTTCAGATTGAGTCCCACTGTGGACATAAATACTGTCCCTTTCATATCCCTTCAGTATAAGAGGCCACCCTAAACAACCCCTCCTTCCCCTTATCAAAGCTTCCACACAGGGACTTCCGGGGAAGATGGCGGAAGAGTAAGATGCGGAGATCACCTTCTCCCCACAGATACACCAGAAATACAGCTACACGTGGAACAACTCCTGCAGAACACCTACTGAACGCTGGCAGAAGACCTCAGACCTCCCAAAAGGCAAGAAACTCCCCACGTACCTGGGTAGGGCAAAAGAAAAAAGGTTAGGGATGGGACCTGCACCAGTGGGAGGGAGCCGTGAAGGAGGAAAGGTTTCCACACACTAGGAAGCCCCTTCGCGGGCAGAGACTGCGGGTGGTGGAGGGGGAAAGCTTCCAAGTCGCGGAGGAGAGCGCAGCAACAGGGGTGCAGAGGGCAAAGCGGAGAGATTCCCGCACAGAGGATCGGTGCCGACCAGCACTCACCAGCCCGAGAGGCTTGTCTGCTCACCCGCCGGGGTGGGCGGGGCTGGGAGCTGAGGCTCGGGCTTCGGTCAGAGCACAGGGAAAGGACTGGGGCTGACGGCGTGAACACAGCCTTAAGGGGTTAGTGCACCACGGCTAGCCGGGAGGGAGTCCGGGAAAAAGGCTGGACCTGCCGAAGAGGCAAGAGACTTTTTCTTCCCTCTTTGTTTCCTGGTGCGCGAGGAGAGGGGATTCAGAGCGCTGCTTAAAGGAGCTCCAGAGACAGGCGCGAGCCACGGCTGAAAGCGCGGACCCCAGAGACGGGCGTGGGACGCTGGGGCTGCTGCTGCTGCCGCCAAGAGGCCTGTGTGCGAGCGCAGGTCACTGTCCACGCCCCCCTTCCGGGGAGCCTGTGCAGCCCGTCACTGCCGGGGTCCCGGGATCCAGGGACGGCTTCCCGGGTACAGCGCACGGCGTGCCTCAGGCTGGTGCAACGTCATGCCGGCCTTTGCTGCCGCAGGCTCGCCCCTCACTCCGTGCCCCTCCCTCCCCGCCCCCCGCCTGAGTGAGCCAGAGTCCCCGAAGCGGCTGCTCCTTTAACCCTGTCCTGTCTGAGCGAAGAACAGATGCCCTCCGGTGACCTACACGCAGAGGCGGGGCCAAATCCAAAGCTGAGACCCAGGAGCTGTGAGAACAAAGAAGAGAAAGGGAAACCTCTCCCAGCAGCCTCAGAAGCAGCGGATTAAAGCTCCACAATCAACTTGATGTACCCTGCATCTGTGGAATACATGAATAGACAACGAATCATCCCAAATTGAGGAGCCGTGTGGATGAAAGGTTCTTGGTGCTGCAGCCAGGAGTCAGTGCTGTGCCTCTGAGGTGGGAGAGCCAACTTCAGGACACTGGTCCACAAGAGACCTCCCAGCTCCACATAATATCAAATGGCGAAAATCTTCCAGAGATCTCCATCTCAACACCAGCACCCAGCTTCACTCAACGACCAGCAAGCTACAGTGCTGGACACCCTATGCCAAACAACTAGCAAGACAGGAACACAACGCCACCCATTAGCAGAGAGGCTGCCTAAAATCACAAAAAGTCCACAGACACCCCAAAACACACCACCAGACGTGGACCTGCCCACCAGAAAGACAAGATCCAGCCTCATCCACCAGAACATAGGCACTAGTCCCCTCCACCAGGAAGCCTACACAACCCGGTGAACCAACCTTAGCCACTGGGGACAGACACCAAAAACAACGGGAACTGCGAACCTGCAGCCTGCAAAAAGGAGACCCCAAACACAGTAAGAGAAGCAAAATGAGAAGACAGAAAAACACACAGCAGATGAAGGAGCAAGATTAAAACCCACCAGACCTAACAAATGAAGAGGAAATAGGCAGTCTACCTGAAATAATGATAGTAAAGATGATCCAAAATCTTGGAAACAGCATAGACAAAATGCAAGAAACATTTAACAAGGACCTAGAAGAAGTAAAGATGAATCAAGCAACGATTAGAAACACAATAAATGAAATTAAAAATACTCTAGATGGGATCAATAGCAGAATAACTGAGGCAGAAGAACGGATAAGTGACCTGGAAGATAAAATAATGGAAATAACTACTGCAGAGCAGAAGAAAGAAAAAAGAATGAAAAGAACTGAGGACAGGCTCTGAGACTTCTGGGACAACATTAAACACACCAACATTCGAAATACAGGGGTTCCAGAAGAAGAAGAGAAAAAGAAAGGGACTGAGAAAATATTTGAAGAGATTATAGTTGAAAACTTCCCTAATATGGGAAAGGAAATAGTCAGTCAAGTCCAGGAGGCACAGAGAGTCCCATACAGGATAAATCCAAGGAGAAATACGCCAAGACACATATTAATCAAACTGTCAAAAATTAAACACAAAGAAATCATATTAAAAGCAGCAAGGGAAAAACAACAAATAACACACAAGGGAATCCCCATAAGGTTAACAGCTGATCTTTCAGCGGAAACTCTGCAAGCCAGAAGGGACTGACAGGACATATTTAAAGTGATGAAGGAGAAAAACCTGCAACCAAGATTACTCTACCCAGCAAGGATCTCATTCAGATTTGATGGAGAAATGTTTTAACGTTTTAGTTTACAGACAAGCAAAAGCTGAGAGAGTTCGGCACCACCAAACCAGCTTTACAACAAATGCTAAAGGAACTTCTCTAGGCAAGAAACACAAGAGAAGGAAAAGACCTACAATAACAAATCCAAAACAATTAAGAAAATGGGAATAGGAACATACATATCGATAATTACCTTAAATGTAAATGGACTAAATGCTCCCACCAAAAGACACAGATTGGCTGAATGGATACAAAAACAAGACCCATATATATGGTGTCTACAAGAGACCCAGTTCAGACCTAGAGACACATACAGACTGAAAGTAAGGGGATGGAAAAAGATATTCCATGCAAGTGGAAACCAAAAGAAAGCTGGAGTAGCAATTCTCATATCAGACAAAATGACTTTAAAATAAAGACTACTAGAAGAGACAAAGAAGGACACTACATAATGATCAAGGGATCGATCCAAGAAGAAGATATAACAATTGTAAATATTTATGTACCCAACATAGGAGCACTTCAATACATAAGGCAAATACTAACAGCCATAAAAGGGGAAATCGACAGTAACACAATCATAGTAGGGGACTTTAACACCCCACTTTCACCAATGGACAGATCATCCAAAATGAAAATAAATAAGGAAACACAGGCTTTAAATGATACATTAAACAAGATGGACTTAATTGATATTTATAGGACATTCCATCCAAAAACAACAGAATACACATTTTTCTCAAATGCTCATGGAATATTCTCCAGGATAGATCATATCTTGGGTCACAAATCAAGCCTTGGTAAATTTAAGAAAGTTGAAATTCTATCAAGTATCTTTTCCGACCACAATGCTATGAGACTAGACATCAATTACAGGAAAAGATCTGTAAAAAATACAAACACATGGAGACTAAACAATACAGTACTTAATAACGAAGTGATCACTGAAGAAATCAAAGAGGAAATAAGAAAATACCTAGAAACAAATGAGAGTGGAGACACGACGACCCAAAACCTATGGGATGCAGCAAAAGCAGTTCTAAGAGGGAAGTTTATAGCAATACAATCCCACTTTAAGAAACAGGAAACATCTCGAATAAACAACCTAACCTTGAACCTAAAGCAATTAGAGAAAGAAGAACAAAAACACCCCAAAGTTAGCAGAAGGAAAGAAATCATAAAAATCAGATCAGAAATAAATGAAAAAGAAATGAAGGAAACAATAGTAAAGCTCAATAAAACTAAAAGCTGGTTCTTTGAGAAGATAAACAAAATTGATAAACCATTAGCTAGACTCATCAAGAAAAAAAAGGGAGAAGACAAATCAATAGAATTAGAAATGAAAAAGGAGAAGTAACAACTGACACTGCAGAAATACAAAAGATCATGAGAGATTACTACAAGCAATTCTACGCCAATAAAATGGACAACCTGGAAGAAATGGACAAATTCTTAGAAATGCACAACCTGCCAAGACTGAATCAGGAAGAAATAGAAAATATGAACAGACCAGTCACAAGCACTGAAATTGAAACTGTGATTAAAAATCTTCCAACAAACAAAAGCCCAGGACCAGATGGCTTCACAGGCGAATTCTATCAAACATTTAGAGAAGAGCTAACACCTATCCTTCTCAAACTCTTCCAAAATATAGCAGAGGGAGGAACACTCCCAAACTCATTCTACGAGGCCACCATCACCTTGATACCAAAACCAGACAAGGATGTCACAAAGAAAGAAAACTACAGGCCAATATCACTGATGAACATAGATGCAAAAATCCTCAACAAAATACTAGCAAACGGAATCCAACAGCACATTAAAAGGATCATACACCATGATCAAGTGGGGTTTATTCCAGGAATGCAAGGATTCTTCAATATATGAAAATCAATCAACGTGATACACCATATTAACAAATTGAAGGAGAAAAACCATATGGTCATCTCAATAGATGCAGAGAAAACTTTCGACAAAATTCAACACCCATTTATGATAAAAACCCTGCAGAAAGTAGGCATAGAGGGAACTTTCCTCAACATAATAAAGGCCATATATGACAAACCCACAGCCAACATCGTCCTCAATGGTGAAAATCTGAAACCATTTCCACTAAGATCAGGAAAAAGACAAGGTTATCCACTCTCACCACTCTTATTCAACATAGTTTTGGAAGTTTTAGCCACAGCAATCAGAGAAGAAAAGGAAATAAAAGGAATCCAAATGGGAAAAGAAGAAGTAAAGCTGTCACTGTTTGCAGATGACATGATACTATACATAGAGAATCCTAAAGATGCTACCAGAAAACTACTAGAGCTAATCAATGAATTTGGTAAAGTAGCAGGATACAAAATTAATGCACAGAAATCTCTGGCATTCCTATATACTAATGATGAAAAATCTGAAAGTGAAATCAAGAAAACACTCCCACTTACCACTGCAACAAAAAGAATAAAATATCTAGGAATAAACCTACCTAAGGAGACAAAAGACCTGTATGCAGAAAATTATAAGACACTGATGAAAGAAATTAAAGATGATACAAATAGATGGAGAGATATACCATGTTCTTGGATTGGAAGAATCAACATTGTGAAAATGACTCTACTACCCAGGCAATCTACAGATTCAATGCAGTCCCTATCAAACTACCACTGGCATTTTTCACAGAACTAGAACAAAAAATTTCACAATTTGTATGGAAACACAAAAGACCCCGAATAGCCAAAGCAATCTTGAGAATGAAAAATGGAGCTGGAGGAATCAGGCTCCCTGACTTCAGGCTATACTACAAAGCTACAGTAATCAAGACAATATGGTACGGGCACAAAAACAGAAAGATAGATCAATGGAACAGAATAGAAAGCCCAGAGATAAACCCACGCACATATGGTCACCTTATCTTTGATAAAGGAGGCAGGAATGTACAGTGGAGAAAAGACAGCCTCTTCAATAAGTGGTGCTGGGAAAACTGAACAGGGACATGTAAAAGTATGAGATTAGATCACTCCCTAACACCATACACAAAAATAAGCTCAAAATGGATTAAAGACCTAAATGTAAGGCCAGAAACTATCAAACTCTTAGAGGAAAACATAGGCAGAACACTCTATGACATAAATCACAGCAAGATCCTTTTTGACCCACCTCCTAGAGAAATGGAAATAAAGACAAAAATAAACACATGGGACCTAATGAAACGTAAAAGCTTTTGCACAGCAAAGGAAACCATAAACAAGACCAAAAGACAACCCTCAGAATGGGAGAAAATTTTTGCAAATGAAGCAACAGACAAAGGATTAATCTCCAAAATTATAAGCAGCTCATGCAGCTCAATAACAACAACAACAAAAAAAAACAACCCAATCCAAAAATGGGCAGAAGACCTAAATAGACATTTCTCCACAGAAGATATACAGACTGCCAACAAACACATGAAAGAATGCTCAACATCTTTAATCATTAGAGAAATGCAAATCAAAAGTACAATGAGATATCATCTCACACCAGTCAGAATGGCCATCATCAAAAAATCTAGAAACAATAAATGCTGGTGAGGGTGTGGAAAAAAGGGAACACTCTTGCACTGCTGGTGGGAATGTGAATTGGTACAGCCACTATGGAGAACAGTATGGAGGTTACTTAAAAAACTACAAATAGAACTACCATATGACCCAGCAATCCCACTACTGGGCATATACCCTGAGAAAACCATAATTCAAAAAGAGTCATGTACCAAAATGTTCATAGCAGCCCTATTTACAATAGCCCAGAGATAGAAACAACCTAAGTGTCCATCATCTGATGAATGGATAAAGAAGATGTGGCACATATATACAATGGAATATTACTCAGCCATAAAAAGAAACGAAATTGAACTATTTGTAATGAGGTGGATAGACCTAGAGTCTGTCATACAGAGTGATGTAAGTCAGAAAGAGAAAGACAAATACCATATGCTAACACATATATATGGAATCTAAGAAAAAATATGTCATGAATAACCTAGGGGCAAGACAGGAGTAAAGACACAGACCTACTAGAGAATGGACTTAAGGATATGGGGAGGGGGAAGGGTAAGCTGTGACAAAGCGAAAGAGAGGCATGGACATATATACACTACCAAACGTAAGGTAGATAGCTAGTGGGAAGCAGCCGCATAGCACAGGGAGATCAGCCTTGTGCTTTGTGACCACCTGGAGGGGTGGGATAGGGAGGGTGGGAGGGAGAAGCAAGAGGGAGGGGATATAGGAACATATGTATATGTATAACTGATTCATTTTGTTATAAAGCAGAAACTAACACACACACCAAAAAAAAAACCTTCCACACAAGCAGCAAGCAGGGCTCTATTAATGCAGTTGTGCAGATCTGTGAGCTAAGGATTTAGAATAACAAGGCTAGGAGGGGCCTGCCCCACATGGCTGGGCAGGATGGGCAGGAGGGTGGTGTTGATTCACCTGTAAAACCTCAGCCAGCTGAAGTGTCAGGCAGCAGCAGGAGAGCGGCAGCCAAAGGGCTGAGCAGGTACGGAATAAGTGGATTAAATACTTAAATTTGTTTGTTTGTTTATTTATTTATTTATTTGGCTTCATCGGGTCTTTGCGGCACCAGGGATCTTTGTTGTGGCATGCGGGATCTTTCCTTGCAGTGCTCATTGTGGCGCGCAGGCTCTTCCTTGCGACATGCGGGCTTCTCTCTAGTTGTGGCTTGCGGGTTTTCTCTTCTCTAGTTGCGGCGCGGCCTCCAGAGCACGCGGACTCTGTAGTTGAGGCACGCAAGCTCAGTACTTGTGGTGCATGGGCTTAGTTGCCCCGCGTCATGTGGGATCTTAGTTCTCCGACCAGGGATCAAATCCGCGTCCCCTGCATTGGAAGGTGGATTCTTTACCACTGGACTACCAGGGAAGTCCCAAAATAAGTGGGTTAAATGTGTTAATCCAGCAGCCTCTGGGATGGCCAGCCCTGGAGCACAACTATAAGTGTGGAAGAGGGAGAGTCTCCAGTGCCTGGATTCCGCCTTCTAGAAATCGGGGTTGTGATGTGGCTTTGGAATCAGAACACTGGGGTTCAAAGCTGTCTCCACCACTTGGTTAGTTATTAAAAGCAAAATGAGCCTCAGTTTTCTCATGTGTAAAATGGGAACATTGAGGCCTCTTCCTCTTAGGGTGGGGAGGGGGATTAAATGGAGCAATAGGTAGAGCACAGGAGCTGGCTGGCTGAGCATGCACCCAGGCATGCTGCTGTTGCTTCTATGACTAGTCTTCCAGGGCAGGGTCGGCACACTTTTCCCATAAAGGGCCATTTTAGGCTTTGAGGGGCCTGCGGTCTCTGTCACAACTACCACCCTCTGCTGTTGTAGAGCAAGCTCAGCTTCAGCAATAGGTCGTCCGTGCACTCACCCCTGCTTACTGAGACATAGATTATTAGATATAATTGTCATATAACATTGTTAGTTTTAGGAGTACAGCATTTGATATATGCACATATTGTGAAATGAACACCACAGTAAGTTTAGTTAATATCCATCACCGAACATAGTTACATTTTTTTTTCTTGTGATGAGAACTTTTAAGATCTACTCTCTGGGGCTTCCCTGGTGGCACAGTGGTTGAGAATCCTCCTGCCGATGCAGGGGACACGGGTTCGTGCCCCGGTCCAGGAAGATCCCACATGCCGCCAAGCGGCTGGGCCCGTGAGCCATGGCCGCTGGGCCTGCATGTCTGGAGCCTGTGCTCTGCAACGGGAGAGGCCACAACAGGGAGAGGCCCGCGTACCGCAAAAAAAAAAAAAAAAAAGATCTACTCTCTTAGCAACTTTCAAATATACAGCACGGTGTTGTTAACTACAGTCACCTTGCTGTACATTACATCCCGGAGACTTGTTTATCTTATTGCTGGAAGTTTATACCTTTTGACCATCTTCACCCATTTCACCCACCCACCTCAACACCCCACCTCTGGCAAGCACCAACCTGTTCTCTGTTTCTATGAGTTTGGTCTATTTTTTAGATTCCACATAAAAGTGAGATCATAAGTGTTTTTCTTTCTGTGACTTATTTCACTTAGTGTAATGCCCTCAAGGTCCATCCGTGTTGTCGAAAATGACAAGGTTTTCTTCTTTTTTTATGGCTGAATGAGATTCCATTTTATACATATACTGCATTTTATTTATCCATTCATCTGTTGATGGACACTTAGGTTTTTCCATATCTCGGTTTCTGTAAATAATGCTGCAGTGAACGTGGGTACAGATATCTCTTTGACATAGTGATTCTATTTCCTTTGGATATATTCCTAGAGTGGAATTACTGGATCATATTGTAGTTCTATTTTTACTTTCTTGAATAACCTCCATACTTTTTTCCACAGTGACTGCACCAGTTTACATTCCCACCAATAGTGCACGAGTTTCCCTTTTCTCCACATCCTTGCCAACACTTGTTCTCGTGTATTTTTTTTTTTTTGAAGATGTTGGGGGTAGGAGTTTATTTATTTATTTATTTATTTTTGCTGTGTTGGGTCTTCGTTTCTGTGCGAGGGCTTTCTCTAGTTGTGGCAAGCGGGGGCCACTCTTCATCGCGGTGCGCAGGCCTCTCACTATCGCGGCCTCTCTTGTTGCGGAGCACAGGCTCCAGATGCGCAGGCTCAGTAGTTGTGGCTCACGGGCCTAGTTGCTCCGCAGCATGTGGGATCTTCCCAGACCAGGGCTCAAACCCGTGTCCCCTGCATTAGCAGGCAGATTCTCAACCACTGCACCACCAGGGAAGCCCCTGTTCTCATGTATTTTTGATGACAGCCATCCTGACAGGTGTGAGGTGATATCTCACTGTGGTTTTGATTTGCATTTCCCTGATGATGAGTGATGTTGAGCATCTTTTCATATGTCTTTTGGCCATCTGTACGTTTTCTTTGGAAAAATGTCTATTCAGTTCCTCTGCCCATTTTTGAATCAGATTGGTTACTTTTTTGCTGTTGAGTTGTAGAAGTTCTTTATATGTTTAGGGTATTAACCCCTTATCAGACATATGATCTGAAGGTACTTTCTCCCCTTCTGTTTATTGTCCCAACCTCTGCTTTCTGGATGACAGGGGTCCAGGCACTCGAGATCCTCTGTTTTTCGCAAGTGTTTCCAGTAGTGGGTGGGACTTTGTTCCAATAAAACTGTACATGGCTGTGAATCACTAATCCCTCTTCTAGGAGGCTGGCTATGAGGAGTGCAGTGGTGGGTGGGCATGATTCCTGTGAATACATCAGTTGGATGGCCATGTGCTCTGGAACTCACATCTCCCAGCCCAAAAGTGATGGGGCAATTTGTAAAGGGAGGACCTTGCAAATAAACGCTGAGCAGGGGCTCTTGTTTCTTGTTAGAAAGATCTGGAAACCAAGTTGTGGGGAAGAGGGAAGTCCCCCAAGTCACAAAAGCTCAGTTCAGACTTCCTGGGATGCTGAGACCTGCTCCAAGCCACTGTCACTGAGGAGGGAAAGACCTCAGGCAGGGACGGGAGGAGGTGCTGAATTGCATTTGCCCTGCTTGACAAGGATCAGCTCTGTAACGTGTGGCACATGTGCTTTGCTTTGGGCACGTAAGAGCAGCAGTTCTTTGGGAAGGACTGGCTTTTTCCTCTGGTTGAGGGCCTACCATGTGCCAAGCACAGCAGTCCTCTGAGTCAGGGTTGGAAAGCCAGGCACAGAGAGGTCATTTCGCAGGGAACATTTCCAGGTCACCCAGCTGACAGGGGCGGTGCTGGAGTCTGATGCAGACCTGACACCCAGCCCACACTCTCTCTACTTTCCCAGGAGCCAGCATGATCCCACATGTCAGCATCCCTCAGAGAGCCCCAGGTATCAGAGCTGGGAGCCCTCCCTGTCTAACAAGCCAGGACGCCGTTAAGAGGGAGAATGGAGCCTTTCCTGAGCCCGTGATGCCCATAGGCTGCTCTCAGCAAGGGGCCCAGCACACACACTCTGGGCTGAGTCCTGGCTGTGTCCTTGGGTGAGTCACTGTGTCCTCCATACCTCCATTCTCCGGTCCGCACGGGGCTGAAATCAGCGGCCACTTTGCGACATTCTGAGGACCTACAGGATCCTTGAAGCAGTGCCCAGCACACAGGGACCGCTGTGGTATCAGCTGTACTGGTCTTCTTATCTTTTCCTCTCCTCTTTGCTGGATGAGGAGGAGACCCAGTGGGGGCGGGCTTGTCCCGATTCTCATCCCCATTCGGTGTCCAGCAGGGGGCGCTGCCAGCTGGACTCTGTCCTCTGCCCCTCCTGGGCATCCTCACTCACTGCACCTCGGATGCCTGCAAACTGTCTTCCAGAGGCTTCTCTGTGCCTACCCACTGACTGCTCAGCATCCCCCCTTCCAGGGATTATTCCAGCACCCTCTGGCCCTTGGCCCGCACACCTTCTCCGTGTTGGGTGTGAGATGGTGCACATGCCGTGCCTCCTAGATGGTGTGGGGGGGCTGATGCCCCAGTCCAGCCCACAGTCCCGAGAGCCAAGGTGGGGAGCAGGGCTTGTCTTCGTGCATTCATTCGTGTGCTCAGAGACCCTTAGCAACTACTTTGATGGGGGGTTACTGGGGACAGAGAGCTGAGGTGAACGTAGGAGAGCTGGGCAGAAAGGGGACATCAGCGCAGAATGAGGAGGGGGTGAACCCAAGCTGGTATCATAACCCCTCTCAGCCTTGGTTTTCCCATCTTTAAAATGGGAACAGACTGTTGTTGAGGTGAACAGCACTGTCCTATGTGCCTTAGAAGTAGGAACCCACTTAATCCTCATGGAAGTCTATGGGGTAGGTACTAATTATATCACCCTTTCCTGCAGATGGGAAACTGAGGCACAAAGAGGTGAGGTAACTGCCCCAGATCACGGAGCCCTGGCTGTCCAGCTCCAGCATCCAGGCTTGTGCTCAGTGCCCGTGTTGGGTGACCCTTGCCTCCCTCTACCCTGCACTAAGACCCATGGCCACAGCCTCATCTCAGAGTGATTATTCCTGGGGAGGAGGGCGGGGGCACTAGGGGCCTGTTTCTCTGAGCACTGCTTTCCCAGAAGGCAGGCAGCTCAAGGAACTGTGTTTTATTTACTGCCGGACACTTAGGCCCAGGCCCAGGCCAGCCACACTGCAAGGCCTGAATCAATATGTATTGAATGAACACCTGAACATCTGCACGTACGTGCACTGTGCCCACCATTTACTCATCTCCACAGCATGCCTGGCTGCACGACTGTCACCTCCATCAGTCCCCCTGCTAAGGACAGTCAGGGGGGCCAGAGCTCAGCCAGGGACAGAGAGCCTCAGGGGGCCTGTGGCTGCCCCAAGTCTCTCCTGGGCTGTCCAAGCCAATCCACAGGGAGGCCAAGCCAGCTTCCAGGAACTACAGTGAGGTCCCTGTTCCTGGGAGTGTCCTAATAGCTATTGAGGGGTGTTTCCTGAGGGTGACTTGGAACCCCATGGGGCACTGGAGGTCAGACTGATTTCTACATCCATTCCAGGCCTGGAAGCTGCTGGCAGCATGGAGCCGCTTGTCAAAGACACTAACCATGGGGCCTGGGTTATAGCAGGGCTTCCCTGCTCCCTCTCTGTGCCTCGGTGTCCTCATCTGTAGTAGAGAATTAGTAACAGGGACCCAGGAGGGCTCACTGAGAGCTGCTCTCATCAGGAGCCCCATCATTACAGAGGAAGGGTGGAAGGAGGCCTGCTGCAGGGACAGGGTCATATCCCCTCTACTGCCCACACCTTCCGAGCCTTTGTACATGCTATTCCACCAAGCACACCTGGACCCTGTCCCTACCAGATCACATCTGGTAATGTTCTGAGGCCACCCCAGTCACTGGCTTCCCTCCCCTATTCGATGTATCCTCCCTTCCCCTTGAAGCCCTTGGCATCAACTGCCTTCTCATCTGCTGTTATTTGGTCTCTGTGGTCAGAAGCCCAGGCTCCCCAGTCCCCAGAGCTCCCATCTTAGGACCCAGTATACAGCAGGTGCTCAATATATGTTTTAAGCTGCTGGGAAGGCATACTCACTCTCCTTCACAGGGATTATTCTCTAGGGGAGGTCAACTCTAGCTCTTCAGTGTGCAGAGCAAACCTAGTCTGGTGTGTAGAGGGCTGCCGTGTGTGTGTGTGTGTGTGTGTGTGTGTGTGTGATGAGGGCATGGGTGGTGGTCAAAGCTCCAGCTGCCGCAGATCGGCTGAACGAAAGGGCAGTCCCAGAAGAGCGCCTTGTCCCCTCCATACCCTGACCAGGGTCTGGTTCCTGGGAGATGAAGCTGTCCCCTGAACATCCATGAGGAAGCACCTGATGGGGACCCGAGCGTGGGGGCTGTGCAGTGACAGAGCATCCAGTCTGGACCCTGCCTTAGGGGGGCCACGCAGTCCACCCTTGGTCAAGCATCTTAAACCAAGGGCCTCGAACTAGGGACCAAGAACAAATCTAGATTTTTTTGAATTAATTCTAACATTTAAAAACTATAGAAGATTTCAGACAAAAACCTACCCTTCTAGATTTGCCTGTTTGTTTTCATATGAAATAAGTTCCAGCCTCCTGGGTGACATTCCCTCAGGGCAAAGCTCTTCTGGAGCTGAGTGGGAGCCCCCTCTGGTTGGAACTTGTGACCCCCAGCTTGCCACCACTCCCTAAGCTTCCCCCAGGCCCAGGCTCTCCCCCTGCCTCTCCTTGCCTGGCCCCTGGAGACATCTGAGTTTGTAATCCTCGTTCTAGCCCCATGGAGCTTCACTTCTTCACAAGGGACATGAGGGCCACAGCTGTGTGGAGCCTACCCTGACCCCCCAGGTGGGCAGGTTAAATGGGCTGAGAGTGCAGCCCTCAAAGGAGGGGTTCATCACATGCCCTCCGAATGCAGCCAGGAAGGGGTGAGGCTGAGAGAGCCCCAGGGCCAGGGGCTCTGGAAAGTGTCCCCTGGAAGGCCATGTCATCTGACTCCAAAGCTGCACCCTAACCTCCGCCCTTCTCACACTCCCTCATGCATCACTGCATCCACACTTTCCGACAAGCCTGGCCATGCCAGGGCCACAGTCCCAGGACCAGCACTGAGGGCAACAGTCCCCAGTCCCAGCTCCATCTCTGGCAGTTCAACCTGCTCAGTGCTGCTGTGAGGTGGCCACTGCCACACCCCTTTACAGTGAGAAGCTGAGCCTCCAGAGGGAGAAGGGTAGTCAGGGTCAGGGACAAATCCCGCAGAAGAACAGGGTCTTGAAGGGCAGGGGGCATTGCTAGTTGATGAGTAGAGGAAAGGGGTTCCTGGTGGAGGAGCCAGCCAGGTGGAGGCCCGGAGGTGTGATGCAGCACAGGCAGCAGGCTCCCCTGTTGTGGCAGGAGCGGCAGGATGTGAAGGAGGGGTCCCGAGAGACCCTAGACCCCGCTCCTCCTGCCTCAACCCAGGCCCTGGCAGCTCTGCCTCCTCTCTCTCCCCGCCTCCCCCTTCCTGCTGCCCGAGGCCCAGCCACTGAGGCGCCTCCTGTTCCACGTCCCACCTCTCTGCCTCGTCCGCTCTCCTCTCAGACACAGCAGGTAGGTCCCTCTCTTGAAGTGGCGACTAAGTTTCTCACTACTGATGGGCACTGTCATGACATGGCTTCCAAGTTAAAAAAAAATGAAACAGACTGTTAATGGTCTAAATGAGCACAAGGGGGAGAGCAGGTTTCTCTGGTTCCTGTCGATGAGCCCCTGGTCGCGGAGGGACGGAGAGGGTGAACTTGATGGATACATGACCCTTTGCCCAGCCATAAACAGACACGAAATTGAGTTATTTGTAGTGAGGTGGATGGACCTAGAGTCTGTCATACAAAGTGAAGTTAAGTCAGAAAGAGAAAAACAGGGCTTCTCTGGTGGCGCAGTGGTTCAGAGTCCATCTGCCGATGCAGGGGACACGGGTTCGTGCCCCGGTCTGGGAAGATCCCACATGCCACGGAGCGGCTGGGCCCGTGAGCCATGGCCGCTGGGCCTGCGCGTCCGGAGCCTGTGCTCTGCAACGGGAGAGGCCGCAACAGTGAGAGGCCCGCGTACAGCAAAAAAAAAAAAAAAAAAAGAAAGAGAAAAACAATTACCGTATGTTGACGCATATATATGGAATCTAAAGGAAAAAAAATGGTTCTGACGAACCTAGGGGCAGGGCAGGAATAAAGATGCAGACGTAGAAAATGGACTTGAGGACATGGGAGGGGAAGGGTAAGCTGAGATGGAGTGAGAGAGTGGCATGGACATATACACACTACCAAATGTAAAATAGATAGCTAGTGGGAAGCAGCCACATAGCATGGGGAGATCAGCTCAGTGCTTTGTGACCACCTAGAGGGGTGGGATAGGGAGGGTGGGAGGGAGATGCAAGAGGGAGGAGATATGGGGATATAGGTATATGTATAGCTGATTCACTTTGTTATACAGCAGAAACTAACACAAAATTGTAAAACAATCATACTCCAATAAAGATGTTACATAAAAATTTTTTTAATTTAGAAAAAGGAGCAGCTGCTGGTTCTCCCTGCTTGAGTGATAAATTCAAATCTGGCTCTGGGTCCTGGAAACCAGTGCAAGTTCTGACTCCAGGGGTGAATCCTCAACGCTCTGGGTCTCCTTTAGAAGCAGCAGCAAGTTCTCCCTGCAGGAATTGTGGATCTTGGCTTGGCTCTGGGTCTCATGCAAAAACAAGAGCAGGTAATCCTGGAGGGTTGCTTGATCCTACTATGGCTCTGGTTCTCCTGAAGAAGCAGGAGAAGTTTCCTCCAGCCAGAGGGGTGTATCCTCATCTGGCTCCGAGTCTCCTGCCAAAGCAAGAGCAGATTCCACCTGTACGGTTGTTGAATCCTACTCTGGCTCTCAGCCTCCTGCAGGAGCAGGTGCAGGTCCTCCTTGCAGATTCATGACTTCTAATGTGGCTCTAGGTCCAGCAATGTCAGTGCAGGTTCTCTCCACCACAGTGGTGAATTCTCATCTGGCTCTGGGGTTTCCATGGGAGCAGGTTCTTGTTCTCCCTGCTGGAGTGGATATTTCACCTCTGGCTCTGGGTCCCAGACAGCTGGTGCAGGTTCTCCCACTGGCGGGGTATGGGGGTGAATCCTCATCCCTCAGGGTCTCCTTTACAAGCAGGATCAAGTTCTCCCTGCAGGAGCTGTGGATCCTGGCCTGGCTCTGGGTCTCTTTCAAAAGCAAGAGTAGATTCTACCTTAGGGTTTTTAGATACTATCTGGATCTGGGTCTCCTGCAAGAGCAGGTGTAGGTTCATCCTGCAGGATTGGTGAATACTCAGTTGGTTCTGGGTCTTCTGCAGGAGTACGAGCATGTTCTCCATGCAGAAGTGGTAAATCCTCATCTGTCTCTAGGCTTTCTCCAGGACAGGTGCAGGTTCTCCCTGCTGCAGTGGTAATCGAGCCTGGCTCTTGGTCCTGCAGAGCTGGTGCAGGGTCTTCCTGCTTGAGTGGTATATTCAAATCTGGCTCTGGGTCTGGACAGCCAGTGCAGGTTCTCCTTTCGGGGTGGTGAATCCTCATCCCTCTGGGACTCCTTCAGAAGCAGGATCAAGTTCTCCCTGCAGGAGCTGTGGATCCTGGCCTGGCTCTGGGTCTTCTGCGAAAACAAGAGAGGGTTCTATATGGAGGATTTTTCGATCCTACACGGACTCTTTTTGTTTGTTTGTTTGTTTGTTTGTTTTTTGCGGTACGCGGGCCTCTCACTGTTGTGGCCTCTCCCGTTGTGGAGCACAGGCTCCAGACGCACAGGCTCAGCGGCCATGGCTCATGGGCCCAGCCGCTCCGTGGCATGTGGGATCTTCCAGGACCAGGGCACGAACCCGTGTCCCCTGCATCGGCAGGCAGACTCTCAACCACTGCACGACCAGGGAAGCCCTGTACCTCTTTCTTAAGGTTGTATTGACTATTCAGGTTCTTTTGTTTCCATACACATTTTAGAATTCTTTGTTCTAGTTCTTTGAAAGATCCCGTTGGTATTTTGATAGGAATTACATCGAATCTCTAGATTGCCTTGGGGTGTGGAATCATTTTAACAATACAATACAAATTCTTCCATTTCATGAGCACAGTATACCTTTCCATTCGTGTCATCTTCAATTTCTTTCATCAATGTCTTCCAGTTTTCTGAGTACAGGTCTTTTACCTCCTTGGTTAGAGGTATTTCTAGGTATTTTATTTTTCTTAATGTCATTGTCAATGGGATTGTTTTCTTAATTTCTCATTCTGATAGTTTGCTGTGAGTGCATAGAAATGCAGCAGATTTCTGTACATTAATTTTGTATACTATAACTTAACTGAATTTTCTTATGAGTTCTATTTGTTTTTTGGTGTTGTCTTCAGGATTTTCTTTTTTAATATTTATTTATTTTGGCTGCACCAGGTCCTAGCTACGGCACGCGGGATCTTTAGTTGCAGCATGCGAACTTCTTAGACTCCTAGTTGCAGCATGCATGCGAGATCTAGTTCCCCGACCAGGGATTGAAACCAGGCCCCTTGCATTGGGAGCACGGAGTCTTACCCAGGGGACCTCCAGGGAAGTCCCCAGGATCTTCTCTACAGAGTATCATGTCGTCTACAACCAGTGACAGTTTTACTTCTTCCTCTCCAATCAGATTTTTGTATTTCTTTTTTTCATCTAATTATTATGGCTAGGACTTCCTAGACCATGTTGAATGAAAGTGGTGAGAGTGGTTAGGGTTAGAGTTAGGTTTAAGCATAACTAGCTCTTTTTCCCTTCCTCCCTCTCCATCTCTCTAAGGCCTCCAGGAAGGACAGAACTAGTCCAGGGTCACCCATAACTCAGGGAGTTGAGCTGGACTATTGCTTTTCTGCCCCCCAGTCCTGGGCATATTTTTGTATACTATCTGTGTATCGTCTTTGGCCAGGTTTCCATTCAGATCGTTACCTATTTTTAATGGGGTTGTTTGTGTTAGAGTTCTTTGTGTATTTTGAGACAAATCCTTTATTAGATATGTGCTTGCAAACATTTTCCTCCCAGTTTGTGACTTGTCTTTTGATTTTCTGAATAAGGACTTTCACAGAGCAGAAATCTTTAACTTTATAAAGTCCATGGTATCACTTGATTTCTTTGTGGATTGCCTTTTTGTGTTGTGTGTTAAAATTCAAAGTTCATGATCTACATGACGAAACCCAAGCTCCTGTCAACTTTCTTCTATGCTTTCTTCTATAATTTTGAATAGTTTTACATTTCAAATTTGTCTATGAATAATTTTGAATGAATTTGGTGTAAGTTGTAAAGTTTGTGTCTACATTCATTTCATTCCATATAGTTTCCAATTAATTGCTCCTTAACTGTTTTTGGAGAAGTTATGGGATATGTAGCTCCATTTCAGCTTGAATTTCCGAAGTTCAATGAGTTCAGCAGTTCTGCCAGCAGGGAGCACTATCTCCAGGGAACTGTGAGCTAGGCGCGGCCTGCATTTCCCGCATCAACCACAGAGGGCGCTGAGCCCGCTTCTCTGACCCGCCGTGCATGTGCCTTCCACCGCGGACTTGCCTCTGCGCGCAGCTGAAAGGAGTTCTGTCTTTCAAGCACCGCCAGGGCTTCCGCTTTGGGACTCGAAGGGCCAGTGTCCGTGCAACAGGAGTTCAGTCTCCATAGGACTCGCTGGACTTTGGGCTTCAGGACAACCTGGGGCTATGTCCATGCTGACAGGACCTGGGTTTGCTCAGGATCCGCCCAGGGAGGCACGGCCAGGAGTAAAAGGTGAGGAAAAATTGAGAAGTGAGGAAAGTGAGCAGAAGCTTCCTGTGTATGACTGACTGCGGGGGTGGGGGTGGGGGGCGGCGGCGGCGGCGGGGATCCACCTTCAGATGACCCAGGAAGGGCTTGATGTGGAAAACTGGGTTTTTGTTTTTCCTTTTTTGCGGTACGCGGGCCTCCCACAGCTGTGGCCTCTCTCGTTGCGGAGCACAGGCTCCGGACGCGCAGGCTCAGCGGCCATGGCTCACGGGCCCAGCCGCTCCGCGGCATGTGGGATCTTCCCGGACCGGGGCTCGATCCCGCATCCCCTGCATCAGCCCGGGGCTCGATCCCGCATCCCCTGCATCAGCAGGCGGGACTCCCAACCACTGCACCACCAGGGAAGCCCCATCCAGGTTTAATTCTGGTCTCTCTGTTCTGTTCTTCTGATCCTTGCACCTGTTTTTGTGCCAATTTCACACTCTTTTGGTTATTGTAGCTTCACAGTGCGGTTTGAAGTCAGGGCGCGAGATGCCTCCATCCTGTTCTCCTTTCTGAGGATCGCTTTGGCCATTTGCTGTCCTGTGTTGTTCCACACAAATATTAGAATGATTTGCTCTATTTCTGTGAAAAATACCGTTGGAATTTTGGTAGGGATTGCATTCACTGTGTACATTGCTTTGGGTAGAATGGACATTTTTATAATATTAATTCTTCCATTCCATGAGCATGGGATATCTTTCCATTTGTTTGTGTATTCCTTAATTTCTTCATGTGTCAAAGTTTTCAGTGTGCAGGTCTTTCAAGTCCTTTGTTAAATTTATTCTGAGGTATTTTGTTCTTTTTGACACAATTGTAAATTGAATTGTTTTCTTTCTCTTTCTGATGGTTCATTATTAGTGTTTAGAAATGCAGTTGATTTTTGTGTATTGATTTTGTAACTTCACTGAATTCACTTATTAGTTCTAATAGTTTTTTGGTGGAATGATGTAGAAAATTGGGATTCAAAAATCCCACTGTTTCTATCACATCCAGGTCATCCACAACATAGAAGACATAGTGGCTCCTAATATAATCTTCCCACAGTGCCCGTAAATTACAGGTGGACTCCTACCTACGTGGGTGATTAGGTTCATGACTTTGTGTGAACTGGATCTGCGTAAGGCTTGGCCTTTACAGGGAGGTGTGATGTCTTCTCTGGTGTTCTGGCATGGTATTGACATGGTGTTTTGGACAGTAATTTCACTCATACAGAAAATTTGCAATAGCAGTGCAAAGTACTGTTTATCTCTACTCAGATTCCCTAGCTGTCATTGCTTTACCACATTTGCCATTTCACACAAAATACTCCAGTGTGTTTTACCCAGAACAAGGATACTCTCCCAGGAAACCAGCACATAACCTCCAAATGAGGAAATTAGTATGGTTTCCACTTTATAATCCAATCCACAGGCCCACTTCAACTTTCACCAGCTGCCCCAACTCTAGGGAAATGTCTTTTTCCATTCTGATCCAGTTTTCTTTTTCTGGAACCACTACTCTTACTTTCCCTCAGTTTCGCAACCTTGATGAATTTAAAGCACACAAGTTGAGTACGATCTTGCTGGCCTTTTCTGTGTGGCTTTTTTCACTTAGGATGTTTTAGGATATTTTCAATGTTCATCCATGTTGTGGCATGTATCAGTACTTCATTCATTTTTCTCATTGTGCTTAAATGTCATAACATTTACCATTCAAACCATTTTACGTATACTTAAAATTCTATGACATTAACCACATTCACATTGTTGTACAAATATCCTCACCATCCATGTTCAGAACTTTTCAATTTTCACTAGTGAAGCTCTGTAGTCATTAAACACTAATTCCCCTCAACCCCTGGCAACTGCGTTCTACTTTCTGTCTTTGAATTTGACTTCTCTGGATACCTCATATAAGTGGAATCGTATCATTTTTGTCTTTTTGTGACAGGTTTATTTCATTTATCATAATGACTTCAAGGCTCATATACGTTGTAGCATGTGTTGGTATTTCCTTAGTTTTTATGACTGAATTACATTCCTTTGTGTATATGCCACATTTAGTTCAGTCCATTCATTCATCAATGGACACTTGGGTCGCTTCTACCTTTTGGTATTGTGATTAATGCTGTTGTTAATATGAGTGTACCCATATCTGTTCCAGTTCCTGCTTTCAATCTTTTGATGTGGAATTGATGGATCATACATTAATTCTATGTTTAAGTTTTTGAAGAACTGCCATACTGTTTTCCACAGGGGCTGAACCATTTTATTTTATTCCTTCTATGGCGAATAATATGGCTGTTTATGGATCTACCCCATTTTTTTTCTTTTTGGCTGCACTGCACAACATGTGGGATCTTAGTTCCCCAACCAAGAATCAAACCCGCACCCCCTGCATTGGAAGCGCGGAGTCTTAACCACTGGACCACCAGGGAAGTCCCTGGATCTACCCCATTTTGTTTACTCATTTACCCTCTGATGGACATTTGCATTGTTTCTACCGCTTGGCTATTGTGAACAGTGCTGCTATCTCTATATGTGTACACGTGTTTTCAATTCTTTGGGATATATATATATAGGAGTATAGTTGTTGAACCATATGCTAATTGTACATTTATGTTGTAAACATAGGTTGTACATTTTCCCATTTCCACAAGTAGTTTTTAATGTTTCCAATTTCTCTACATTGTTACCAACATTTGTTATTTTTAGTTTTCTTGATTATAACCATTTTAGAATATGTGAGGGAGTTGTTGAATTGTGGTTTTAATTTGCATTTCCATCATGACTAATGATATTTGATATCTTTTTTCTGCTTGTTGACCATTTGTCCTGTGTGGAGAATGGTCTATTGAAGTCATTTATCCATTTTTAAAATTGGTTTTTTTGTCTTTATGTTATTGAGTTGTAAAAGTTCTTGATATACTCTGGATAACGACTCATCATATTTTTAATGTGCAAATATTTTCTTTAATTCTGTGGGCTATATTTTCACTTTCTGAATTGCATCTTTTGATGCAAAAAGCTTTTTAATTTTGAGGAAATCCAATTTATTTTTTCATTGCTTGTGCTTTGCTCTCAGATCTACAAAACCATTGCTAAATCCTAAAGATTTATCCCCACGTTTTATTGGAGAGTTTATACAGTCATTCCTCGGTATCTATGGAGGATCGGTTCAAGGACAGCAGGGCATACCAAAATCTGCATATGCTCAAGTCTCTTATATAAAATGGTACAGTATTTGCATATAACCTAGGCACATCTTCCTGTATGCTTTAAATCATCTCTAGATTACTTATAATAGCTAATACAATGTAAATGTTATATAAACGTTGTAAATACAATGTAAATGCTATGTAACTATTTGCTGGCACATGGCAAATTCAAGTTTTGCCTTTTGAAATTTTTGTAATTTCTTTTTTCTAATATTTCCAGTCTGGAGTTGGTTGAACCCCTGCACGTGGAACCTGTGAATATAGGGTGTTGACTGTAATTTTACTTCTTACATTTAAACCTTTTATGTATTTTGAATTACTTTTTGTATGGGTAGAAGGAAAGGGTCCAATTTCATTCCTCTGAATGTGGACAGGGAATTGCCTAGCACCGTTTGTTGAAAACACCATTATCCCCCAATTTCATACTGTTGACTGTTGTCTAAAATCAGTTCACCATAGATGGGTGGGTTTATTTCTGGGATCTCCCTTCAATTTCATTCATCTATATGTATAGCTTTATGCCAGTCTCACAGTGTTTTATTTACTGTTCCTTTGCACTAACATTTGAAAATGGGAAGTGTAAGCCTCCAACTTTGATTTCCTTTTCTAAGATTGTTTTGGCTCCTTGGGGTCACTTTAAATTCCATATGAATGTTAGGATCAGCTTGCGTATTTCTTCCCAAAGGCCTTTGGGAATTTTCAGAGGACTCACACTGAATGTGTAGCTTGCATTATGTACTATTGCCATCTTAACAGTATTAAGTCTTTCCGTCACCATGGGATGGCTTCACATTTATTTAATTTTTATTTTATTTTTTTATCCATGTTTTATGATTTTCAACATCTAAGTATTTTTTTTTTTTTTTTTTGCGGTATGCGGGCCTCCCACTGCCGTGGCCTCTCCCGCCGCGGAGCACAGGCTCCGGACGCGCAGGCCCAGCGGCCATGGCTCACGGGCCCAGCCGCTCCGCGGCACATGGGATCCTCCCAGACCGGGGCACGAACCCGCATCCCCTGCATCGGCAGGCGGACTCTCAACCACTGCGCCACCAGGGAGGCCCTCTAAGTATTTTTTTAATTCTTTTTTATTGAAGTATATTTGCTGTACAGTATTATATGTTACAGGTGTACAATATAGTGACAATTTTTTTTTTTTTTTTTTTTTTGCGGTATGCGGGCCTCTCACTGTTGTGGCCTCCCCCGTTGCGGAGCACAGGCTCCGGACGCGCAGGCTCCGGACGCGCAGGCTCAGCGGCCATGGCTCATGGGCCCAGCCGCTCCGCGGCATATGGGATCCTCCCAGACCGGGGCACGAACCCGTATCCCCTGCATCGGCAGGCGGACTCTCAACCACTTGCGCCACCAGGGAGGCCCGTATAGTGACAATTTTTAAAGGTTATGTTCCATTTATAGTTATTATAAAATATTGGCTCTATTCCCCATGTTGTACATCATAACATTACTGAGGACCAGCCCTTCCCTTGACTGGAACCCTGATACATATAAACATGAGGCACATCTGCTCCTTCCTGTTACCTGGCATTAAAGGACTGAGACAGCACTAGGAGGATGACAAATCATAAGAGAACGTGACCTAAATACAGGAGAACTCTGGGAGGGGAAGAGTCAGCAAAGAAAAGTAAAAGGAGGAAAGGGAAGGGAAGGAGGAAGAAGCGGGGCAGGGAGCAGCAAAATGGAAAGAGCAGGGGAAGCAGTAGTATAATGGAAGGGAAAAGAAAAAAGCAACAAATGGGAGAGATGAGATAGAAAAGTAATAGGAGAAAAGGAGAAGAGAAGGATTTGGAAAACCTTTCCCAGATTCCTCCGCTCGGGCCACATGTTTATTTTCCTAATGAAAAGAATACAGGTTGGGTTTTTATGAATTGCATTAAAATTTTCACGTTACTAATATGTATTCTTCTCAATATTGCATTTAAGTCCATGCTTTGAGATACCCTATATAATATACAGTGAGCACATTAACAATAATTGAAAAAATGCAAAAGAGAACATTTTAAAAGCATATAATGGTTCAAAGGCAAGATAAATATCTCCATGGGCCACAAATACAAGAAAACTATTAATTAAAGCTGTGAGTAGGGCTGAAGCTGAGGGCCTGCTAGATTCCAGGCTTAAGCAGTTAGAGGCAACTATGTGTTCAGCCCCTGCAAGTTAACAGAGACTAAAAGTTCTCCACCTGCAACCAGGACTAGAGCCAAAGTCACTCTGGAAGTGAGGGGCTGGAAACAGGTCCTCTTTTTTATTAAAGAGAAATGAAAAACTTCTGCCTGCCACTGTCTGAGGCCAAAGCTTATATGGAGTACACCTAGGAACTGAGAGTGTGTGTGTGTGCTCTCCCACTAAAAATGAGTCTGAAATTCAACACTGTAAAATACTTGGAAAAAACCTAAGTCTACAAGACCTAGCCAAAAAATCAATATTTGGAAGGTAAATTTACACTAGAGAATATTAAAATATTAAAAGTCTATAAATACTTCAAAATAAACTTTTAAGCTCCTCAAAAAGACAGTGAATGAAAAATTTACATATAACATAGAGAAAATCATGAAACATGTGCAGAATTAAAACAAGCCCAGATAGATATATAAAAGAACAAATTTGAAAACTGGAAATGAAAAATACATCCACTAAAATGTTTAAAGACCCAACTGGTGGACTAAACTCTAGACTTAACAGAGATGAAGAGAGAATTAGTGAATTGCAAGATAATGTTGAATACCTCACCCAGAACATAACACAGAGAGGCAAAGAGATAAAATATCAAAGAGCAGTACAGAGATGGAGTTTTCATGGAGAAGCTCCAACATTTGCTGATAGGAGTTACAGAAAAAACAGAATGGAGAAACTAAGGGAGAAGAGTAACTTGAACAGATAGTGAGAATTTTCCAGAATTGAAAAGAGATATAAATTCCCATTAAAATATATCCAAAATACCATTGAATAAAATATAAATCCACATTTGGACACACAAAAGTGACACTGTAGAATATCATAGATAAAGAAGAAGACACCTGTAATTATGTCCAGGGCAGCATTTTCTGAGTAACAACAATTGAAAACAATCTAAATATTCATCAACAGAAGAATGAATACAAAACAGGTAGCAATACCATTAAATATTGTAGTTAATGTGAGAGCAAGTATCAACATGAATAAACCTTAAAACAAATTGAATGAAAATACAAGGTACAGAATAATATGCAAAGTATTATGCCATTTGTTTAAAGTTTAAAACCATACAAAACAATACATATATTGTTGTGGGTATATACATGTATAATAAAGACATGAAAATCTGCATAGAAATAATACACACAAATTCAAAATCCTCTGTAAAAATAGCCTCAAGTAGAGACTATTTATTCTCCCAAACTCAGGTATATCTGGATCTAGAAGTAATCAATCTCACTCCTGGCACTTTTTTTTAAATTGAAATATAGATGATTTACAATGTTTTATTAGTTTCTGGTGTACAGCAAAGTGATTCAGTTTTATATATATATATATATATATATATATATATAAAATATTCTTTTTCAGATTCTTTTCCATTATAGTTTATTACAAGACATTGAATATACTTCCCTGTGCTATACAGTAGGACCTTGCTGTTTTTCCATTTTATGTATAGTAGTTTGTATCTGCTAATTCCTAATTTATCCCTCCCCCTGCCGCCTTTCCCCTTTGGTAACCATAAGTTTGTTTTCTATGTGAATCTGTTTTGTAATAAGTTCATTTAAATAATTTTTTAGATTCCACATATAAGTAATGTCATATGGTATTTGTCTTTCTCTTTCTGACTTCACTTAGTATGATAATCTCTAGGTCCATTTGTTGCTGCAAATGGCATTATTTCATTCTTTTTTATGGCTAATATTCCACTGTGTATATATATATACCACATCTTCTTTATCCATTCATCTGTCAATGGACATTTAGGTTGCTTCCATGTCTTGACTATTGTAAATAGTGCTGCTGATGGGGTACACGTATCTTTGCAAATTAGAGTTTTGTCCAGATGTATGCCCAGGAGTGGGATTGCTGGATCATATGGGAACTGTTTTTAGTTTTTTGAGGAAGCTCCATACTGTTCTCTATAGTGGCTGCACCAATTTGCATTCCCACCAACAGTGTACGAGGGTTCCCTTTTCTCCACACCCTCTCCAGCATTTATAATTGGTAGACTTTTTGATGATGGCCATCCTGACTAGTGTGAGGTGGTACCTCATTGTAGTTCTGATTTGCATTTCTCTGTTAGCGATGTTGAGCATCCTTTCATGTGCTTATTGGCCATCTGGGTATCTTCTTTGGAGTAATGTCTTTTTAGGCGTTCTGCCCATTTTTTTATTGGGTTGCTTTTTTGTTTGTTTCGTTTTGTTTGCTATTGAGCTGTGTGAGCTATTTACATATTTTCAAAATTAAGCTCTTGTCGGTCACATTGTTTGCAAATATTTTCTCCCAGTCCGTAGGTTGTCTTTTCATTTTGTTTATAGTTTACTTTGCTGTGCAAAAGCTACTCCTGGATTAAAGAAGGGTAAAACTTCAGGCTGGGAAACCAGTTAGGTTTTCTCTTGAGAGAAAACAAGGGGTCACAGATTCCAGTCCCTGCAGGAGACAGACATGTAACAAAAACGAGTGAAGCAGGCAGGTTCTAAAGACAATAGGGAATGGTGGGAACTGTGAAAAATCAAAAGTACGTAACTTCTCTAAAAAGCTAGCCACTATTCAGCTCCAATTAATAGTCTTCATGCAAGAATACTGCCCGGTATTGCTAGATCTTACAAATTTTCAAGAAAATTTCTATGCAATTTTTTTTATTTTTAAAATTGTGCAAAACTAAACCCAATCAAATGGCCAAATCTGGTGCAAACGTCACCAGTTTGCAACCTGTGGTTCAAAATAAGGTAATGTCAATAGAGATAAAGGGGACAAACTCAAGGGATATTATGAAGGAAGAATCAACCAGATAGTAGTCAATCAGATGTGGGCTGTAGAGGAGAGGAAGAACAAGGGATGACTGCTAGGCTTCCAGTTTAGGCACTGAGTGGATGGTATGCCATTCACTAAGTCATGAGACATAGGTAGAGGAGGTTTAAAGGACATTCCGGTAGCTATCGCTAATCGGCAGCACGAATATAGGGCTGGGGAAGGGAACAGAAGTCATTTTTCAAACTGTAGCCCTCAATTCTCTACTCATCACTCCCATCCCTACATCTTTGACTCAGCTGCACAAGTGACACCTGATCAAAGCAGGAGGGCACTAGAACCAGCAGACTAGATCCGAGGGACTTTGGCTAGATTCACTGTTCAAATGCAGCCATCCACAGCGGCTGAACAGTGAGGCAAGTTGGTATCGCCTGATGATGCCAGGATAGTGACAGTCTTAATGACCTGGGGTTACAACCAGGGTGGCCAATCATTGCAGGCTGTAGGATTTGGGCAGCCGAGCCAGTTGGGGACCCCAAAGTGTTAGGAAAATAAAAGAACAGGGAATCCAGAAAATACTGTCTCCACTTAGAGGAAGCTAGATTCAAAGAAGATTGAAACTATGACCTCTTGCCCATTATACTATCCCTGGTTGCTGGATTCTGAGGGCATCAACCTATCTTTCTCCCAGCCACATACCGTTCACAAAGCTTCCCGTGAGAAAGGAAATCTTGCCATTTGCAACAATGGACCTTGGGGGCATTATGACAAGTGAAATAAGTGAGACAGAGAAAACTACATTATCTCACTTAAATGTGGAATCTAAAAAAACACCAAACTCATAGAAACAGAAAGCAGATTTGTGGTTGCCAGAGGTGAAGGGGGATGGAGGGGTGGGGATAGGGGGAATGGGTGAAGGTAGTCAAAAGCTACAAACTTACGGTTGTAAGATTAATACATTCTGGGGATGTAATGTACAGTTAATTTTTAAAGATAGCTGAAGGGTGAGAGAGCCAGAGGGGCTCCTTAAAAGGGGGCCCTTATCACCTGCAGCATAAGGGCAGACTCAGCTGAGGAGCATGCTGGGGACTTAATAAGAGTTGAACTCCAGAGAAACTGGAGTTTACAAAACAATCACACTGGGTGATGTGGATGCTAGTGTTTTTTTTGTGTTTTTTTTTTTTTTTTTTGCGGTATGCAGGCCTCTCACTGTTGTGGCCTCTCCCGTTGCGGAGCACAGGCTCCGGACACACGGGCCGAGCCGCTCCGCGGCACGCGGGATCCTCCCGGACCGGGGCATGAACCCGCGTCCCCTGCATAGGCAGGCGGACTCCCAACCACTGTGCCACCAGGGAAGCCCCAGGTTACTTTTTAAAACAGTGGGAAGATGGGACTTCCCTGGTGGTCCAGCGGTTCGGACTCCATGCTTCCACTGCAGGTGGCACAGGTTTGATCCCTGGTCAGGGAACTAAGATCCTGCATGCCACACAGAGTGGCCAAAAATAAACAAATAAATAAAACAAACAACGGGAAGAAAAAAATAAAACAATGGGAAGAGAATATTTTAATCTCTAATCCTGTTGCAGAAGCAGGTATGCTCAAGCTGCTTAAGAAGTAATGTTTGTCTTTGTGGATACAGTGTAAAAAAGTACCAGACAAGAAAGCAGTGGGAATAACAAATTGAAAAAAAGTATACTGCAAGCCCTATTAAAGGTGATCTCAGGATTCACCTGATGGGTCTTCTGAGTCATTTCCTGACCACTCCCTGGAAGTAAATATTTAAACTAAAGCCAAGGTGATGGTGGTGATGGTGTTAACTGTATAACTCTTCTCTGTTCCTCAGTTCAGTTCTTATAATCTTTTGGCCTCTTGTCATATTGCATTATAGTAACAGACAACTTCTAGCATAGGTAAATTAACCCTACCTGAACGTGTTTTAACCCTACCCTTAGATTCATCATCAAAATAATCTTGACAGTTTATGTCTGTGATCCAGCATCAGGCCCAATTTCTCTAGAGGTTTTATATATATATACATACACACATTCCTAGCCTTAGAGAATTTTGCGACAATAATCAGGCATAATTGTAAGAAATGGGAGTGGGAGGAGGGGGCACAGAGGGTAAAAAGAAGACATTTGGGAGATATTTGCAGAAATAACATAACTCTGGGTAGGTAGGCTTTAATAAGGAAGTCCCACCCTTTCCATTTACTTCTTACATGGTTTTTAACTTATCCTCCCAACCAAAACCAAAAGCAAATTAAGTTACTGAAAATGTATTTACTTCTTGGGATGGAAGTATATCTTTCCTGTTTTCCCTTTTCCATCAGAGGCAGCTCCCTAAAAACCCAAAATACACACACACACACACTCTCTCAAACACAAATAAAACATGCATTCAAGTGACTGTTTTACATTTTCATAACATTTTAACATTTAATAGAAACTATGTACGATAATTTTTTATTGTATCTTACATAAGATAACCACTACAGAAATTTACATAGGTTAGAAGCAAGATGGATAGTTAAGGAGGGCCCAGTCCTGTGGGCTATTTTCTCAGAGGCTATAGGTCAGAGTTCACTGAGGGGAGGGGCTTCAGATTACCCAATTAGGTGAGAAGTGAGAAAAGGCTAAAACAGGCTGCTAGACAGAGATAACCAGCCATTGGGTCCATCAACATCCCTAGACTTGGGAAACAGCATTACAAAACTCTCTCTCCCCTTAGGCAGTCCCAAAAGACTCTCAATCTCAGCAGCTCTGACGGGAACCGCCTGTCTCTCTTCCTTGCCTAGAGTGGGAAGACATCCACAATTTTTGGATACTATTGGTCCCTTCCCCCAACATTTGGTTTGACTACAGCACTCAGTAACCCAGAAGAAAAACAAGGTAGTCCAGGTTGTCCTTTAGTGAGAGACGGTCAGAAATACTTGTTTAAATGGGAAATACAAATCCTCCAAAGTCAACTGGTTCCCAAAGCAAACTATCAACTGACAGAAGTGGGTTCTGGCTTTCCGTTTGCAGTAGCCACTCCACTCTGAGGCAATGGTGCAGAGGCTTTCTCAGAATTTCGAGATCCCTGTGGTCTGCACCCATCTCCAGCCATCTGCATCTGGCCCTGTTAAAAGAAAAGTCACTTTGGTTACAAACTCATTCACTGTGGTCTGAAGCATGAATCTGACTTATATAATGCCCATGTATAGTAGCAACAAGAACAAGACAGCAGATATAACTCTGTGCGGTTGCTCTTCCCCATACTTAACTATCCCTGACCCTCGAAGTCAGAAGTCATTACTTGTAGCATTCCTGAGGCCCTCCCAATGGAAAGGAGAGCTGTGGGTTGTTTCTTCCAAATGAAATAGCCATTCTCTGCTGAGGTTCCAGAACAGCCGACAGATCACAGGAAGACAGTCCTCTGGGCCTCTGTTTGAAACCAACAGCTGTAGTATAACTGCAGGTCTTCAGTCAGGGCCATGAGTGTCCCACCCAAAGCTCAAAGAAAGAAGCCAAATCATGCTGCTTGTGCTTAACTCTATGATGAAAACAATTCCAGGGCTGAACTCTCCCTTAAAGCAACAATTTTCCTACATTCCTTGTCTCAACCTTTTCTAGTTAACTAAATAAATTTGTTCTGCTCTCCCAGATATGGGGACCAGGAGCTAGTAAGTGTTCTCTCTAAGGCCCATCTGGAGAACTGCCATCTGGAGCACCTTTACAGCTAGTGATGACAACCCCAACCCCCAGGAGTACATGCCAGCCATAGCCAGCAGGGAACCCTCTGCCTGGCTGGAGTTATTCTTCACTTGCCAAAATATCCACTGGGCCTTCAGCAATTTCTTTGACAGGATGATCTTCAAGGGTTAGTGAAGGATCAAAAAGCAAGGGTGAAGGAGGGCACTGCATACCGTCACCCACAACATCCAAGTCCTAGAAAAAGAAAGAGAAAAAAGCCTATCAGCAATATCAAGGGAACCAACAAGCTAAAGTTGGCATTTTTCAGCAAACCTCGAAGAATTCTCCCTTACTTCCCTCACCCCTTGCCTACCTTTAAAACAAATAACGATTTCCCCAGAGTGTGCAACAAATGGGATAAGATTGAAAAGCACTGAGAATTTTTCCTTGCTGCCAAATATAAAGCACAGACCACTATAGTAGCTTTAAAAAGCATATTTTTTTTTAAACAGAAAAATTCAGAGGCAAAGGTAGAATTGGAGCTACCAGGGGCTGGAGACAGAGGGGAAGTGGGAGTTACAGTTTAATGAGTACAGTCTCTGTCTGCACTGACAGAAAAGTCCTGGAAATTGACAGTGGTGATGGTTGCACAATGTTTTGAATGTACTTAATACCACTGAACTGTACATTTTTAAATGGTAAATCTTACATTACAAATATCTTACCACAAAAAGAAATATTTAAAAAAAGCATATACTGGGAACTCCCTGGTAGTCCAGCACTTTCACTGCCAAGGGCACAGGTTCAATCCCTGGTTGGGAAACTAGGATCCACGTGACCAAAAATAAAAAATAAAAAAAGGCATATACTTCTAAGACTAACTGTAGTCGACATCTAAGTTCACCAGTGATGAATCTAATATGGACAATCAGCATACATGCAAATTAAAATGAAATATTGCCCTAATAGATTGGACAATATGAGACCACTTGATTAATATTCTGATGGCCACAAAGCAAGCCAGTGAGCAAAAGAGGAAAGGGGATGGGGGAAGAGAGAAGGAAGATGAAATACTCAAAGTCCTTCCGAATGGCCAGGAAATATTTTAGTTAAGTCCCTATCCCCACAGAGAAAAGTCCCTGATTCTTAAACCTAACATATCCAATTGCTCTTTAAGACACCCACACACAGGGGGACTTCCCTGGTGGTCCACTGGTTAAGACTCCGCGCTCCCAATGCAGGGGACCCGGGTTCAATCCCTGGTCAGGGAACTAGATCCCGTGTGCTGTAAGATCCCACACGCGGTGAGGAAGATCCCGAGTGCCACAACTAAGACCCGGCACAGCCAAATAAAACACACACACACACACACACACACGCACACACACACAAAACATTGTATTCTACAGACTACGTTTCTTCCAACTGAACTGGCCATTCCCACAGAGGGGTTGAAGCCAACAGACCAGAGGAAGACACTGCTCTTGGCTCCTGCGTGAAACCAATAGCTACAGCAAACTACTGGTCTTCATTCAGGGTCTAAAGCACTATAAAGGCTCAGACAATATGTCAGACTGACTTTCATCCCTCTGCTGTCTAAGCATCTATTGCTAAACTCTGCTTCCCAAGAGTGAAAACTACCCAAGGGTTTGTACTCTCCTGTGTCCAAGCTACCTTATAGAGGCTCTATGTTTCCAGTAATTGAGCTTCTTGAGAAAAGCTAAGTTCTGTGCTTTTAAAATAAGACTAAGAGTTTGAAATCCTTTCCCTTTCTTTGTTGTGCTGATCACCAAAAACAAGTTAAGGTAAAGAAAGAATACAATTAAAGGACGTGCTGGACTTAAAGCTGCTCAACTTAAGCAGAAACATAAGGAAAAAGATACAGTTGGCTACCTAACATCTATTTCAGATGTGTTAGAAACTTCTGTACTATACACAGAAACCACCATGTTCTCACACTGTTAACTAAGACTGTGAACTGTTTTCTCCGATTCTTTTAGTATGCACAATTATTATGCACTTGATCCTTGAACAATGCCGTGGTTAGGGGCACCGATGCCCACAGTCAGAAATCCGTGTATAACTTCAGTCAGCCCTCTCTGTCCATGGTTCTATACCCTCAGATTCAACCAACTGTGGATCATGTAGACTGTAGTAAGAATTTACTGGGAAAAAAAGCTGTGTATAAATGGACCTGCACAGTTCAAGCCCGTGTTATTCAAGGGTCAACTGTACAAATAATTAACTTGAAATTTAAAAGAACCCATTTAAGCAGTGTGGCAAAAGGTTTCCAAGTCTCAAGATAACAGTGGTACAGAAATTTTTCAAAGAAAAACAGATACTGAAAAGGCTTTCCTCACATATTCAGTGTTGTCTTTTATAAGAATTAAAATTGGGAACAGGAACCTAAAATAAAAGAAGAAAGGATCAGCAGAAATGCCTATCCTAAGAGGAATGAATCAGGACACAAAGACAGAATCCATATTTTGTTCTATGTCAAAATCAGAGCTCAAACAACAAACACAAAAAGAGAGCAAGCTCAAAGTAATAGGATTAAGGTATTAAATTCTTATTTGTCAAATATCCTCGGATCAAAGGACAGAAAACAGGCAAGTGTTAATATCCAGAATGAAAGGCTGAACTTTTACCCATATGAATATCTGATACCTGGTCCTCCCACAAGTAAAGTTACCATAAATTATTAATAAGTATAACAGAAATGATATCTAAGAAAGAACATAGGTAAGATTGCTGGGTGGAATTCATATAATTAAGAAATTATTTTTACCCAGCAAAAGACTAGTTAAATATATCCAGAATTTATGGGAGGACAAAAACTCTTTTCTAAAACAGAATTGTTTCAACATTTTCTGGAGAATTTTTACCTCCAAAGATTAAGAATAAAACTACTTTTTAACGACCAATGTGGTTCATCTAAAGTACAATAATATAAACATAATAGATGATCAAGTACAAATAGCTGATTATCATTTTTAAACCTCTAACAAAGGTCCATCTTAAAAACCCATGAGATTCCCAAAAATAAAGTTACTTCTCATACATTCTTTAAAAAATTCACACCATAAAATAAATATTAAAAGATCTGACAATATATCTTTAAATGTTTAAAAATTAAGATTCCTTAAATGTCACTTTTCGGCTATGATCACATCTTATAATCTCTAATATTTTGTGTTAATATTCTCCAAAGAGCAAACAAGAACATAATCTTCAAACATACTGGAACAGTCATATTTTCTTAGCTCTAGATCATCAAAAGTTTAAGAAAACACTATTTAAAACTAACGCAAAAACAGGTGAAAGGGGAAAAGTAAAAAGGTCAAAACAGCAATGGCTCTAGAAATTAACAGATGAAATAAAAGTTAATAACCAAAAAAAAAGTTAATAACCTAGTACATCTATGTAAAACCCATGTACTAGTTACTACATACGTACATTAATATTTGAAGGGAATTTGGCAATGTAGTGATTATTTTTTAGACCCTATAAATCTGCTTGTTACTAAGTTAAAAAAAAAAAGGAAAGATAGCACCTCTTTGGGTTTTCTTCACATGTAAAATGAAGGGAAGTGGACAAAAATCTGTATCAATCTAGGGCTATCCATTTACTCTCTTCAACATAATCTCATTGGAAAATTCTGGGAAGCACTGGAGTATATAATCTCTAAGGTTCTCATATTCTATGAATCTGTTTGAAAGAAACTTTTTAAAAAGCAATTATAATCAGGATTATAACAAAAATTATAAGTTTGTTATAAATGAAGTGACAAAAATCAAGTTCACTAATACTACAAACAGTATACAACCAAAACAGGAGGGGGCGTAGTTAATTGGCATCAGTTTACTCTTTTTTGGGGCCACTCTGCATAGCTTGTGGGATCTTAGTTCCCCGACCAGGGACTGAACCCAGGCCACAGCAGTGAAAGTGCCAGGTCCTAACCACTGGACCACCAGGGAATTCCCTGGAATCAGTTTACTCTTAGTGCCACTTTTTCAGATATTAGCCTGTCCTGATATATCTTCTTTAGTGAGCAACACTCGAGGCCACCCAAATCTTGCTTCTACCCCTAGGCAAACAATCTTGCAACCTATACTGAATTTTCCATTTAGATTTGTCACTTTAAATATGTCATGGTTATATATTAATACAAGACACCTTTATTATGAAATTCAGAAGAATTATCTTCAGAATAAATAATGAAGACCTTTATCCAAAAGGCTAAAGATTAAGCAAAGTGCCAAAGATGGAATGTCAACTGATCTCTGAAGTGAATGATATAGTAGGGTAGTGCTAATTAGGGAAACATGCAATCAGAGATGGGTTTATGTGCTGGGACCAATCAAGGAGCAGACTGAAAAAGGCAGAGTAGTGTACACACTTAGAAGGCTATAAAAGTAAATATTTAGGGAGATCACTGTTGTTCTGGTCCATTCACAAAAGAATCTTTAATAACATATCAAAAATGAAAAACAATATGCAAAGCTAAGTTTAGAGTCATTTTTAGGGGGGGACACATTAATCTGAAAATGAGAACTCTTATAGGGCCAAAACACAAATTTACATTGTCGAGTAGATATCAGAATTCATTTGTATTATTAAGATTCAAGCGAATTACTTACCTTGTGGATGGGCACCAAATTTCCCAGCTACACAAATCCAACCATAATCTTGACTTTCCAATTTCCCTTAGTTTAAAATTTCCCTTATCATTCCCTCAGAAAAAAAAAAAAACTTCTGGGGCTTCCCTGGTGGCGCAGTGGTTGAGAGTCCGCCTGTCGATGCAGGGGACACGGGTTCATGCCCCGGACTTGGAATATCCCACATGCCGCGGAGCAGCTGGGCCCGTGAGCCATGGCCGCTGAGCCTTCACGCCTGGAGCCTGTGCTCCGCAACAGGAGAGGCCACAACAGTTAGAGGCCCGCGTACCGCAAAAAAAAAAAAAAAAAAAAAAACTTCTGTAAATTTAAACTGTCTCTAAATGAATATGTTAACATACAAATACAACTATACACATATCATTTCAAAAAACTTATCAAAGTTGTTTTTTTTTTTTTTAACCACAAAAGACTAACCTATTCTCACCAGTAATAAATAAGGCCTTGCCTCAAGGGCCAACCAGAGCAGAGCTTCTCTAACTTACATCACTGAACTCCAGAGGTAAACTCTCAGTGGGCTGAAGCTCAGCAGCACTCAAGTACAGATCCATGGGGCCGGCTTCCAGATCGTCTGGCACAGACAGTACCTGCTCGGGCTTATACATCTGAGGAGGCAACTGGAAATGCAGTGGGCAGCAGGGATCCTCAGAGAGGCTTACAGGAACTGGTTTGTTGCAGGGTACCTCTTCAGACCCCTGGCAGCATTTGAAGAGAACCTGATTCGTGTCCTGACAAATATCTGTAGAAAAACGGGTCAAGGGAAATAAAATGGATCTATTGGAGGCACAAAAAAGGAGGTGTCTGCCATGTAAAATTCAAGGTCTGGACAACACATGATATTTGGTTACATTTGATACAGAACCAAATGCAGGTAGCAATTTTTAAAGTTACTTCTCAAATTGTCATTTACTAGCATAATTCTAGCTCTACCAGTAATGTAAAACTAGTCCCCAACCTCCATTTAAAGCAGAGACACTAATCTTGTTCTCCCTATGAGGGTCAAATGCAAAACATTTCAAAACATAGTGCTAATAAGCAAACAGCAGTAACTAGAAATCTAGTACCTATTCAAAAGAAACATGTCATGCTAAATGCGAATAGCTTGCAGAAGCCCCTACCAACCCCTTCCAAGAGTCAAGAGATACAATGTTGTTTCTGCTGTTAAGCAGATGGGCAAAAACTTCCTCAAAACTTTTTGAACCTTGTTTCCAAAATGTTTACATGATACATTTGTTTAAAGCAGCAGGGTGTTGGGGAAAATAGAAGCTCCAATAATAGTAACTAGGGATCCTATCCTGACAGGAAATAAAATTAAATTTCCACACACACACCCTTTTTCAGGGGGGTGGTATCACTGGAGTCCTGTTATGATCCCAAAAAGAAAGGGAAGAAGAGCACTTCCCTGGTGGTGCAGTGGTTAAGAATCCGCCTGCCAATGCAGGGGACACGGGTTCGAGCCCTGGCCCGGGAAGATCCCACATGCCGCAGAGCAACTAAGCCCATGCACCACAACTACTGTGCCTGCGCTCTAGAGCTCACGTGCCACAACTACTGAGCCCGTGTGCCACAACTACTGAAGCCCGCGTGCCTAGAGCCCATGCTTCACAACGAGAGAAGCCACCGCACCGCAACGAAGAGTAGCCCCCACTCGCCGCAACCAGAGAAAGCCCGAGCACAGCAACAAAGACCCAATGCAGCCAAAAGATAAAAATTAAAAAAATTTTTTAATTTAAAAAAGAAAGGGAAGAAGAAAACAACTGCTTATGGCGCATGGAAAGAAGTACTCCAGGAACGCTCCAAGAGCCCTAACAACTTCTCTTAAGGGTAGAAGCAGAAAAGGGCTATATTTCCAAGTTGGCAAAGAAGTTCTGTGGGATGAATCAACATTGAAATCATGATTAGATAACAAAATTCTGATTCAAGTCACTCTATAAAATACATTTTACTCAAGTTTTATCATTTCCTGAAATCTTAACTACATGGTTATTTTCCCTAGATTAATAGACAACTATTATTTCAAACTTGGGCCTATTTTTTAAACCAGAAAGCAAAATTTTCTGTAAACTGTACCCAGGATTATGGAAGTATAGGTAATTTTTATCCCCCAAATTTTAAGGTAGTTTTTTGAAGTTAACAAATCTAATGTACATTATAAATTTTAAACCAAATAAAACCTCTTGAAGAAAAGCCATTTTTTTCAATACATTCCTTAGAACTTGATAAACTCTAAAGCAGAGTTTCATAGCATTGCCACCACTGGCATTACGGCTATCTGTGCCCTGTAGAATGTTTATTAGCAGCATTCCTGGCCTCTGGCCACTAGATGTCAGTAGCACACCCATCAGAGTTATGACAAAACAAAAATGTCTCCGCACATTGCCAAACGGTACCAAGTGGCCCCGGTTGAGAACCACTACTCTAAAGAACAGTATATAGCTCAAAGTAAACAAATAATTATTCAATAAAAATCAGCGCTCAAATGAACAAACATGAATCTGATGGGAACAATCAGATTTGCAATCTCTATGTGCTTAAGAAGCTCAATCTTATTTAAATTATTAAAATTTTCAATGTGAATCCATTAAATTGTTTCAACTGGAAACTTTTTCATGTAATTCGAAGGATTTTCACAAGTCTCTTATTTATTTAATATCACCGTATCCTTGAAAAGCCCTCCCCCATCCTCCTCCACCCCCTTTCCTTTCAGATAGGGACAACAGACAAAGAAGGGAATGGTTGACCTACAACTAGAGTCTGGGTCCTTCACTTTCAGTCCAGTGGTGTCTCCATTAGACCAGAGTAAAGAGTTAACAGGTCACCAATGGCAGTCGCATCTTTCTCTGGGATAAGGACTTAAGGAAGGGTAAGTGACTTAGGCAACTACAGAGTGGAAAGGAAAAGAGCAAAAAGAGAAAAATAATACTTCCCTTCTCTTTTTCAACTTTGCTTTTTAAAATATTAATATTCTAATGAACTATCTTGAGCATAGTGCTGTAAGTCTAAAATACTCCTTAATATCCATAAACTGGGTTTTTTGCCTTATAAAGTAATTCAACGTCACTGAAGAAAACCTGAAAAGTACAAAGCAGAGGGAAAAAGGGCATTCATAACCCCACCATCCAAAAATAGTCACATTTCTGTTACATTCCCTCCTAGTATTAGTTCCATGTAATTAAAACACACTCTACCGAATTCCATATTCTATTTTTGTCACTATCAAACATTTTCCTATGTCATTCATAAATTTTGTTAAATATGTTTAATTCCTGAACATATTCCATACTATGCTGTGTCACAATTTTCCTCTCTATTCCCCATCTCTGAAAATTTTAAGGCTCTCTCCAGTTGGAGGAATTCTGTGTAACAATATTCGTCTGTATTTGATTATCGTCTTAAAGTAAATTCTCAGAGGTGACGTTATCATATCAAAGAATATGAATATCGTCAAACTGCTTTCTAAAAGCCTGTGCCACTTTACAGTCCCACTGGCAGAGTTCAGAAGGGCCCATTTCACCATTCCCTCACAAACTTTTGGAACTTACTCATTAAATCTCATACATAGATAAGTGTCAAAGTTATAGATTAGGGAATTCCCTGGCAGTTCAATGGTTAGGACTCAGGGCTCTCACTGCCAGGGCCCAAGTTTAACCCCTGGTCCAGAAACTAAGATCGCACAAGCCGTGTGGCACAGCCAAAAAAAAAAAAAAGTATGGATTAAAAAAACTTCCTTGTTTTATTTCTTATTTCACTTATTTATAGTAAAGGTAAATACTTTTCAACTATCAGCCACTTCTACTTTTAATCTGCCCATAGATAGCCTTTGCCCAATTATGTTTTGAGCATTTATCTTTAGTTTTTAATTACTCTGCACAAGAATTTTATGTATTAAGGACAGTAATCCTTTACCAGACATTTGTTACAATAATTAATAAATTGGTAAAATATTTAATAAGCAGAATAGAGAAAAAATCAGTTTTCCTTTCAAAAGAGCAAGAAAGTCTTCCTTCCCTTTTTATTAAAGAAAATACATTTTACTTTCCAAATATTTGTATATCTTGCCAGGCAAATGAAATCCAGCAAGATTTATGCCTTTCATATGATGAAGATCACCATATTTAAATAGTGCATTTACTGTGAAAGTAACTTTCTCAATCAATGTCCACAGATGCACTTTCACAATTCAATATACAGCTCAAAAAATTTTTACAGCCCAGTAGTAAATGTAAGTTTCCTGTTTGAATGAAGTCTAAAATACACAAGTCAGGGCCCTGACCATAAAAGGATAATATTCAAAGAAAGATCACATTTCAGAATCATCCGACTGTTTTTGGATCCTCAGCAATTTTTTTGTAGTAATTAACAGTATTATAATTCTAATGAATGAGTTAAATCAGGGATCTCTAAATTTTGGAATTCCAATATTAATCAACTACAAGTATTAGCCCATATCTATCACCAATGACTGAGATGTTTCTTTCTAATGAATTGACCATTACATTTCCAAAGTTCTGAAATGGCCAACAGACCATAGAAAGAGACTTCTTTAGGCTCCTGCTTGAAACCAACAGCTTCAGCAAACTGCTGGCCTTGATTCAGGGCCAAAGGAAAACAAAGACCTTCAATTAACTAAACTATCACAGATCCCCACTAGCCTTCAGTCTAGCTAGCAAACTGAACAGAGCAAAAAGATACGGGTAAGGCAGTGTCTGGTCATTGGAAGAGACTGATTGGAACAACGAACATCATCCACAAAGGCCAAGCACCTCTGACTGGAACGAGTGGTATGGGCCTAAAATAGAGAAAACAGGTCAAAATAAATTATCTATGAAAACACTTACTCATATAAGAAAAGTGTATCCTTAAAGCCTAGAAACTTGAACATTTAACAAATTTATTCACCAATACTATGCAAAAGGAAAAAAAAATTTAAACCTCATGTCCAAATAATGAGTCAACCATAATTCGAAATACAATTCCTCCATATTACAAGTGTGTGATACACAGCCTAATGGTTTTCAAACTATTTTGTCTTTTAGCAGAACCCTTTTTAAATCGTAATCTTACATCGAGCCTCAAAAAATAAAAAAGATAAAAATGGAATTACTCTTTTTTCTTAATTTACTAATTTTATTTTATTTTTGGCTGCGTTTGGTCTTTGTTGCTGGCTTTCTCTAGTTGCATCGAGTGTGGGCTACTCTTTGTTGCAGTGCGCGGGCTTCTCATTGCGGTGGCTCCTCTTGTTGTGGAGTATGGGCTCTAGGCTCGCGGGCTTCAGTAGTTGTGGCACACGGGCTCAGCAGTAGTGGCTCAAGGGCTCTAGAGTGCAGGCTCAGTAGTTGAGGCACACGGGCTTAGTTGCTCCATGGCATGTGGGATCTTCCGGGACCAGGGTTCGAACCTGTGTCCCCTGCATTGGCAGACGGATTCTCAACCACTGTGCAACCACGGAAGCCCAAAAATGGACTTACTCTTACTGACGCAGAGACCAGGGGCTTGAGGAACAAATTTAAGAATAATCACTTAACTCTGCTTGTCAACCTTACTTCCTGACCTTCACTGCTCCTATTATTCTACCTATCTTTCTGCCTTCTAAAACAAGAGTCCCAATCTATTAGGCATTCTGTGCCTGTTTCTGAACTGAAGAATTTCTGAACCAAATAACTTAGAAATCTATGGCAACCCTTCAATATGCAGATGAAAATAGAGTTCAGTTATCAGTGCAGGCACAGAATTGATCAGAAGGGAACTAAAACCCATGTCTCTGCACTTCCAGATAAGTGCTCTTTTCAATATACCCCACATCCAGTAAGTTAGATTTCAGAACCAAGACTGTACAACAGTGTTTTGACAATTACCCTAACTCTGTAAATAAAACAAATGTAACACCTTAGAGGTATATACAAAAATCACCTGTTGGGCGGCACCATCTGTGGCCAGCATTCTGCGCTCCTTCAGCTGCCTATGTAGTAAGGCTTCCACTCCATAGCGCTGACGATACCGCCGAAGACATTTTAGACGCTTTAAGTTCTCTCGTTCTTTGGCAAGAAGTCCCTCTGGGCCAGTCAGGAGACTACTACCTAGAACGTCACAACAGTCAAGATGTTATCTGCTAAGCAACCAATCAAGGGTGCGTCCCCAAACTAACAAGAAGAAAACAGGGAAATCTGCCCATACAACAGTTTCAAAAGCAAATCCTTCTCCAGTCCAGGTAACAAGACAGAAGTCTAACTACTACCAAATTCACATGTTGAACCCACAACAGCTTATTGGAACTGGCATAAAACTTGCCTAGAGCTTCATGTTCCACTTTGCGATTGTGTAAGTAACGTCGCTTCTTCTCTTTGAGTAGATGCTGAAGTCGTTTAAACTGGTCAATGTACAAAGACTGCAAACGAATAAGCTTCTCACGCATAATCAGGGCCACTTCTTCCGCTGTGTAGACACCAGCATGCCTAAAATAAAAGAGACAATTCAAAAAGAATAAGAAAGCACAACAATAAAACCCAAGCTTAGAAGGAAAAAGGAGCAAAGGTGAGACTTAGATTTGCTATTCAACAATCAGTCAGTGCTGAGACAATCACCTTATTAAACAGGAATGATTTCACACAGCATTTTACCATTCAAGTTGTTACTCAAAAACAAAACAAAAGAAAATTCCCAAGAATGGAAACTAATGTATGATATTACAATATGGGAAAGGGGAAATGTTTCATTATTTTCCCCAGTAATTTGCGTTATGTTTAAATAGGAGTAAAGATATAGAATACTCAAAATTTTTATTAATCTACATTCTTGTTCCATTTAATAATTTAATACAGAAAAATCACTTACAGTCAGGATAGCTTAAAAGTGTTTAATTTAGTAGCATGTATCTCAATACATTTTATTTAAAGCACAAAAGATAACAATTATGACTTCTAATTTAAAAATATACTCGTAGGGAAATACACTGGCGGTCCAGCGGTTAGGACTCCGTGCTCTCACTGCTGAGGGCCCGGGTTCAACCCCTGGTCCAGGAACTAAGATCCCACAAGCCACACGGCCAAAAATAAATAAATTAATTAAAATTAAATAGAAATAAAAAATAAATAAAAATACACTTGTATTTTGGAGTTTACACAGGCCCTCAAAACACTGGTCACAATGGCTAGTCAATGTCCTCAGCTCATTTTGACAATATTCTCAAAATATATACCCTGGAGTAACCCTTTGCCAAAGATCTAGATCCACATCAACTTTATTAAGTTTTGCCACCAACTATGAATCAACAGAACTTAAAAAAAAAACTTATTCTAGTGATTAATGAGGTCGCATAAGCAAATCAGTTAAATGTCAGTTTAATTAAAGACTGGTTCCTGCCTCTGATTTAACTCAAAGTTTAAGGGATTAACTGCAAATTTAAAAGATTTTTGGTTCCATTTGTCTTATGTGATCATTATATAAACAGAAAGAGCAAGCTAGATATATACCCTGACTTGCTATTTTCATATTTTGACTGAGTAAAAATTATTTGTTATTTAAAAGGCAATACACACAAATTACATACTAATTTTAAATCCAAAAATATGTGCTCTTTAAAATTTAACTCTTAGGGCTTCCCTGGTGGCGCAGTGGTTGAGGATCTGCCTGCCAATGCAGGGGACACGGGTTCGAGCCCTGGTCTGGGAAGATCCCACATGCTGCAGAGCGACTGGGCCCGTGAGCCACAACTACTGAGCCTGCGCATCTGGAGCCTGTGCTCCGCAACAGGAGAGGCCGCGACAGTGAGAGGCCCGCGCACCACGATGAAGAGTGGCCCCTGCTCGCCGCAACTAGAGAAAACCCTCACACAGAAACGAAGACCCAACACAGCCAAAAATAAATAAATAAATAAATTTCAAAAAAAAAATTTAACTCTTAAATCACTGAAATACACAGAATTAAATTATTAACTTTAGGACTGAAAGCAAGTAATCTCTGCCAAAAACTTTTCCTAAATATAAATAGGAGACAAAACTACCTGTGTATAAGAGAACTACAACTACAAAGTACTCTGAAATAAAAATAAGTGAAAAGAAATTAAGAACCAAAACATGAAAAAAAAACCCAGCAAATTACAGAAATGACAAAATCTAAGACTATCAAAAAATGTGAAAAGGTTTTAAAAATATCTAATGTCTAAAAAAGGTGACTAGGTTATTCATATTCAGGAAAATGGGGCATGTCTGCATTAATATGTCTGTACCCCCTAAAATACTGAGGCCTTAATCTAATACCAAGTTTGTTAAAATGAAATTAATTTCATTGTACCCTGTCAGAAGAGAATGTAACCAATGATCTGGGGACTATAATTTATAAATGGGAAGCCACTACAATTAGAATTTACTACAAATCATTTGGGGCAGGGGTGGGAGAGGATGAGCACCCTAACTACTATGAACGCCTAGTTCATGTGACAAATGGATCATTTGTTTAAAGATGGATGTCCCAGACATTCACAGCTAGTTATTAAAGTCATGTACTAATTCTTCTTGCTCTGATATACACAAATATAAATCTAGGATTTATTATTAGAATTCAACTTCAAAAAAGAGAGTCACCTTATATTCCATTAAATAGTGTCTCTTCTTAAAAGTGCATTCTCTCAAATTTCTTCATTTTGATAACAATGATGAAGACTCAATAACCTGAAATGACCTTTACCAAAACAAGTTCTGGATGCGTGTAGAGGTCATATGATAAAACGTACTTTTTAAATAGGGAAAGATTTAACAATTACTCTTAAGCTAAAACGTCACCAGTGTTGGATGTTGCTGGAAACAAGCTTTTAAAGATTACTTTTTACAAAGCAATTAAGTAAATGATTATTTTGAGAGAAATCACATCTATGTACCTACAATGGGGAAAAATATGCCAATAATAATTCTAGTTAGGATAAAATCTCTAATGACATCATCATAAACAATTCAAAAAGAACCCTTTCTGAAACAAGCAAGTGAAGATATATGCTATAAACTGTTAATGATTCAAAAATGATGACAAAAACATTGGCACTGGGACTTCCCTGATGGCACCGTGGTTAAGAATCCACCTGCCAATGCAGGGGACACGAGTTCGATCCCTGGTCTGGGAAGATCCCACATGCCACGGAGCAACTAAGCCCATGCGCTACAACTACTGAGCCTGCGCTCTAGAGCCTGCCAGCCACAACTACTGAAACCCGTGTGCCTAGAGCCCGGGCTCCGCAACAAGAGAAGCCACCGCAATGAGAAGCCCACAAACCACAACGAAAGTAATCCCCACTTGACGCAACTAGAGAAAGCCCGCATGCAGTAACAAAGACCCAACGCAGCCAAAAATAAATAAATAAATAAAAATTAGCACCAAAGATGAAAATTCTTAATCAAAAGAATTTCATTAAATACTTAAATATAAGATAATATGTAACCATATTAATGAATTAAATATTGTAAGCAGACAATTAACAACTCTATTTACATCTCTAAAAATGCATATACGTATAGTACTATTTACTCCCGCTGGTGGGGATCTCCAGGTATGGAGGACCAACTATGGGACTTGAGCATCCTTGCATTTTGGTACCCGGGTCAGATCCTGGAACCAATCCCCCTCAAATTATGAGGGACAACTGGATTTTAGTTGGTCAAAATTTTTTTTAAATAGTATCACTGGGAGAATTAAGGAAAGCCTTATATTTAGTTACCTAATAGTTGAGCACATCTGGGGCTTTATTTTCCCCTTTGAATGTTCCTTTTAAAGGAAACTAACATCAAGTACCTAGTCCTTTTAACATTTATACTTCTCATAAAATTAACTGGTATTTCGGTTTATACAACAATCTCTTGTTAAGTCTCTTGTTAAGATTAGAATGAATGTGTCCGCTAGAGACTGATCCACTCTAGATTACTACTGACAAAATCCAGTTTCTGGACCTTCAAAACTGAGCATTTACCATACCAAAAGACAGTCACTCTGTGACCCTACAGTGTGTTCACCTCCTCAAAGAAGCAAGTTCGGCATTTCTAGAAGCACAATGGAGGAAGGGGGAAGAAAAAAACAACGTATATATATTGCTTGCTATAAAGCTTCTACTGTAAAAGAATCCTGCTAGAAACAAACATTCCTTCTCAAACTACTTAGATGGACTCTCCAAACAAGTACTTCCTGAATAGCTTACTACATCGAGATTACTTAAATAGATGAAATTATTCTACTCAGAAAGTGTAATCGTAAATGACCTCTTATAAACTTCAGAATCCAAGGAATGAAGAAAATGCTATTCTAAGAATTTGTCAAACACAGTCAAGTCTAGAAATTCATTACCCCTCCCACTATTCAGAGTTCTTCCACCTGAACTGTCAGTGAGAAGTGTCATGAGATGGAGATCAGAAAGAAAACAAAAACTAAACCCAAACCATGAGACATAGAAACATGAGACTTTTGAGTGGCAATATGTCTACAACTCCAAAGCGAACATGGGATAAGTAAAGAGCTTAGTAAGATATAATTAGGTTGATTACTCACTTCTGGGTTTCTAAATCAGTTTCTCCTTCTTAGGCATGAAACCAAAGGAAGCTCCTGAACACCTTTTAATTTTTCTTAAACAAATAAATTAATTAGACAGAACTTTGCAAAAGGAAGTAGTTATTAAAATATAATCACTTTATTATTCCTGAGGTTTAAGCCAAGAACCAATTCACATCAATTTTCTCTTCTCTAACTGATCTCCACCCACCTCCCACTCCTATGTCCAAGAAATCTATTTTCTCCCCTACACTTTCTCATGTGTAGAATGTGATGTCCCAAAATTTTCCCAAATTACAAGACTTCTAAAAAAAGAATCAAATCCTACCCTGAAGCAAGATGGTGATGAACAATGACACTTTAATATGCAGAAGCTATTTATTACTGCTCACAAATAGCTATCTTCAACCCTCCTAGGTTATTAATCTACTAAACAGCATGCAGTACTACATTCCACATACTAACTACTAAAATATTTAAAAGCCCTATGTGGAGTTACAACTTACTTTAGGGGATCTTCTTGATCACTGTCTATGCTATCAGCTTCACTGTCAGGGTCACCTCTCCATGTCTGATCCACAGTAATGGGTTCCTGCTCCCCATCACTCCAGCTGTCTTCATCTGAGGCAAGGAAGGGAGAGCAGCCATTAAGACTTCCCACCTCTGTAACTCCACCACACAAAACTAGATTACTTAACACATCAACCCAAATCTTAAAATTAAAAAAGCTTAGTACAGAGGCACTGACAAACAAAAATGGCTTAAGAAAATACATCCCAAGTATGAATACTTATAACACAAATGAGTTAACCATGCCCTCAAAGGGACAGAAAGGCCAACTCAAAATTATTGTTTCCAGAAATTACCTTACCTAGCAAAGATGGTAAGTATAAAAACAGCATTGAAGGAAAGAGTCAAACTCAGGATAGTAAACCTAAGCACCCACTACTTAAAACCAAACAGAATGGTGAACAACATGGCAATCCTGAATTCTCACCAAATTGCCTACGAATTAACAATAATATTGTACTATCAAGTGCCACCTATGTTCAAAGCACTGTGCTAAACCAAATTAAGTTCTTTGTTAACTTTTTTCCTCCTCTTTCATTCTGGGAGAGAAGACCCTTACCCAGAATTCGGCTGGCTTCACTGCGGCTACTTTCGGGAGTCTGAGAACCCAGCTCTGTCTTGGCATATGAGCTCAGTTGGCATAAGAGTGTTTCACCCACAGGCCCTGTACTGGTCTTCTTCATTTGAGCATGAAGTGCAAGGGCATTCCTACGGGCATGTTCAGCACAGAAGGACACCCTAAGGAGACAAAATATTAACATTTTATACTCTGGTTCTCTCTTAAAAGAGTTCAACTATTTTCACAGACACTGATCTTTAGATCATTTTCAGGAAATTAAAATGACTATTATCTTCATTTATAAATTAAAAATGCCAGCAAAGCTAAATAATTTAACTGGCCCAAGGTCAACTCATTTGGTATTACTAATGGGAAATACAGATAGCATAACCTAGTCGTGCTCCATCCATCCAACAAAACATTCCATCTCTAAAAATGCTGACATCATTTCACAACAAATCAAAGAGATTCACTTTCATCTTTCAAAATTGGTTCTGGAAGACAACATTTTACTTCAGTATCAATCCACTGTCGGTAATAAGATGTAGGACACAATTTTAAAACCAAATGATATATGCAGAATTATCTAGCCAAGTTATGTTTCTGCATAGATATTTTTGTTTAAATGATGAAAGCTATAAAGCTTTTCCCAGAAAAATACATATATATTAATACGATTTTGCATTATTACCTAAGGTTCAAGGACAGCCAAGAGTCGTGGAACCTAGGGTTAAAAATAATCCTTATTTTACAGATAAGGGAAAAGATCCAAAGAGATAACAAAGTGACCCAACTGGGAGTTGTCTCCTTCCAGTTTTCACCATTTTTTAAAATTTTCGAAGGATATACCCCATAACCTCAATTTTACAAGCACGTGACATAAAAAACTAGGCAGCTATTTCCAACCCACATCATGCCACATCCTCCTCTCACTTAAAAACTTAAAGTACAAACGACAGATATCTATACATATATACCCATCTTTCTTCTCAGGCTTTGGGGCAGCACTGGGACATCTTTTTCCATTCTTCGTAGATATATAACTACACTGCTTGAAAGGGGCATTCTTGTCTTCAAGTATATGCTTAATGCAAAACTCCTGCCCCTCCAGACGAGGTTGCGAGCATGGGCGATGAGTAAACGAACAAGATAGGGGCTCCTGAGACCTGGGCACTGGGGTGATCCTCCCCCGACTGGTCGGCAAGACGTGGATCCGAATCCTGTTCATACCAAAACCTGCAGGGTCACACAAAAGATCAAAAAGCCCTTACCCTTCCCGAAAATTCCTGCTCCACGATATCTGGGCAGGCTGCGCGTGGCTTCTAAAAGACAAGCGGAGGTCACGCTACTTAACTCCCCTCCGCCCAGGTCCCCCCAGGCGTTAGTGAATTTGCCTCACCTCAACTTCCCAGTCCAAGCCCGCCCCCCACCCCGACCACCTCCAGGCTGAAAGCATCTCAAGGGCTCGCACGGCCACGGCACGAGGGCGAAGCGCCAGCGCCGGCCCCACGCGGCGCGGCAAACACGCAGGGCCACCCGCCACCCCCGCCTCCGCGCACGCCGCCTTTGTCCCGGCCCGCCTCAGAGCTCACGGCTGGGCCCTGCCCATCCTCGGCGGCCCGTGCAAGCGCCATTTTGTCCTAAAGCTCCGGGCACCGGAGAATCTGGGTTCTGGGAGCCTAGAGGAGACTGACCCTGACGCTGACTTGAGGCAGAGTAGCAGCTCGGAACGGACAGACGGGGCAAGGAGCAGCTTAACCGCAAAGGCGAAGAGCAAGGGCCGCCGCCATCTTACCTTTGCAGCCGCGCCGCACTGCTTACGGTCTGGCAGCGCCAGTCGCTTCTAACCATTCCTCTCCGGGCTCCCAACCGCTGATTGGCTACTGCGCCTACAACTCTGTGTTACCATTGGCTACCTATCAAGCCTGGGAGGGCGGGGCGCTGAGAAAAGGCGCGGCTGGGTGGCTAGAAGAGCTGTCTGTCAGTAACTCAGCTCCAGAGAGAGTGAGGCGGAGGGAGCGCGGTCTGTGGAACGCGCTCACTGAAAGCGGATGACTTTCCGTCTCCCATCATCGCTGGTGTTCAGGCCGCATTTGGCCTGTCTGTGGTCCTAGGCCGCGGCTACCTCACCACCCCTAAACGGTAGGTACAAAGTCGACATATAGAGGCCAAAGGATCACTGTACATTTGACTCTCAGTGTTTACAGGAAAAGGCTTTAGTTTTGTGAACAGTTTACTGATGGAAACATTTTTTGAGTGTTTACTAAGTCTGGGAAATTACATATATAAACATTTAATTTTCAGAACAATCCTAAGAGGAAGAAGCTATAATCTCCATTTTACAGCTAATGGAGGAACAGAATGAGCCCATATCTAGTAATTAGGGGAAGATGGCGAATTTGAACCCAGCCCTCATTCTTTATCCCTTTTATTCCCTCTCATATAGCGAAGAGCATTGATTGAGAATTAGGAAATATGAGTTCTCGTTGAGGCCTTGATTCTCTAAAATTCTCTACAATTCCATGCTAAATAATGCAGGTATATAGAAATGGCAGACACAATCCCAATTTTATCATCCTCTAAGCATCTTTAGTTAAAAGCATCTCTCCCTTCTTTCATCTTCACCACGCCTCTGGTAGACATGAACCAACATTTTCTCCCCATAACCCTTCTGGATTTTTTTTGCATCCCAGCCTTCCCAAGCTCTCACCTGCTGTCAGTTTCATTTAAGTAAGCTATTTCTCCATTACCAATGAGCAGGTGAGCGTGGTTCAGCGGTGAGCGTAGAGAATCTACAAAGCTGGAGAACAGCAGTTTAGGCATAAGAAGTGATTAAAACCGAAATGGGTAAAGGAGAGCTTATACCTGCCGTTTCCCAGAGATTAGCGCAGTCCTAGAAGGCCCTTTCATGAGATTCATTCATTTATTGAGCACCTAAATGCCAGGCACTGGGGATACAGAGAGAACAAGAACAATAAACCTGCTCTTTCGGAGTAAACATTCTAGAGTAGTTTGGGATTGTGGACGCAATACAGCCATTAAATAGCAGCTATGAGTTATATACATAAGCAAACACTCCAACCCTCAGAAGAGGTACAAAGACATTTGTTATAAACACTCTATAACTCAAAACTAGGAGAGGAAGCCACATTACAGAAAATATGGGAATTTTCAACCAAATGCAGTGATATCAAAAAGGAACATTAAAGCTACTATAGGGAACAATGTAAAGAGGCATTAGGGACTAGATAGAGATGCAACAAAGGCTTTAATTAGAGCGTCTACTGAAGGTCTTGGGGGGAAAAAATCTTTCTGCTAAGCCCAAAACAGACCCAAAAATGCTATTTAGAACCACTTCCGGACTTCCCTAGTGGCGCAGTGGTTAAGAATCCGCCTGCCAGGGCTTCCCTGGTGGTGCAGTGGTTGGGAGTTCACCTGCCGATGCAGGGGACCCGGGATCGTGCCCCGGTCCGGGAAGATCCCACATGTCGCGGAGCGGCTGGGCCCGTGAGCCATGGCCGCTGAGCCTGCGCGTCCGGAGCCTGTGCTCCGCAACGGGAGAGGCCACAACAGTGAGAGGCCCGAGTACCGGAAAAAAAAAAAAAAAAAAAAAGAATCCGCCTGCCAATGCAGGGGACACGAGTTTGATCCCATATGCCGCAGAGCAACTAAGACCAGGCGCCACAACTACTGGGCCTGTGCTCTAGAGCCCACGAGCCACAACTACTGAAGCCCACGCACCTAGAGCCCATGCTCCACAACAAGAGAAGCCACTGCAATGAGAAGCCCTCGCACTGCAACGAAGAGTAGCCCCCCGCTCGCCGCAACTAGAGAAAGCCTGCGCATAGCAACGAAGGCCCAAAGCAGCCAAAAAACCCCAAAAAACCACTTCCTTCTAAGTGGGGGAGAGATATTAAATGGTCAAGATATTGGCAAATTCTTTGTGCTTTTTAACAAAGTAGATGGCTGTTTTTAATCCAATGAACACTTTGCTAGCTACTGAATAGGTTAAAGTAGACCTGAGGCTGTTCGTAAACAGCAGTTAGGAAAGATGAATTCTTAAAAGAGAATTTTTAATTCGGACTTTTGGGGGCTAATCCCAGAGAAAAAGTGTGTTTGTGTGAGAGAGAGAAAGAGAAGAGTTAAATAAATGCCAAAATCCTGCACTTTATATAATCCTCATCTTTTTTCCTTCCAGTTTCTTGGGCCAAACACTGGGAGTCATCCTCGACTTCTCTTCCAACCTTAGAGCAGATCCTACTGGCTCCAACTTCAAGATATGTAACTTCTCATTACCTTCAGCGCTTCCAACCTGGTCCAAGCCACTCTCATCTGTTCCCTTAATTATTGTGAGAGTCTCCTTACCCTTGACTCTATATAGGCCATTTTTCAACACAGAAGCCAAATGAACATTTTTTTTTTTTTTTTGGCCATGCCTCACTGCTTGCAATGGTGCAGGATCTTAGTTCCCCGACCTGGGATTGAACCCGGGCCCTGGCAGTGAAAACGCCAAGTCCTAACCACTGGACTGCCAGGGAATTCCCCGCCAAATGATCATTTTAAAACCCAAGCTAGATCATGTTACTTCTCTACTCAACACTTGTCAATGGTGCTCCATTTCACTGTCTTTATAATGGCTTACATGGCCCTACTGTATCTGGCCTTTTGCTGCTTCTCTAACCACATTATCCTACTACTTACTCTCTCCTCCTCACTCAATTCTATACTAGCTACACTGGCCTCTTTGCTCTTTCTCAAACATGCCAGTATCTTCTCACCTCAGAACCTTTGCACTTGTTTCCTGGAATGATCTTACCCATAAATATTCCTGTGGCTTGCTCTCTCACCTCTTTCAGGTCTTTGCTGAACTGTGATTTCGTAAGGCCTTCCTCCCTAGCCATCTTATTTCCCATTTCAACAATCCTACTTACCTACATGCACACACAAAATCCCTGTCCCTCCTTCCCTGCTTTACATTCTCCAAAGTACTTATCATCTAGCATATTATGTTTTACTTGTCTCCCCTACACCTAGAATGTAAGTTCTATGAGGGCAAGATGCTTGCTTTGTTTACTGCCATATTATCATCTATAAACAGTATATAGTACTTGGTAGATACTATTTTCTAATGAAGGGATAAATGAAAAGCAAGGAAATGCCTGAAACTACTTTTCAGAAAAGATGAATCTAGTTTTCAATTTTAACTTGTTTTCATCACTGTGATTTTTTGGTTACCTGTTGGTTTTGAGTGTTATGTGAAATTAAGAAAAGGGGTTAAGATTCCACAATGCAAAAAAGGTAGCACAAGTAAGACATGTGACAATCCACAAATCAAATCAATTCAACAGAAGTAGGCCCCCCAAATCAATTCAGCAGAAGGAGTTGACAGAGCTAGAGATTACAATAAATACAAGCCTCTAAGGGAATCCACAGAAGTCACAGAAAGGGCTTCAAACTTTCTACAGAAAGTTGAATGATAGAGATCAAGTCAATCTTATTGGCTCTCAAGTGTCAGAGAGACCAGGATGACTTAGGCACTCATCATAAGATGAAACCTAGCTCTATACCAGTTAGTTTAACAAACCTCTATAATTGGGGATCCAGCTGTTTGGAAGTTTACATTGATTTATACCTCATCTATTGCCAAGGATGACACAGTTGATATCTCTTTTAACAAAAGCAAATCACTATGACTTTATAATAAATTTATAATATCATCCATTCTCACATCATTCATTTACTACTTCTCTATTCTTCCATTCAAACCAGACCAAAATTCCTAAAACATCAGCAGCTTCCACAAGTTTCAGGAGAGGCACAGCAAACAAAAATCTTAAGTTGTCTTATTTCAGAAAATGGAAGGACGGAATGAACAGAACTCAAGACTCAAGTGATTTTTTTTTTCAGAAGTGTCGAACATTCTGTTAAATTTCTTTTGTTCCTTTTAGAGTTTTTAAACTATAGCTACTCCTAACTTTTTTTTATATAATTTGAGCATTATAGCATTAAAAATTCTTTCCATTTAAATGGGTAATTTGCAAGATTTACCTTGTGTGTGTGGTTTTATTGTCCCAAGGAAAGGGTGAGAATTCCCTATCAGCTTTTCCAGGCACCACCAAGAAGGCTATTAATTTTTTCTTCCAAAAGCACTGCTGTCTATACCAACATTTCAGTTTTCAAAGAACCAAATATACAATTATGAATCATTGATAGTGCTTGCTAGATAAGCAGTACATGTTGCTAGCATCTGTTAGAGCTATATATTTTTCTGTGTACCAGTCACCCTTCCAGGTATCCATGCAACAATACAGAACGAGGGGTTTTCCCCCTCTGCCACATCATATTTTATATACCATCAGGTTCACTGTAATGATCAAATCTTAGTTAGCTATTTCCAATGAACTCAATTCCCATAGGATCTTGTGCAGTAAGAAAGTACATACTATATTACCAAAACTAAAACAAAACTATTATCGTATCAATCAAATGACAGTTAAAGACTAACTTGAAGACTCAGTACACATAAACAATAATCAGATGATTGTTTTATCATTAACATTTATTGATGGGATGGATAAATACAGATTGAGAAACATACTTGACAGCAAGATATCAAACTGATAGCCAGACTATAAAATGTATACAACATCCTTTTTTAAATTTAAAAAAAAATTTTTAATGTTTTACAAAGAGCCCTTACTATAATGGTCACTTACATCTTACCATTCACATAATAGCAGTAGAGATCCCAGGGGTAGCATCCAGAAATGAGGTGCCCCCAAGGAGGACAGAGGCAAGAACAGAATAATATGCTGAGAAAGGGCTCTTAAGAGCAATACAAAGAAAACAGACAAAAATATCACCACAAAATTGTACCTGAGTGACATAGATTGGAAAAGTGTTTTATTTTTTTTTTCCTTCTTTGCTCTTTGGTCTGACAAGAAAACAGTTTTAGGTGTGTGGAGTAGGGTGGGGAGGTCAGTTTCAAATCCAGAAACCTAGGTTAACACTAAGTTAGTCGGCTGCATTCTTTTCTTTGGGTGCTTAACCCAGCCAGCACTTCCATCTTATAACCAATTCCAAAGTGATCAACCACTCATCAGTTAAGGCCTCAGCTTCAACTGAAGAGTTCCTGATAACCTGATGAAGACATACTTGCTCTGGCTTCAATTAGCATGTTCTCAAGTCTTTCTCTTCTTTTCATTCACCATGAATACACACTCATAAAGGGGAAGAGTAGACACCACTTTTTAGTAAACGTTCCTTTTTTGCCCTCCCTTTTCCAATGCCAAGTTCATGCTGAGAACTTTAGAAACATTAAAATGGAACGGTCTCCCACTTAGAAAATAATTCTCACTCCAGACCACTCTATCAGGCAGGATTATAGTACCATGCTTTTTATCCCACAGAGGGATAAAAAGATAAAACCTGACAGTGTGACACAACATGAACATTTTTTAAACCACCAGGAACACTCAGTTAAAAGCTGGGTGTTAACAAGCAGCAACACAAGAAATTTGGGGAGGCATCAAAGTCACTGAAAGTTTCGTGGGACTGCAGAGGGCTTATTTCTCACCATGTGAAGGGTTGCATAGACTGCTTAAATTCTCCCAAACCCAAGAGAATAATATTTGTATTCCAACTTCAAGATGTCCTAGAATCCCTTTTCCTGGCATTAGTATCAAAATAGATCATCAACAAAAGACTAATCCTTTTAAAATTTAATCAGTTCCCAAGTTCCCACAGTCCTGTGTTTCTGCAGGAAACACAGATATGTTTAAAATCCAACCATACTGGGATAAGACTCCTCTACTTGCCTTTGTCCAGAAACAAGGCATAAGGGGTATGGATTTTCAATATGGGGAATTAAGTAGCAGAGGCTTAAGTAAATCCAGCACTGATGTTACCATGATTTTATTTCTATATCCTAATCCATTGCTGTTTCCAACTGGAGATTTAAATTTTTTCTATCAATATTGGTGAAGCCAATAATACAGAACTATGTAAAAGGATACATTAAATCAAAACACTAAAAGCATTTTTTTTAAAAAAAGAGGAGGCTGAGGTTCTCAGATATGGAAACACATTGATACAAGTGAAAAGACTAGACTAATTCCTACGTATTTTCTAAACCCAGAAAGCATAACTGATACTTCAGAAGACCAAAGTAGCTTTAGATTAATGCTTCACTGGAGTTCAGCTAACAGCAACATAGGTATCTGATTAAAAGCCCTAAGGACGATTCACAGGTATTTGTTTTTGCCAACATGAGATTCAAGCAAAGTTTTAGGAATGAAATTTACAGAACTTGAGGCTCCAGGCCTGCTTACCACCACTTATCCTTGATAAGGTTAAAAGGAGGGGGAAAAAAGCCATGTTTACTAGACTAACTTTGCATGTATAAATCCTGTTTCTCACCCTTTGAAGTGGTGAGGGTAAGAGAAGACACAGCATTTATAGAAACCACACAATCTTCTGAAGCCTAAGCTTATGGAATTCGGACAACATGCATGCTAGCTGATAGGCACATTTGCTAACCCAAAGACAATGCAGTAAGCAGCTTCATGCAGAGCCTATAAGAAGTTTCATGACATATGCATAGATATAAAAGCGGACACTGTAGGTATCTTAAAACAGTATCAGGAGGCGCTAATATAAAAAAGTCTCTAAACTGACCTGTATCAGCAATGATCTACTAGTGCAAAGGCCAGACTATGCAGCGTAAACAGCTCTTAGGCTCTAGTGAGCACTTTTTTCAAGGTCACTCCTGACAAAGTTCTAAGGAACTACAGACTGCCATGGAGAACTGCTGAGGCCAGGTGGATATGTATCTCTGTGGTGAGAGAGTGAATGTGATTAGAAAATATGTGACATTTGATGAGAAAAACTGAAAGCTGTAAAAGACATTTTCATAAATCAGTGATCATCAATTCCACAAGATGCAAACTAAATAACCTTTTGGGAAGGTCAGAAAGGAAAGCTGACTCCGCCAAACAAAATCTAAACAAATAGCCTAAATTTAGTAAACACACCACGCATCTACCAATTACCAATTACCTAGCAAAACACAGAAAATATCAAGGAGAAAGAGGAAAATGTTTTCCATAAAAGTAAAGTGACATTCCAAGTCAAAAGTATTACTGGTGTATCAATCAGCACAGAGCTCACTTTACAGCAATGGCAGGCACTCCAGACAGTTCAAATATGCAGAAGTGCAGGACACTAATTCACCTTCAGTTAAGGCTTACTGAACAAATTCCCTCCTATATTAGGCCAGTGCATCATCAATTCCAACTGTCTCAATTTTCTCCCCAACCTGTTCCTGGCAAGCAGCAGCACATGTACAACTCCTTTCTCCCTATGACTTCCAATGAAAAACTTCAATTTATCCACAAAGAATATTTGGTGTGAAAAAAGCTGCATTAAAATCAAGAAGACAAATTCAAATTGCATCACCTTTTCCATGGCAAAAAACACCATGAAGACTGAAAAAATATCACATTAAATGATCTGTGGCTAGGTGGCATTTTCAGCTGGACAACTTGGCTTAGAATTCTTTCTAGCCCCTTGAAGATTTCTTTCCTCAACAAAAATGTTCACTCCTAAAATATGGGATAATTAAGCACCCATTAGAATAGGACTCCTGATCCATTTTTCTAAAGGACTCTTAGAAATCTACAGAAGAACTTCCACCTAGAAGCTAAAACCACCAAAGATGCACAATCTAAACATAACAGTATCTGAAGGCTAGGCTTGCTCACCCGCATGGCACCAGCACTGTTAAATTCATAAGCTCCAATCTCTGAAGTCATATAGGCTGCAAAAATAGAGGATACAGCTGCCTGCCTTCAGATATACAGATAAAAATAAAGTCTTACATTCATAATATAATTTAAAATACAATGTCCTAGAAATTCCCAATCACAGTTTTCATTGTTTCAGTATCCTTTAGCTCCATGGCTTCTCCCAGATCTATTCTCACATATGGTCTGGGCTTTCACAGGAAGGATAGCACATCCCCCTTCCCTTCAGAGACCCTGAGACTGCTCTTACTTGAACACTTTCCCAAAGCCCAATGTGAAAAAAAGCACACCCAATTCTGTAGGGCAGAAGCCAGCCTAGCTCTCCAGCCTTCTTCCTCAACCCCACCTTTGTTCTTTATCAAAAGGAAAAAGGGGGTAAAAAGGAAGTTTTTATAATGGAGTCCAGAGTCCGACCATTGGCTGCACCTGCCCAAACTAGAATTTAGAAGGCTACCCTCAATTACAACATAAAGAAAGAGAAATGTCAAATACAGGCTTCTTCCTTCCTTTATGTTTTAAAGGCCACACCGTGTTCTCTCTAGTAGACTGTTAGGAAGTAAAAATGGTGAAGTACAGGGAAGGAAAGATAAAACATAACTTTTAAACACACACACTAAAAACACACATACCCACACTTACATACACACTTAAAGGTCGAAACACTTCAAGTGGCCAGAGCCGATCTCAGAACTCACGGCCAAAATCCTATCCTCCCATCCCCACTACACACACACCCCCCACCCTCCAATCCCACCCCCCAGGACTCACTGCCGTGTATCTGATACACACAGCAAAATCCCTATCCCTTCCCCAATTATATAAAAAAAAACTAAACAGATAACTTACTTTCTTTAAATTATTTTTTTAAAGTCTCTTAAAAGATTTTGACGTTTAAATACTTCCTCTCTTCTGATATATTAAACACCAAAAGGATCCACAACTGTTTGATAAAACAAACCCTCCATACTTCAGTCCTGGCAAGAAGAGGGAAGATATCAACTCTAATCGACCTAATTAGGAGGTGGAGAGGCCAAGAACAGAGAAAGTATTATGAATCCTTCACAGCTTTAACACATTCTCACCTCTCAGTAAAAACTATAATAAAATAGTTAAATTTCTGAGGCAGGAGATATAATAACCAAGGCCCTCTACCACCTTCCCACCTATGTCTCAATATAAATTTATTCCTAGTCCAACAAAGGTGACATATTTCATAAGGGAAGTAATTTTCTTAGTCCAGAATCAGTAGTTTAAAAAAAAAAAAAAAAAGATGTGTTTTTAAAGTTTTTTTTCTCCTCGTCTTTTTCTTTTTTACTTGGGAAGGGGTGGAAGTGGTGGAGGAGGTTCTGATGGTAGAGGTGGTAGCCGGGGTTTGTCTGTATTGCCAGGTCTGGAGGACATTCCACCAGCCCGTGGATTCAGATATTCTCCATAAGAATGAACATATTCAAACGCAGGCGGCTGAGTGGGCTGAACACCTTGGGCATTGAGAAGGGAGTGAAGCATATTCACAGTATCTTGATAGTCTATGGTCTGGGTTGCATTGTGACCATTGGCCCCAGTGGAGCCTTTATCCAATTTCATGTGAGGAACTCGAGTTTTACAGCTGGGCTGTGAAAAAGTAAGGCCACTTGTGTCTGAGCTATGCCCAGGCAACTGGGCCATTGCAGGAAGAGGAAGGAAGGAGAAATTTATGGAAGAGGATTTAGTATTCTTGGCAATCTTAGCTGAATGATCAAACACTGCCCCTCCAGTCTCTTCAGGGAAGGGCCTTTTATGAGAAGAACTGGAAGAGGAGAAAGAGCTAGACAAGCTATAGGGTTTGTGTGCTAAGGTGCTTGTCTGGCTACTATGTTTTGGATCACCCGGACGTTTGTTCCCAGTACTAGCTGGAAGCTGTGAGTGAGAGTGTTTGTGTGAGTGGTGATTATGATGATGATGATGATTAGATGGGTAGGTCTTGTGCTTTTCTTTGTGCTCACGGCTCTTTGTGACACTGTCATCTACAGAATTGTGCTTGTCAGCTGCAGTGTGAACTTTGATGCGCATTTTTATCTCCTCTGGTTTTGAAGTGGCAGCTTTATCTCCACTTGTCACTGGGATTCTCATTTTGAGAGCTGTTTTGTCAGTCTTTTCCAGAAAAGGCCGCTCAGGGTTTTCTGAGCACTCTATGGGCATTTTCAGAAGGATGAAAGAATGGCTATCATGGTGAGACAGGAGATTCTGGGCAGCATAGGCATACTGTGACTTCACATTGGCCTCCATGTTCTCCAGTTGCCTCTTCTGGGCAGCCAACTCTTCTGCATGCTTTGCACGGTATTCTTTCAGTGATACTTTAGCTGATGGCACACTCTTACTATTCTGCTTCTGGGAAACAAATGCATTTGAACCATCCTGTTGCAAGGAATGATCAACTCCTATAAGTGCTAAATTCTCACTAGTCCGATGACCCTGAGCAGGTTCTACCTTAAAAGGAGGGTGGGAGGACAGCCAACGCTCACTTGGCAACATCTCCACATTGCTTAAGTTACTGGTTGACTCTTCAGTGGCTGGAAGGGAAGGCACTGCACTTGTGGTAGAAGAAGCTGACATACTCATTAAACCTGCAATAGTTGTATCTGAAGAGCTCTGGGAAATCATATTAAGGATTGTCTGCTCCGAAGTGTTTTCATCTGCTCCTCGGTCATCTGTTTTTGTTTTCTTGGCAGCCTGGCATGCCTAGAATGAAGCAAATAGCATCTTTTCACTTCAGGTAATTTATCAAATGGAAAAAAAACACTGAAATGAGTAGACTGTGTTTGCTGTGACATTGGGAGTTGGGGATAGCCCATAACCAGGAGGTTACTCTAACATGAGACTGATAATTATTACCATCAGGAGAGATACGATTTTTTAAACCTTCAATCAAGCATCACAAGCTCTCAAAGAGGTATCTGAACTCCCATGTTTGTTGCAGCACTTTTCACAATACCTAAGGTATGAAAGCAACCCAAGTGCCCATCAATAAATGAATGTATTAAAAAAATGTGGTCTATATATACAATGAAATACCATTTAGCCTTAAAAAAGGAGAAAGATTCTGTGAAGACAGTACAGTAGGCAGCACCAGGAATCTGTCCCACCTAGACAACAATTGCAAAGGCAGAATCTGTCTGACATAACTATTTTGGAACTTTGCAGTCTGTTGAAGGTTTGCAGCTGCCAGGGTAAGCCCTGGACAATAAACTGAAGTTAATTTCCCTCAATTTCAGCTCTCAGCCCCAGTCAGCTGTGCAGCTCTTCCTGGAGTCGCTTGCACACAGCTTGGGGGATGCTGGTTAGGCAAAAAGGGCTCTATTTTCCAAATATTGGAGATCTGTGGTCTGATTGCTGACTGCTGCTTTCAGTTACAGAGGTACAAAGAGAAAGGTAGCCATTGTTGTTGCACCTCCCTCCATTGTTGCAATCCCCTCCCCCTCTGGCTGAAGTGACTTCCCTGGATGTAAAGGGCCAGCCCCCTTCCTCCCCCACTTCATTTTTCACTTTTTCCTCCCTTTGGGAGCCAGATATTAGAGTAGAACATTAAAAAAAACACTGTCCCTACAGAAATGTCCAGGAAAAGGCTCAGATAAGAACTGAGAAGACATTAATTTTATACATCAAGCTGATCCTCAGCACAGAAATATCCTTCAAAATCAAGCCCCCACCCCAAATATACAAAAAAAAAAAAAAAATCCCAGCACACCCCAGGAAAGGGAGAGAATCTGATTTCCAGAGTTACCATGTTACTAGATTCAAATGTCCAGTCTTCAACAAAAAAATCACAAGACACATAAAGAAACACGAAAGTATAGCCCATTCAAAGGGGAAAAAAATCAATAGAAACTGTCCCTGAAAAAGACCCAATGGCAGATTTACTAGGCAAAGACATTAACTGCCTTAAAGATACTCAAGGAAATGAAGATGTCAAAAAGTCAAGAAAACAACATGTGAACAAAATGAAAGTATCAAAAAAGAGATTATAAACTTTTAAAGAAACCAGAAAGAAATCCTGGAGCTGAAAAGTACAGTATCTGAAATGAAAAATGCACTGGAGGGATTCAAAGGCAGATCTGAACAGGCAGAAGAATCAGCAAACTTGAAAATAGGACAAAGGAAATTATCAAGTCTGAGGAACAGAAAGAAAAAAGACTGAAGCAAGTGAACAGAGCCTAAGGGACCTATGGGACACCATCAAATAGCCCAATGTATGCATTGTGGGAATTCCAGAAAATGAAAAGAAAGAGAAAGAGGCAGAGAATATGTGAAGATACAGCAACTCAGAACTCTCCAAATCTGATGAAAAAACATGAACATAGATATCCAAGAAGCTCAGTGAATTCCAGGATAAACTCAAAGAGACTCACATCAAGACATATCATACTTAACCCTCCCAGACTTCAGACAGTACTACAAAGCTATCAGTAATCAGTGTGGTACTGGCACAAAATCAGACATCTGGATCAATGGAACAGAATAGAGAGCCCATAAATAAACACACATGCTTACAGTCAATTAATCTTTGACAAAGGAGGCAAGAATATACAGTCTCTTCAACAAGTGGTGTTGGGAAAGTTGGATAGCCACATGTAATTCAATGAAGTTAGAACACACCCTCACACCATACACAAAAATAAACTCAAAATGGCTTAAAGACTTAAACATAAGACATGACACCATGAAACTCCTAGAAGAGAACATAAGCAAAACATCCTCTGACATAAATGTACCAAGGTTTTCTTAGGTCAGTCTCCCAAGGCAATAGAAATAAAAGCAAAAATAAACAAATGGACCTAATCAAATACAAGCTTTTGCATAGCAAAGGAAACAGTAAACAAAAAGAAAAGATAACCTACGGACTAGGTGAAAATATTTGCAAATGATGTGACTGACAAGGGCTTAATTTCCAAAATATAAAACAGCTCATACAACTCAACAACAACAAAAAAAACAACCCAATCCAAACATGGGAAGAAGACCTAAGTACACATTTCTCCAAAGAAGACATATAGATGGCCAACAGGCACATGAAAAGATGCTCAACATCACTACTTATCAGAGAAATGCAAATAAAACTACAAAGAGGTACCACCTCATACCAGTCAGAATGGCCATCATTAAAAAGTCTACAAATAACAAATGCTAGAAAGGGTATGGAGAAAAGGGAACCCTACTACACTGTTGGTGGGAATGTAAGATGGTGCAGCCACTACGGAAAACAGTATGGAGGTTCCTCAAAAAGCTAAAAATAGAGTTGCCGTATCATCCAGCAATCCCACTCCTGGGCATACATCTGGACAAAACTATAGTTCAAAAAGATACATGCACCCTAATGTTCATAGCAGCGCTATTCACAATAGCCAAAGCGTGGAAACAACCTAAATGTCCATTGACAGATGAATGGATAAGAAGATATGGTACATATATACAATGGAATACTACTCAGCCATTAAAAAAGAACAAAATAATGTCATTTGCAGCAACATGGATGGACCTAGAGATTATCATGCTAAGTGAAGTTAAAGTCAAAGACAAATATCATATGATATCATTTATACGTGGAATCTAAAATATGACACAAATGAACTTATCTACGAAACAGAAACAGACTCACAGACATAAAGAACAGACTTAGGGTTGCCAAGGGGTGGGGGATGAGGGAGGGATGGAGTGGGAGTTTGGGGTTAGCAGATGCAAACTATTATATATAGAATTGATAAACAACAAGGTCCTACTGTATAGCACAGGGAACTATATTCAATATCCTCTGATAAACTATAATGTAAAAGAATATAAAAAAGAATGTATATATATGTATAAATGAACCACTTTGCTGTACAGCAGAAATTAACACAACATTGCAAATCAACTACACTTCTTTTTTTTTTTTCTTTTTTTTGCCACACCACACAGTTTGCAGGATCTGTTCCCCGACCAGGGATTGAACTCAGGCCATGGTAGTGAAAGCGCCAAATCCTAACCACTAGACCACCAGGTAACTCCCCAACTATACTTCAATTAAAAAAAAAAAAAAAACAGATGAATGGGTAAAGAAGATGTGGTATATATACAACAGAATACAACTCAGTCATAAAAAAGAAGGAAATGTTGCCATTTGCAACAACATAGATGAACTTGGAGGGTATTAGGCTAAAATACTGTATGTTACCACTTATATGTGGAATTTAAAAAATAAAATTAATGAATATAACAAAATAGATACAGACTCACAGATATAGACAACAAACTAGTGGTTACCAGCGGGGAGAGGGAAGGGGGAAGGGGCAAGATAAGGGTAGGGGATTAAGAGGTACAAACTACTATGTATAAAATAAATAAACTACAAGGATATATAGTACAACACAGGGAATATAGCCAATATTTTATAATAAGTATAAATGGAATATAACCTTTAAAAATTGTGAATCATTTTGTTATGCACCTGAAATTTATATAATATTGTACATCAACTATACCTCAATTCTTAAAATCATGGTATTAAAAAAAAAAAGACATATCATACTCAAACTTTCAAAAGCCAAAGACAGAATTCTGAAAGCAGCAAGAAGCAAACTGTTACATACAAGGTATCCTCAATAAGATCATGAGATTTCTCAACAGAAACCTTGGAGGCCACAAGACAGTGAGCTGATACATCCCAAGTACTAAAAGAAAAAAACTGTCGGCCAAGAATCCTATAGCCAGTAAGAATGTCCTTCAAAAAAGTGAAGGAGAAATTAATTATCTCCAGATAAACAAAAGCTGAGGGGGGCTTCCCTGGTGGCGCAGTGATTGAGAGTCCGCCTGCCGATGCAGGGGACACGGGTTCGTGCCCCGGTCCGGGAAGATCCCACATGCCGCAGACCGGCTGGGCCCGTGAGCCATGGCTGCTGAGCCTGCACGTCCGGAGCCTATGCTCCGCAACGGGAGAGGCCACAACAGTGAGAGGCCAGTGTACCGCAAAAAAAAAAAAAAAAAAAAAAAAAACAAATGCTGAGGGGATTCGTGACCACTAGAACAGCCATACGAGAAAAGCTCAAGGGAGTCCTCCAAGACAGTAACTTCAAGCCATATGGAGAAATAAAGACCTCAATAAAAGTAAATACATGGGCAATTATAAAAGCTGGTATTGTAACAATGGTTTGTAATTGCACATTTTACTTTCTACATGATTTAGGAGACTAACACATTCTCAGGGAAAAAAAATTAGTGTAAAACCTAGTATTACTATAACTTTGTCTTATAACTCCAAACCTTATTTTTTATATAGTATAAGAGCCTAATGCATCTAAAAGAATTATTAGTTTTCAGGGAGCACACACTGTATAAATATTTAATTTTGTAACATCAACAACCAAAAGGGGTGCAGCTGTAAAGGAGACAAATTTTGTATGTTAATACAGAAAATGAATGAAAAAGGAATTTAAAATTTTTCACTATGAAAAATCAACTAAGCACAAAAGACACTATAATGCAGGAAATGAGGGACAAAAAAGCCATAAGACATACATTAGGCATACCTTGGAGATACTGTGGGTTCAGTTCCAGACCATCTCAATAAAGTAAATATCACAATAAAGTGAGTCACACAAATGTTTTGGTTTCCCAGTGCATATAAAAATTGTGTTTACACTGCAGTCTATTAAATGTGCAATAGCATTATGTCTAAAGAAAATGGACATACCTTAATTTAAAATACCTTACTGCTAAAAAATGCTAACCATCATTTGAGTCTTCAGTGAGTTGTAGTAGTAATACTAAAGATTACTGATCACATATCACCATAACAGATATAATGATAATGAAAAAGTTCAACATACTGCCATAATTACCAACGTGTAACAGAGACACGAAGTAAGCAAATACTGTTTGGGAAAATGGCGTCAACAGACTTGCTTGACGCAGGGCTGCCACAGACTTCAATATAAAAAATGCAATATCTGCAAAGTGCAATAAAACAAGGTATGCCTGTATAAAAAACAAATAGCATTAAGTGACAGAAGTAAATCTCTCCTTATCTGTAATTACTTTAATTGTAAATGGATTAAACTCTTAAGGAAAAGACAGAGATTTGTAGAATGGATAAAAACATATGATCCAACTATATGCTATCTACAAGAGGCTGAGATCCAAAGACCCAAATAGGCTGAAAGTGAAAGGATGGAAAAAGGTATACAATGCAAACAGTAACCAAAAGACAGCATGCATGGCTATACTAATAGCAGACAAAATAGACTTGAAATCAAAAAAGATTTCAAGAGACAAAAAAGAGCATTATATATTTTAAAAGGCTAGCTACAGAAATTAGACATAGCAATTATAAACATTTACACACCTAATGACAGGCCATCAAAATATATGAGGCCAAAACCTAACAGAATTAAAGAGAAATAGACAGCTTTACAGTAATAGTTGGAGACTTCAATACCCCACTCACAATAATATATCAAGCAGAAGATAAGGAAGTAGGACTTAATAAATAAACTAACTAGATCTAACAGACATACACAGAACACTCTCCCCCAAAACAGCAGCACATACATTCTTCAAGTGCATATGGGACATTATCCAGGACAGACCATATGTTAGGCTGCAAAGTTAGTCAATAGATTTTAAAAGATACATATCACACCATGTATTTTTTCTGACCACAACAAGATAAAGTTAGAAATCAGTATCAGAAAGAAAATCAGGGAGAAAAAAAAATCACAAAATTGTAGAAATTAAACCAATGGATCAAAGAAATCAAAAGGGAAATGAGAAAATACTTAAGAGACCAAGAAAAACAAAACACAACATATCAAACTTAAGGTAGGCAGCAAAAGTGGTGCTAAGGGAGAAATTTATAGCTATAAACACTACATTAAAAAAAACCAGGGACTTCCCTGGCGGTCCAATGGTTAAGATTCCACACTCCCAATGCAGGGGCTATGAGTTCAGTCCCTGGTTGAGGAACTAAGATCCAGTATGCCACACAGAGTGGCAAAAAAAAAAAAAAAAAAAAATTTAAAAAGTAAAAAGTACTTAAAACAAACAAACAAACAAAAAAAGAAACTGGGAATTCCCTTGCAGTCCAGTGGTTAGGACACCGTGCACTCACTGCCTGGGGGGCCTGGGTTCAATCCCTGGTCGGGGAACTAAAAATCCCACAGGCTGTGCAGTGTGGCCAAAAAAAAAAACAACAACACCCAAGAAACATCTCAAAATAACAAACTAACTTTATAACTTAAGGAACTAGAAAAAGAACTAAACACAAAGCTACCAGAAGGAAAGATAAAATAAAGATTAGAGCAGAGATAAAATAAGCTAGAGAAAAACCAAAACAAAAATTGGTTCCTTGAGAACATCAACAAAATTGACAAATCTTTAGCTAGACAGACTAAGAAAAAAAGAGGGAAGACTCAAACTACTAAAATCAGAAATAAAAGTGGAGACATTGCTACCATTCTAACAGAACAAACTGTATATCAACAAATTGAATAACCCAGACAAAAGGGACAAATTCCTAGAAACACAAAACCTATCAAGACTAAATCATGAAGAAACAGAAAATCTAAATAGACTTACAGCTAGTAATAAAATTGAATCAGGACTTCCCTGGTGGCCCAGTAGTTAAGAATCTGCCTGCCAATGCAGGGGACACGGGTTCGAGCCCTGGTCCGGGAAGATCCCACATGCTGCGGAGCAACTAAGCCCATGTGCCACAACTACTGAGCCTGCACTCTAGAACCCGCGAGCCACAACTACTGAGCCCACGTGCACCTAGAGCCCATGCTCTGCAACAAGAGAAGCCACTGCAATGAGAAGCCTGCCCACCACAACAAAGAGTAGCCCCCGCTCCCTGCAACTAGAGAAAGCCTGCGTGTAGCAATGAAGACCCAACAGAGCCAAAAATAAATAAATAAAATTGAATCAGTAATCAAAAATCTCCAAAGGAAAAAGTGCCTTACTGGTTAATCCTACCAATCATTTAACGAAGTAATGCCACTCCTTTTCAAGCTTTCCAAAAATCTGAAGAGGAGGGAACACTTCTCAACTCATTCTATGAGACAAGCATTACCCTGATACCAAAGCTAGACAAAAACACTACAAGAAAGGAAAACTACAGGCCAATATCCCTTATAACCACGGATGCAAAAATCCTCAACAAAATACTAGCAAGATGAATTTGGCGGCATTTTAAAAAAATTACATATCATGCATGACCAAGTGGAATTTATTCCTGGAATATAAGGAGGGCTCAACATATGGAAATCAATTGATGTAATATGTCACACAAACAGAATGAAGGAAACAAATCACATGATCATCTCAACTTGTGCAGAGAAAGCATTTGACAAAATTCAACACACTTTCATGATAAAAACACTCAACTAGGAACATAAAGAGGAAACTACCTCAACATAATAAAAGTCACATATAAAAAACCCACAGTGAACATCATATTCAATGGTGAAAGACTGAAAGTTTTCCTTAAGATCAGGAATAAGGAAAAGATGTTCACTTTCACCACTTCCATTCAACACTGTACTGGAAGTTCTAGCCACAGCAATCAGGCAAGAAAAAAAACCAGCATCAAATTGGAAAAGAAGAAGTAAAATTATCTCTGTTTGCAGATGACATGAGCTTATATGTAGATAACTCTAAAGACTCAACCAAAAATAATTTATTTTTTCTGATTTTATTAGAATTAATAAATGAATTGGGCAAAGTAACAGGATACAAAGTCAACAAATAAAATTCAGTTACATTTCTCTACATGAATAAACAATCTAAAAAGGAAATTATGAAAACAATTCCATTTACAACAGCACCAAAAAGAATAAAATACTTGGGAATTAACCAAGGAAGTAAAAGACTTGTACAATGAAAACTGCAAAACACTGCTGAAAAAAATTAAGTAAAACATAACTAGAAACTCACCTATGTTCTGGATCTAAACATTAATTCAAACATTAATACTGTTAAAATGTGGGGGGACTTCCCTGGTGGTCCAGTGGTTAAGACTCCACACTCCCAATGCAAGGGGCCCAGGTTCGATCCCTGGTCAGGAAACTAGATCCCGCATGCATGCCACAACTAAGAGTCTGCACGCTGCAACTAAGCGTCCATATGCTGCAACTAAGAAGCCTACATGCTGCAACAAAGATCCCGAGTGCTGCAACTAAGACCCGGCGCAGCCAAATTAAATTAAAAAAAAAAAAATCCTAGAATTCATATGGGATCTCAAAGGACCCTGAATAGTCAAAACAATCTTGAAAATGAAGAACAAAACAGAAAGACTCACACTTCCTGATTCCAAAACTTACTACAAAGCCACAGTAATCAAAACAGTGGGATACTGACATATAGACATATAGATGAATGGAACAGAAAAGAAAGCCCAGAAATAAACCTTCACATACATGGTCAAATGATTTTTGACAAGGGTGCCAAGACCATTCAATGGGGAAGGGACAGTCTTCTCAACAAATGGTGCTAATTCCACTATTCATATATAAGACTTTGAAAAATATCTGAAATACAACTTTAGACTGCAATCTATATAAAAACAAAATTCTAAAATCCATTTAAAAGCAGGTAATGTCAAAGACAAAATTATAATACCAGTTCTAATCTCCTAACTCTGAATCTTTCCTATACCAGAAGCCAACATTCTATGACTCAGAAAAGCCAAATTTTTCCCCTTAACACTCCCCATACAAAAAAATAACTAATGTTGCTGACCAAATGACTAAATCACAAGAGTCGCAAAACACCAAATAAATCTCACTGTCGCCTACAGCAATGGATTTCTGGGCCAGAAGCCAAGCTATGAAGTTGAAATTATGACTATTGCATAACTACAAAAAGGGAAATTCCAAACCGAGGGTACATATCCATATCTGGTATTTTCACTGGTGTGGTCAAAAAAAGAAAATGGTTTGTTCCACAAACTGACAGCAATAATTCTTACCCTCCAATTCCGAATTCGTTTGAGCCTGTTGGGGGTTTTCTCCAGAATCTGTAGAAATTCATGTGTCAGTTCTACAAATGAAATTAGAACATTTAAGAAAAACTCAGAGAGGCAGAAGTAATGAAATAAGAATAACCTCAACTAACTATATTCATCTGAAATCAAGTCACCTTTGGCCAGATATGTGACAGATCAAGAGCAAGTGCTATTCAAGGTCCCTTACTCTAAAACTTACCATCTAAAAGTTCCAAGGTCACAGTGGCGTCAACATACTCCCACCAGTGCTTCCCATCAGTTGAGACTGGGATCTCCCAGTTGGACCACTTGCAAGCCAGATGAATGCAGACACAGGCCACCACAGGAGGTGTGTACTGAAGGCTAAATGTGGTCAAATGCAGGCTGACATCGGAGGGAAGGAAACAAGAGAGTGTCATGAGCTCTCAATTCTGAACCCAAAGTTAAAACTCTCCATTACTTTAAAAAAAAAAAGTTTAAAAAAAAAAAAAAACCCACTGGAGAGCAAGAAGGGCAAGAAATATCCAGTGCTCTGATCCAGCACCCAACATGATTTTTTCCATTAACCCACCGGCTCAGGTAACAACTTTTCTAATTTTTTTTACTACACATCATTTAATCCACACACTGATGAAGGACTGGAAAAAATAAAAACAAAAATAAAAGACTGAGTATTCAGTTTTTTAAAATAAGGATTAATTATCCTGAGAATAAGCTCAGAACTTAAGGAAAATGATAAGATTTTTGATATGTATAATCCCTAAGTCAAATACCTAAGGAAATATTCTAAAAATTATCTTGTCTCATGCCAATCATAGGTCTGGTCTCTTTAAAATAATGAATAGACAATCATTCTCTCAAGTGTGAATATACTTGACAGTTTACTTTTAAAATTTCTCCCACCAGGCTATAAAAATGAACTTCTTAGCCCTGACAGTCATTAGGAGTGTCTTTGGTTTCCATGAACAACCAGTAGACTGGAGATGAGAATAAGCAAGTCATTTGGTAATACAAGTTATGTATTAATTTTTTTCTTTAAAAAAGGAAGGAGAAAGAAAAAGTATCACAACTCTTTACACATATACATGCCCATTTATCTGGGCATGGGTGAAGAAAAAGAGAGTCTTTTAAAATATAGTAACAGCAGAATCCTCCAAATTAGATTTTAGTCACTGTCAATGAACCCCAAGTTTAAACAAACTTTCAGAATTATGCTCTTGGATATTTTAAAGCAAAGTAACAAATGCAGAATTAAGTAGGCTATCAAATGATCAGCAATAAATAAATATATCACTTTAACAAATTAAAAAAGCAGCATGGAAATTTTAAGGTACACAGGAAAACTGTGCAGAAAAATCAACCTTTACCATAGAATTGTCTATAACACACTGTATCAGAGATCCTTGCCTAGATCTTTGGCTTCTAGTTTACTAAGTGCAAGACCTCATCTTTCCATATACCCATCAAAAAGTGACAATTCTAACTCAAGTAAAGTACTATCCCAAAAACAGAAGAGAAAAATATTAAAATATAAACCTGTTGGTTGCCATGAAGTAAGAAGTCTGTGCTAAGTCCTTGCTTGCTAAAAAAAAGAAAGGGGGTGGGGGGGAGGTTATTAGTTTCATTCATTCTAAACAATTATTTAGTAAGCAATTTAATATTTGCAAGGCAGAGAATATAGTGGTAAATGAGGCAGGCATGGGGTCCCTGACCACCTGATGTTTACATTCTACTGTCAAAGAAAACAGTTTGAGTGATTTTTAATTATAATATTTATAATTATGCTGCTTCCCGACTTAGGGACCTAAACTTTATTCTGCACACCAGGTATAAGGGGTACATGTTTAAAATGCAATTCCTGGGCATCCTCCCTAGAGTTTGACTCAACACATTTGGAGAAGAATGTAACAAACATTTTTACTTGTTAGTAACTCAGAGATTCTGATACAAGGGTTCACTGAGAAATTCTAAGCTAGGGGATGAACTAATTTGGAGGCAAAATCAGAATCCAGAAGACCTTGCTATAACTGGAAAAAATTAGCAAATAACATAAATTACTCATATATATTACAATTTAAAAAATTCCTCCTTTGGGCTTCCCTGGTGGTGCAGTGGTTAAGAATTGCCTACTGATGCAGAGGACACGGGTTCGAGGCCTGGTCTGGGAAGATCCCACATGCCGCGGAGCAACTAAGCCCACGCACCACAACTACTGAGCCTGCGGTCCAGAGCCTGTGAGCCACAACTCCTGAAGCCTGGGCACCTAGAGCCTGTGCTCTGCAACAAGAGAAGCTACCGCAATGAGAAGCCCATGCATTGCAACGAAGAGTAGCCCCCGCTCACCGCAACTAGAGAAAGCCCGCACACAGCAACAAAGACCCAACGCAGACAAAAAAATAAAATAAATTAAAAATAAATAAATAAACAAATTAAAATTCCTCCTTCAAAAAAAAAATGCTCTGGGTAACAAAGCAAATTTTAACCTTACTTAGATTAAATATTAGCATTTATCCATCTCTGTTTGTGTAAACCTTTTAATGCTTTCAAAATATAAGCACTCAGGGAAAACTCTGAGTTTTCAGATGAAACACACAAATAAGGCCAATTATCAGTTAAGTCTACAAAATGAAAAATGGCATTTAAATGCACAGTGGTGTCTAGATATCCTTGATACTACTATTTAAATAAATAAAAACTAGGTTTCGTGCAATTACAGCTACTGAAGTTAAATCAGAATAAAAACCAAGTCCTGGACTTCCCTGGTGGCGCAGTGGTTGAGAGTCCGCCTGCCGATGCAGGGGACACGGGTTTGTTCCCCGGTCCGGGAAGATCCCACATGCCGCGGACCGGCTGGGCCCGTGAGCCACGGCCGCTGAGCCTGTGCGTCCAGAGCCTGTGCTCCGCAACGGGAGAGGCCACAACAGTGAGAGGCCCGCGTACCGCAAAAAAAACAAAAAAAAAAACCAAGTCCTGCCAGGGAATTAACAAAGATGAAAATAAGTTCAAATAAATTCTAGATGACCCTCTGGGTGGCCTTTAAGAGTGCCTAGGACAATCAACCCTAGAATCAAATTAACACCCAAGACATCCTTAAAATTGCTGTTAGATACTTACGATTTGGTGACTTTTCAAAATCTGCCCCCAGCTTTGACAAACATCCATAAGAAACTAACTCTCTTTATCTGGAGATCACCTAAAAACATTATAAGAACCCAAAAGAAAAACTCCAACCACTCATTTTGATTTAAGCCAGGTAGGTTTTTTAATTTAAATTTTGGCCAAAGCAGCTGTGTTCTGTATTTGTCCAGAGCAAATCTTAGCCTCTAAATGGTAAAACAATTTAAGACAGCATCTCAAGTTGGGATTCCTTACCTCGAACAAGTTGAGTGCACTTTACCACATGTGTATGTGGGTGATCAATTGTTAGTTCAAAGCCTAAAAAAAAAAAAAGTAACTGGTTAAAAAGCTAAAGATACTCAAAATATTTTATATTTCTTTTATCTGAGTCATCATTGAAGGCCTCCCTCATTTTCTGGTCTCAAAACTGCCTGTTCAGAGGCTAAGAGAGTCAGACAAAGTATGTAGCACACTCTTCTTTAAGATTATCTTCAAAGGTGCTTATATTTTGAGCTAGAAGGCACCACTCAGATAATAAAGCTAATGCAGTCTCAAGATCCCTGAGCTACCAAAAACATCTAAACACAAAACATTTTCTTAGGGACAACAGAATATAATACATGGTTGGAAGAAGCAGTTACTCATGTAATGATTACCTTCAAAAGCTTAACCTTGAGAAAACATTTTGAAACCTATTCCTCTCTTACCTCAGTTTTGTCCCTTTTCATCATCTCAATTACTGTAAGTACTGATCATTTTATCTAACTCTAAATGATCTTTACCAAAATTACTTAAGGAAGATCGGTATGTCTACAAAATTTTTCAATGAAGTTTCTCTTTTTGAGTATATAAATTAAAATTTTCAATGAAATTTCTCTTTCTGAGTATGTAAATAAAATTTTCCAGTACAAGTAAAGAAATTCTAGGGAATTCCCTGGCGGTCCAGTGGTTAGGACTTGGCACTTTCACTACAGAGGGCCTGGGTTCAATCCCTGGTCGGGGAACTAAAATCCCACAAGTTGCGTGCCACAGCCAAAAAATTTAAAAAATAAAAATAAAGTCTGGGACTGATTTAAAACAAAAAAGAAAAAAAAATTCTATTGAGAAATTTACTTGATGCAAATTATTCTAAAAGTATAATTGATTCTTGCAAATTAGATCTTACTGGTTTCCACATTAAAATATTAATAAAAATTTACTCCACCAGAAAAATATCATTGTCCCCTAAAATATGGTTACCTTGAAGAAAACTAATTTAAAGTAAAAATTAGCAGAAACTAACTTCAGAGACAAACTTTGAAGAATTCACTGTATGCTTGTACATGCAAAACTACAGCCCTACCAGTAACTTTCCAGCATAACTCATGAAATACTCCCCTACCTAAAGAGAAAAATGATAGCCCAAAAGAACTAGAAAATCTTTATTTTCCATATTTGCTAAGCTTTTAAAGGCAGTCTCTTTGATGAAAATAATAGATAATAGCAGAACATCATCAGTTCTTTAGCCCATCAACTGCTATAGCTTGAATTCCTCCACCTCCACTGTCTGAACACTGATTATCAGTTTTAAAAACAAATGCTGTTATCTAACTATAATGACAAGCAGACTATAAAAATCCATGGAAGGAAAAAAGTTGTTTAGATAGTTTCTGCCATTATTTATCAGAAAGTTAAAAACTGCCAAATCGTAACAAGCAAATCATGAATCCTAGAATATAAAAGAAACAAACAAAAAACCCCCGCTAACTGCTATTTCAAAGGTCAGCCATACCTGCATTTTCTCTGTGGTATAGGCCAGGGTTAAATGACCTCTAAAATGTGCAAAAACCTTCCCAAGAAATTCTCTTCCTATTTGCTATTTTGCAAATTTTAAGATCATTATATTATGTACTTATTTCTTTAACGTTTTAAAGGAAAATAAACTTACCTAAAGTCTGCAGAATTATGCTTTCTAATATCACCAGATCTTGAACTTGTTGCAGGTAAGCCTGCAGGTGAGAAGACAAATTATTCCCCGACAAGATACAATATATAATATATAAAGTGTAGGTAAATTCTAACAACCTCCAAGGGAAATCAAAGCCTCAAAAGGCAAGGGTGGGGTTATGAGGGAGAGTAGGAACTGAAATTAACTCTTATCCCTAACAGATTCTCCTTTAAAAAAAAAAAAAGTGGTATAGTGAGAGATGTCACTTTATTTATAAACGGCTACAGAAAAAGCACCAGAGATCTAGTTCATTTTCAGACTGACATTTTAGGTTCTAAAGTTCATATGATATAGACAGAAGAAAATTTAAAATATATTGTTTTTCAACATCATCAAAATACACGGCAGAGCCTTCTCACGGTACTGTAGGCAATCTCAAACATTTGACTCCTGTTAAACCTTCCTTTTGGAGTAATGCTAGATTTTTAAAATTCATAAATGGGTTCAAAGGAAAAGGGAACAAACAAAAAATTCTTTCAGATTTGTACTGGCCATTACTGTAGCCACTATCCACACATGGCTATCGAGCACTTGAAATGTGTTATGAATGTAGAATACACACTGAATTGTGAAGACTTAGTTAAGAAATAATAATGTAAACCACTTCATTAATAATGTTTTAAAATTTGATTATATGCTGAAATGACTATATTTGGGGGTTAAAGAAAATAATATATAAAATATAACATATTAAAATTAATCTTAATTTTTTTAAGTAAAGATTTTTATATAAAGCTTAATGAAAAGTTTAAAATATTTAATTACGTATGTGACTTCCCCTATATTTCTATTGGACAGCACTGGTCTAGAGCTCTAGGAGAATGAGATTTGAGCCAGGAGTTAAGAGACTTATGTTGCTGCTAACTTTCCATTGAACTTTATGATCTTGAATAAGTCCCGTAAGGACTTAAACTATGCTAGTTCCCCTTTCCATATAGTGAAGAAAGTATCTTCTCCTAGTCACCTCATAAGAGAGACTCACGTGAGAAGTCATGTAAATATACTTGAAAGAAAAAAAAAATAAAGTAGGGATTTTATTTTTTGTCTTATTTTGTTAAAATAAAAATTTATTTGGTCAATTCTATAGACCAATGGCAGTTATAGTCTCTAACATAAATAAAAGTCCAGACCAACAGCTCTTCAACAAAACTACTGGTGCAGCCCAAAGAGAAAACAAAGTAAGTCAAGACACTGCTATGCGAAACACTTAAGTTACATAATAAGGGGCTATTATCAAAACAAACCGTCCCCACAACCACTTTGCCCAATATGATCAGAAGAACACACAATTCCACTTAATTTGATAATGGATGACTCATGTACCCACTGTAACAGACAAATAATCTAGTAACAGAAATCCATAATTTTTCTCCAAACTCATCATTCCCCAATCACTGATTTCTAAAGCCAGGAGTTTCCCTTCTTTAGAAAGTCAAGGAAGGATGGAAAGGGGAAAAAGCTGTATGTATACGCATAGGATAAAGGTGTGGAAGAATACATATCTGAACTGTAATCAGCAGTATCCTCCTAGGAGAAGGAGGGGAGATGAGCTTAACCTTTGACTTTAAATGATTCTTTAGTGTTTGGGTTCTTTTATTATGAGCACACTTGTAATTTCTTAAAAAGTTAAGCACACATGCACCAGTGACAAGATTCACTTTAAAAAATTCATTAAAAAAACTAAAAGAATTTTCTTCATAGTGATATTATAGTGGTTAAAAGCTGGAAATTATCTTAAGAGAAAATGGTTAAAATATATGTATGTATATGATGAAATATTATATCAATATTTAAAGGAAGCAGAGAATTGATGGGAAAATATTTGGCATATAGTAAGTGAAAAAAGCAGGTATAAAATATATACATGTGTAGCTACTCATAGAAAAGAAGCTGGAAATACTGGTTCATTTATATATCTGTGGTACAAATTACATCTAGGTAATATATTTTCTTCTTTTTCTGCATTTTCCAATTTTATCAGAATGAATACAATTAACTTTTGCCATAAATTTCTGTGATGTTTTTGTTAAGGAAAAAACAAACACTAAAAGTTCCTTTAACAGCCCCAATTCAGACGTCAGTAAATCAAAGTTAAAAAACTAAGTTATGATCAAAATAAATTAAGAAAAACAGATGTGTATAATTAATCCCCTACCTCACTCCTAGTATCAGGAAGTGATTCCTGTGGATGGAGACAAGCATGTGCTACCTTGATGACGTGTTCCAATTTTTTGGGCTGCTCCTCTACTTTGGCTGCTAAAAATAAGGCTGCTGGAGCCACAGACTGGATGAAGAGAAAATAAATCACATTTATTATTTGTTTATTTCTAGAGTAAGGCAGATCTAAAAAAGAACTAAGTCTTAAACCAACTTCTTTGCTTACCTCAACTTCGTCACCTCTTGTTTATGCTTTCTCCTCCTCTACTTAAATATCTTCTCCTCTCCTATCCATTAACCACGTCCACTTCTGAAAACCAATCCTTCAACAAACTCTCATTAAAAGCTACCTATTCAAGAAACCACTGGATGTAAATAGACAGCTTTCTATTTTAAATGAGATTATTAAGTTTTATCAAAGCACTCTATATACTTTTTTTAAAGGAGTAAACTGAAATGTCCAGAATCAGCAAATCCATGGAGACAGAAGTAGAATAGTGGTTGCCAGGGGCTGGGAGAAGAGAGGAATGGGAGTGACTGCTAAAGCATGAGGGGTTTCTTTCTGGGGTGATGTAAATGCTCTGAAATTAGATCATGGTGATGGTTGCCCAACTCTGAATATACTAAGAACCAGTGAATTGTACACCCAAAGGAGGAATTTTATTGTATGCAAAAATTATCTCAATTATACTTACATATGGCGAGGAGCACAAGCCTTTAAAAAAAGAATTCAAAGTATAGTATTATATTCAACAGGTTATAAGTAGAAAGTAATTAGAGGGGGGGAAAAAAGTCAAGCCAGGGAATTCCCTGGCCGTCCAGTGGTTAGGACTTGGCACTCTCACTGCCAGGACAGGGGTTCCATCCCTGGTTGGGGAACTAAGATACTGTAAGCCTCGAAGCACAGCCAAAATAAAAAAGTCAAGCCAATCCACAAGCAGACAGAAAACTCAGACACTAAACAAGAAATTAGAGCAATAGAACATAGACATCGCCTGGTGATCTGGGAAACCTCAGGAAGCACAACGTCTCTAGAACCTTAACAAGAATACTTCAATGAATCAAAGATGGCAATGGCATGAACTACAATTCACCAGGAGTTAAAGAAAGCAATAAATAATTTTATAAAAGTGAAATATCTATTTCCTGAGTAGAACTGACATGCATTCTAACATTTATTTGTATCCCTGCAGTTATGTTATACTTTGCTAGAATAGATTTTTCTCTACAAATTCAATTCAGAATAACAATTCTCTTCCTTCATATTTGTTGCAGTTATATATGGAGCTTGCTACATATATTCTACTAGACCTTAGGATAAACAAAGAAAAACCAGAGGAAAATGGGCATGAACAAAGGTGGGAGAAATCAGGGCATAAAGCACATTTTGAACACTAAACTGAGTTGTTTAGTTAAAAGATATAAATAAAGTGATGTGGGACACAAAAGATTTTTAAGAAGAGAGTGACACTACAGATTTTAGAAAAAAAAATGTAGAGTTTAAGAAATATTTGGAAAGGTTAATCCAGTGGTAGGTGGTACTAAAAGGAAAGGATAGATACATTAAAAGTTAATTTTATTGAAGAGAAAATTTTAATAATACAGGCAGGGACATCCCTGGTGGCGCAGTAGTTAAGACTCCGTGCTCCCAATGCAATGGGCCCAGGTTCAATCCCTGGTCAGGGAACTAGATCCCACATGGATGCCCCAGCTAAGGAGGCCGCCTGCCACAACTAAGGCCTGGCACAACCAAATAAATAAATAAAATAAACAAATAAATATTAAAACAACAATAATGATAACACAGGCATTAGGAAATAAAGTTTAGAGTAGGCACTAGCAGTAGAAATAAAGTAAAAAAGAAACCCAGCTTTCACCTTGGAAAACAAATAGGTTTTCAGTAAATATACATATATGTATTTGCATACAGAGAAAAAAATTCTAATGGAATATACGCCAAAACGTTAACAGGATTATCTCTGAACACTGTGTTATAGGGAAACCATCACTTTCTCCTTTCATCTGTCCTCTTTCAATTTTTTTTTTTTTTTTTTTTTTTTTTGGCTGCATTGGGTCTTTGTGGCTGCACATGGGCTTTCTTCTCTAGTTGTGGTGAGCAGGGGCTACTCTTCGCTGTGGTGCGCAGGCTTCTCATTGTGGTGGCTTCTCTTGTTGTGGAGCACGGGCTCTAGGTGCACGGGCTTCAGTAGTTGTGGTGCACGGGCCAGTAGTTGTGGCTCGCGGGCTTTACAGTGCAGGCTCACTAGTTGTGGCGCACAGGCTTAGTTGCTCCATGGCAATGTGGGATCTTCCAGGCCGGGGATCGAACCCATGTCCCCTGCATTGGCAGGTGGATTCTTAACCACTGCACCACCAGGGAAGTCCCTGTCCTCCTTTAACTTTATGATGACAATATATATTTACAGGGGGAGAAAAAATAGTACCACTATAAAAATTAACAGGACTTTATAACTGATTGGACACAGGGGAAAAGGAAAAGGACAACTCAGAGACAACACTTAAGATTTTAAGCCTACAACTTTGCTTTCAAGAGGCTAAAAATATATTTGAAAGAATCTAACTAAAATATGGTACACAAACAATGGCTTACAAGACAAGATAATATCTCAGTTAAGTGAAAGACCACAGGAGATAAATTTCAACCTCCTTTTTGTCCAATCAACCATATAAATACTCATAGCTCCTCATGGAATCATATAACAAGCTAGCTTATCAAACTATTTTCCCATCAAAGGCAATTTCCCAGAGGAACTCCAGGTAAGAGTATAAGATTTTCTCTCTTTTTTTTTTTTTTTTTTTGCGGTACGCAGGCCTCTCACTGTTGTGGCCTCTCCCGTTGTGGAGCACAGGCTCCGGACGCGCAGGCTCAGCGGCCATGGCTCACGGGCCCAGCCGGTCCGCGGCATGTGGGATCTTCCCGGACCGGGCACGAACCCGTGTCCCCTGCATCGGCAGGCGGACTCTCAACCACTGCGCCACCAGGGAAGCCCAGATTTTCTCCATTTTAAAAGAACAATAATAATGCTAGTGAATACTTACTTGTTTGCTACATGCAGACACTTTGTAAATTAATTCACCTATATCCTACTAACTACTCTATGAGGTAGACACTATTATTGACCCCAAAGAGATGAGAAAACTGAGGCGTATGGTAACTTGCTCAAAGGCATATAGCTGGTAGGCAGTGCAGCAAGGATCCACATCCAGACAAGTCTGACTCCAGAGCCCATCGTCTTAACCACTAAACTTGACCTTTTAAGAGTCAGCTAATGAGTAATATACACCCAAATTTGTCAGCTATTAAAAGACAACACCTGTATATCAAATATTATAAAATACAGAATAAATACACATACACGAAGTTGCTCACCACTACTTTTACATTCTCCCACTTGAAAACTTTTAGGACAGTACATACAGAAATTCAATTAATGAGGTTGAATTTCTTCTCAAAAAAAGAGTAAATGCAATGCCAGGATTTAAGTGAAAATAAACCAGTCATTTAATCATGTCTGCTAAAGAAATAAAATTTATTTCAATCAAAAGACAACTTCTCTACCTTCCAAGGTACTGGAAATATACTATATCTTGTTCTGAGTGGTGGTTATGTATATATAATGCAAAAAGTAATCATGCTGCACACCTCAGACTTCTGTGCTTTACTTTATATCTCAACAAAAATTTTTAAATTTTTTTAAAAAGGCAAGAACTCTAGGCTTGAATTTGAAAACTCTATAAACGAAGAGTTACAACAAAACGAGAAAAATATTCACAGCACATGACATACGGCTCTGATATATAAAGAGCTCATAAAAATGAGAAAATCAAAAAAAATAAAACGGGCAAAAAGAAACAAGAGACAATTTTTAAGTCAATTCTTCAATTTCACAAGAAGAACAATGACCAATTGGCATAAGAAGTTCAACTTCAGGGCCTCCCTGGTGGCGCAAGTGGTTGAGAGTCCGCCTGCCGATGCAGGGGATACGGGTTCGTGCCCCGGTCTGGGAGGATCCCATATGCCGCGGAGCGGCTGGGCCCGTGAGCCATGGCCGCTGAGCCTGCGCGTCCGGAGCCTGTGCTCCGCAACGGGAGAGGCCACAACAGTGAGAGGCCCGCATACCGCAAAAAAAAAAAAAAGAAGTTCAACTTCACTAACTGAAGAAATGTAAATTAAGAAAATAACTTAGGACTTCCACTATCTTGCTCACCACTCTAGCCCTAGTGCTTGACAAGTAGTTAGAACTTGATATTTCTTGAAGTAATGAGTATTTGTTGTTAGTGAGGATGCAGAGGAAAGAACCCTCCCCCACAGTGCTAGAAACAATGTGTGTTGATATAATCTTTCAGTAGAGCAAACTGACACAAAAAAACTTTTAAATGCATACCCTTGGACACAGCAATTCCACCTATAGGAATCTATAAAATAGTCATAAGTGCATGATATATGTACCAGACTAACTTATGTAACATTATTTATAATACAATAAACTATAAACAACCCAAATATCCACCAATAGAGAGCTGGTAAAATAAATTATAGTAACTACTCAAATAAATACTATGTGGCCACTTAAAATGAGAAACCAATAAGAAAATGTCCAATACATACATACTGTTAAGCAATAAAGGCAATTGTGTAAGAGTGGTACAGTAAGAAGTGATTTTTTTTTTTTTTTTTTTGCTGTACGCGGGCCTCTCACTGCTGTGGCCTCTCCCGTTGCGGAGCACAGGCTCCGGACACACAGGCTCCGCGGCCATGGCTCGCGGGCCCAGCCGCTCCGCGGCATGTGGGATCCTCCGGGATCGGGGAACGAACCCGTGTCCCCTGCATCGGCAGGCGGACTCTCAACCACTGCGCCACCAGGGAGGCCCAGAAGTGATTTTTATAGAAATACATAAATGCTGGTACCATATGCACAGAAAAATGTCTGAGACACTATTACCAAAATGTTTATCAAAGGTTACTTCTGGAGGATGGGATTGCAGAAGAGCTTTCACTTTCTGCCTTACACATTTCTGTACTGTTTTAATTTTTATGATGAGCACTTAACTACCTTTGTAATAAGAAAAAATAACAAGAAAAATGTATGAGCACTTCACACTACATATTACATTTCAATGCCACAACAATGTATTAAGTCCCCTCAAATTTCAATTTGGACTCATCACAGCTAAACTCTTAGAATTAACATACTAAAGGGGTGATATTTTTCATCTGTTAATTCCAGAATGTGCCTAAAATCAATTCTCTAAAGAGGACCAATAACCTCAAATTAAAAGAATCATTGGGGCTTCCCTGGTGGCGCAGTGGTTGAGAGTCCGCCTGCCGATGCAGGGGACACGGGTTCGTGCCCCGGTCCGGGAAGATCCCACATGCCGCAGAGCAGCTGGGCCTGTGAGCCATAGCCGCTGAGCCTGCGCTCCACAACGGAAGAGGCCACAACAGTGAGAGGCCCGTGTACCACAAAAAAAAAAAAAAAAAAAAAGAATCATTGGATTTTGGAAAAGGTTATAAACTCCAGAAGAATCTCTTTATATTGGATAATTACCAGATCATTCATTCATTCAACAAGTTTACTGAAAAGTGCTTTAGAGGATACACAGAAAAGTGAGTCTCTGTCCTTGCTAAGATAAAGGCATAGAAAATAAAACAAGATATAATTTAAAAGGTAAAAATAGGGGAAATATACATACACACACACATACATATGCATAGACAAATTGATTTGAGATGTAGTTCACCCTGGATTTCAAACCTTTACCATAATAAAAGAAATGTAGAAAACTTTCATAATGGGCAAGACAACTATGGACTTCCTCTTCAAATTCTGTTCTTTATCCACTACTTTCTATTCTAGAGCTATCAGACAGCCTCATTAAATGCTTCTCTCTCTCTTATTAAGAGTGTGTTCCTTGCAATCAGAGGAGGTAGGGAGGTTAAGGGTAGGAGACAGCCCAATTGATTGAATAATCAGCAAAAATTGGGAATAGTTAATCCACACTCTAAAGGGTTTCCTGTGCAATTACTCCCAATACTGAGTCCACCAATATCTTACAAGAGCAATACCTAACTTTCCAGTTTCTCTTCCTATGGCATAAAAATTCAAAACCTATCATCCTGGGACTTCCCTGGTGGCACAGTGGTTTAGAATCTGCCTGCCAATGCAGGGGACATGGGTTTGAGCCCTGGTCCAGGAAGATCCCACATGCCGCGGAGCAACTAAGCCCGTGCACAACTATTGAGCCTGTGCTCTAGAGCCCACGAGCCACAACTACTGAAGCCCGGGCACCTAGACCCCATGCTCCACAACAAGAGAAGCCATTGAAACGAGAAGCCCACACACCGTAACGAAGAGTAGCCCCCGCTCGCCACAACTAGAGAAAGCCTGAGCGCAGCAATGAAGACCCAATGCAGCCAAAAATAAATAAATTTATTTAAAAAAAAAAAAACTATCATCCTAAGGAAAAGTCTGAAACACCTTTCCTCAAAACGTAACCTTTTCTTAAAAAAATAATGAAATATTTGACTCACAAATCCATATGAAGTGTTCAAGTTTAGCCCTATTACCTTGTGATTTTATTAAACAAATATAAGCTTACCTGCAACTGGGATATCACTATGCACTCGCTTCCAAGTCATTTACAATAATGTTAAATAGGACCATTTCAGGTAGCAAAACTGAAAATAGCACTATTTACAATTCTGTCCAGAAAAAAAAAAATCCCTTTATTACTATTATTTTCTTTTTTCTGTCTTAAAAGTCATCCCCCAGTTATCACATAACGTACCTTCCCCTTCCAACTGGTCACTGATGGGAATTTTATCAAAGGTTTTTAGAAAATGTAAATGACTTAACATTCACTTGTTTCCCTGTGCCCATATTATTATTAACCATTTCAAAAATTACACTTAAATTAAGTGTAATGCTACCCCCTTTAATGCTATTCTCCCAATCCAAAAACGTTAAGTTTAAATGTTCAATAATCTATTTTATTAGAGAATCCACCTACTCTAAGGATGCACTAAAGCTAAACAACTAGCTAGACACTTCACAGGAAAACTGGAAGGCTGGATTCAGAACAGCAGTGTGACACATAATGAAAGTGATCAATCATAAACTCTAAACTTCAAATCCCAGTTCAGCAGCAAAGATCAACCACAAAAGAAATATGAAGTTGAGATTAATCATAAAAGGATTACACCATATAAAAAAATTATACTTACATTTCGATGGAACTGTGTAAAGGACTGAATCATGTAGAATCGATGCATGTACACTATAGCAGTGTTGATGGTCAATTGTGAGCTAAAATGTTCAAGTTAAGGCCCCAAAACAGACAGGCAGTACAAATTCCCAAAAATACAACCTCTATATCCTCCCAAAAGGACCATGCAGCCAAGCACAGTGGACGCCCCTAAATGAAAATCATACTTACCTCTCAGGGGTGTGGAGAAAGAGACACCTCCTACACTCTTAGTGGAAATGCAAATTGATGCAGCCGCTGTGAAAAATAGTATGGAGCTTCCTTAAAAAACTAAAAATAGGGACTTCCCTGGTGGAGCAGTAGTTAAGAATCCGCCTCCCAAAGCAGAGGACACTGGTTCGAGCCCTGGTCCGGGAAGATTCCCACATGCCGCGGAGCAACTAAGCCCGTGTGCCACAACTACTGAGCCTGCGCTCTAGAGCCCACGAGACACAGCTACTGAGTCCACGCACCACAACTACTGAAGCCCATGCACCTAGAGCCCGTGCTCCGCAACAAGAGAAGCCACCACAATGAGAAACCTGTGCACCTCAACGAAGAATAGCCCCCGCTCACTGCAACAAGAGAAAGCCCGCACGCAACAACGAAGACCCAACACAGCCAAAAATAAATAAATAAAATAAATAAATTTTTTTTAAAAAAAGAAAGAAAAGGTGTATGCACCCCAATGTTCATAGCAGCACTATTTACAATAGCCAAGGCATGGAAACAACCTAAATGTCCATCAACAGATGAATGGATAAAGAAGATGTAGTGTATATATACAGAATGGAATACTACTCAGCCATAAAAAAGAATGAAATAATGTTATTTGCAGCAGCATGGATGGACCTAGAGATTATCATACTAAGTCAGTCAGAAAGAGAATGACAAATACCATATGATATCACTTAAATGTGGAACCTAAAATATGACAAAAATGAACTCATTTATGAAACAGAAACAAATTCACAGACCCAAAAAACAAACTTATGGTTACCAAAGGGGGAAAAGGGATAAATTAGGAGTTTGGGATTAGCAGATACAAATGACTATATATATAATAAACAACAAGGTCCTACTGTATAGCACAGGGAACTATATTCAATATCCTGTAATAAACCATAATGGAAAAGAATATGAAAAAGAATATGTAGGGAATTCCCTGGCAGTCCAGCGGTTAGGACTCAGCGCTTTCACTGCCGTGAGCCTGGGTTCAATCACTGGTCGGGGATCTAAGAGCCCAAAACCCGTGTGGTGTGGCAAAAAAAAAAAAAAAGATTATGTATATATATGTATAACTGAATCACTTTGCTGTACACCTGAAACTAACACAACGTTGTACATCAACTATACTTCAACTTTAAAAAAAAAGAAAATCATACTTTCCTCTAAGAATTAAAAAGCAAATCTATTCTTTCATCAATTAACCTCCAACTGACACTTAACACATTGTCTTATATGTAACAGACATTCACTATAAAGTTGCTGAATTAATAAACAAGCAAAGCTTCTCAGCATGTGGATCAAGAAGGAATATGAACAAAACTATATAAGACCTAAACCTGTTACTTGCTTACTGAAAATCCTGCCAAGGTGATATACTTGCACAGGATATCTCTTCAAATGATTTACAACACCCTCCCTGATCTGCCCCCTAGGTATGTCTCCACTTATCTCCTCACCTTCTAAGCTCCAGCAATTACCTTTTCAGTTCTACTTCTCTCTGGCACTCATAAGGTGATCCCTGGGACCAGAAACACTATGATTTGATATTCATTCAGTGAGTTATTTGATACTCACTAAAAAGAAAAACATTTTTTCTGATTTTAATTTTTAAAGAGCTCCATTTCCAGTTATTACAAAATATTGGCTACAGTCCCCTTGTTGTACAATAAATCCTTATAGCCTAACTTACAGCCAGTAGTTTGCCCCTCCCTTCTCTCCCCACTGGTAACCACTAGTCTGTTCTCTGTATCTGTGAGTATGCCTTTTTGTTTTCACTAGTTTGTTGTATTTCTTAGGTTCCACATATAAATGATATCACATGGTATTTGTCTTTCTCTGATTACTTCACTTAGTATGATAATCTCTAGGTCCATCCATGTTGCTGCAAATGGCATTATTTCATTCTTTTTCATGGCTGAGTAGTATTCCATTGTGTATATATACCACATCTTTATCCATTCATCCTTCAATGAACATTCAGGTTGCTTCCATATCTTGGCAATTATAAATAATGCTGTTATGAACACTGGGGTGCATGTATATTTTCAAATGTGTGTTTTTGTGTTTTTCAGATATATACCCAGGTGTAGAATTGCTGGGTCAAATAGCAGTTCTATTTTTAGCTTTTTGAGAAACCTCCATACTGTTTTCCACAGTGACTGCACCAAGCTACACTCCGACCAACAGTGTACAAGGGTTCCCTTGAAAAGAAAAACTTTTGAATGTCTTATTATAAAGACCTCAGAAAACAATGTGGGATATACAGAGGTGAGACAGTATCACGATGGCAACAACCTTAATGACACACATGTAAAAAGGAAAGTGCTACGATGCACTGAAACAGAATTTTTTAAAAAAAAGGTTTAACTCAGTACTGACTGGATGCTTAGGAAACAAACTGGATACGGGCACCAAAGAGGACACCTCTTTTGAAGTGAGCACAACCTTAAGACACAAACATACAGCCAGCAACACATTTAAATGGAAGCTGCACCCAAGAATAAATTTTCACTTCCAGAGTGGAAAGAACTTTATATAGCTTTCTCTGCTACAAAATGAGTAGGTTTTCTGACAAACAAAAACATTTAAAGGGAAAAAAATCACTAAATCTTTGAAATATGAGGAAAACGAATATACATTAGCACTCTGAGTAAGTTTAAAACCCAGTATTTTATAAAAGGCTTTTTAGAACATTAGGTCTGTAGGTCTACATCCCTACAAATCTACACTGACATCCTTCCTTCCTCTGAAATGCTATAAAACTCTTAACAGTAGCTACCTTAATATATGAGTGCCAAGCATTGTGTTGGGCATAGAAATCAAATTCATGAGTTATCACCCCCATTTTACATACAAGAAAACCAAGAATTCGACAGGTTTCTTAAACAACTAGTAAGGGGAAGGAACGGATTTTAAGTCAAAGCTGGGGCATTAATTCTAGACCACTCTCTTTATAAGACCTTCAGGTATCGAAATTTCTCAAAACTCTCTTTACACACTAAGTTCAAGAGGCAGCCATCAACAGTGAAAGCTCCACCAGATCCCTAGAGCATAGTAGAAAAGCAGAATCTCGAAGTCACCAGAGTCGGAGATCAGAACACACCGAAAACAGACTACTAGTAAGAGGAGTTAAAACACAAAGCGGAAAGGATACGCGTTCCCAGCAAGGCTGATGGCACGGGTGAGCGAGTGGGAAATTAACTCGGCCTCGCTTCCCTCCAGCGAACGCTTAACTTCAGTTCGCCCCATCGTAGGCTCTCCTAACTAGACATCCAGTCCCTGCCCACCCTCTTCCCTTCTGTCTGACAGACCTTGAAGCCTGGACGCCCGAACAGGGCGGGACCTACTCCAAGGCCGAAGGCCTAGGCCGCAAGGATACACGTTAAGACGTTGGCCCATGTCCTGCAGCAGATTGGCCGCCTGCTGGCGATAAGAAAGTTCTTTATCTGGGTCCAGGCCAAAACGACGGGATGGGCTATTTTCCAGCTGTTCTCGAGTAAAATACCACCGTTTATTGTTGTTCTTTCTCTCTCCCTCCATAGTGCTTCAACCAAAAGGCAGCGGCGGCGGCTGCAAGCACTTCCCAGCGTCACCTAAGCGGCGACACACATCCGCTGTACGGAGGCAACTGCGACGTGCCAAACTTCCGCTAGGGGAGAACGGCTTGATTGTGACACGCTTCCGCCGACGGGTTGCTAAATTAAAGAATCTACTTCCGGAACGGACCTCGGGTCAGTCTGTAGCCGAGTTAACAGGCAGCAGGCGATCAGGAAACACCTTGCGTCGAGGACCCAGGCGCCAGTCATGTGACCCTTGAGAGGCAAGGTGCGGTTAGGAGTTCTCGTTCAAAAAAAAACACGTCTCTTCCCGCGAGAACTGGGTTCTGCCTTCGCGCGCTGAGCAAAGTTGAACGAGGCGTCCGCTCACGCGCCGGTGGGCGGTTCCTCGGAGAACTTCGCTTGTGACGTAGGTGACGGTATAAAATGGGGCAGATGGCGAACTTGACAGAGAAAACGTGTGAGACTGTCAAAAACTGAGAAAAGTAATCAGAGAGAGTAGCCCTACCGTATATTGTAACATAAAGCAACTGGAAAGCTCCCGCACTGTTGGTAGCAGTATAAATTACCCATTTGAAAAGCCGCGTTGCAATATGTAGCTAAAGCCTTGAAAACATTCCTTCGCCACGATGAGCCAACTTAAAGGAATAAAATGGAATTAATGGTAATAATTTAGTGCTTACCACAATGCTGACTCTTAAATATACTATCTCATTTAGTTGACACAACCCCAAGAGATAGTGATATTTTAATCCCTATTTTGCGAACGGGTGAACTCCTTCCGGGTGGAAAGCTTCCACTTCCACCCTGCGCGTGCACAGATTTGTAAATTCCTGCCACCTGTCAAGATGAAGCCCAGCAGTTTGAGGGCTGTTTGATCCTAGGCAATATACTTAACTTTTCTGTGCCTCTTGTAAATGGTGTAGTACATATGGTTTAGTTTCTGAAAAGGTTTAAATGAAGATTTAATGAGTTAAAAGAATATATTAGTACCGGGCACGTAGAAAACATTCAGTAGATTTTCTCATAATATTTATTACATTATATTGAAGTTGATGGCAAGAACAATACCATCTTCATTTTTGTATCCCTAGCACCTACGCAGTCAGTCCTGGCCCTAGCAGTCAATAAGTGTTTGTCAAACAAATGCTCACAACAACCTACAATAGTGAAACTGAGGCTTGGGAAGATTAAGTAGTTTGTCCTACACTACACAACTTATCAGTGTAGATTTTAAAATCAAGTCTGATTCCATTGTTCTTTCCATTCTAGCAAGCTGTACTCTTGCTTTTCTGGAACACCCAATTCACCTTGATTAAATTTGGGTAATATTAGAATCTTTTGTCTTTTATAATAAATATTTTGAGTTTTGTCATTTCTAGACATGGCTGCTCCCACTCAGTTTGATTCTAATTCATTTTCAGAAGCATTTTCTTCCACTCCAGGCCCTCCTCTGCCATATACTGCCTATAATTAGCTTTAGCTCTGTTTTACTCTGGAAGAATTCAGGAAAAAATACTTACTTCAAGTTATAACATTAAAAAATTATGATTTCAAACTTCTTCCATGACAGACTTTTTTCTTTTAATAGAAAAGCACGTTCTCAGTTATGTCATCATGAATTTTGTCTTTTAAACAGCCAAAATTATTTCTCCCAGACTCCTTTTGCCTGTTTCTCTGACCTGTGTTTGTTTCTCCACTAAATCTCTTGGATTGATGACTCCATTTTGAATTTGCGATGGTGGCTGTGTACCAATCTTCCAAGAAAACGTTCTGGTATCTGACAGGCTTCAGGCAATGCAGCTGCTAGCCAGTGGCTTGCTACCGGCCATACAGAAGAGGGGGACCTGTGTAAATCAGAGAAAGGAAATATTCTTTGACTGAAGATGAAATTATTTGAAAGTAGGCAGCTGTGATTACATAATTGCTAAACATGAGTTTTTGATTCAGGCCTGGCTTCAAAGCCCAGCTATTCTTTTTTTTTTTTAACTATCTCAACCACTTTTAAGTGTATGGTTCAGTAGTGTTAACTATATTCACATTGTTAGGCAACAGGTATCTACAACTTTTTCTTTTTGCAAAACTGAAACTCTCTACCCATTGAACAACTCCCCATTTCCGCCTACCCCCAGCCCTGACAACTCCCATTCTGCTTTCTGTTTCTTTGAGTTTGACTACTTTAGATATTTCATATAAGTGGAATCATACAGTATTTGTCTTTCTGTGACTGGATTATTTCACTTAGTATAATGTCCTAAAAATTCCCAGTTACTGTATTAACTAGCTGTGTGATCATAAGGGTCATCCTGAACAGGACACCACCTGACATATGGTAGGTGTTCAATACATGCTAATTGTCAAAGATGTTAGCTTTCAGATACATTGCCCTTAAAGAACAATTGACAAAATCTTAGACCAGAGGAATTTTCCTGTCCTTTTTTAAAATTTTAAATAGGACTCCATTCCCTGTAACTCACACTTGTAAGGCTACTTATTCTGGGTACAGGATGATATTTCATGGTTTGATCTTTTTTGTTTTGTGCTTGTGAATGTCATATTTCAGTCATGTCACACATTACCATTTACTACTTTTAAAACAATTTCTCCCCAACATTCATATAGTCTCCAAACTAAAATATGAAAGGATGGTGTGCTATTCATAACTATCCCCAACTCCATGTTCAGTGATGTGTATATTTACATAAGTTTATTGTAAAATTTACTGATAGAAAGGATGTATAGCATGCAATTTACAAAAATTAAAATATACAATATTCTTTATCGTAATTTTCTCATAGCCAACTGATTCTCACAGAATGCTTTCATTGACTTTTGCCAAACTCTTGAATCAAGAACCAACCTATGATGGCATTTGACAAATGAATACAGGCATACCTTGAAGATATTGTGGGTTCGGTTCCAGACCACCACAATAAAGCGAATATTGCAATAAAGTGAGTCACATGAATATTTTGGTTTCCCAGTCATAAGAAGTTATGTTTACTGTAGTCTATTAAGCGTGCAATAGCATTATGTCTAGAAAACAATATACATACCTTAATTAAAAAATACTTTGTTGCTAAAAAATGCTAACCACCACCTGAGCCTTCAGTGAGTTGTAATCTTTTTGCAATAGTAGCATCACTGACCACAGATCACTATAACAAATATAATAATAATGAAAAAGAAATATTGCGAAAAAGAAATAATGAAAAAGGAATAATACCAAAATGTGACACAGAAACACGAAGTGAGCAAATGCTGTTGGAAAAAAGTCTGAGCCAGTAGACTTGCTCAATGCAGTGTAGTCACAAACCTTCAATTTGTAAAAAGCATAGTATCTGCAAAGTGCAGTAAAATGAGGGATGCCTGTATAGCTTTGATTGCTGGTTGACATTTTCATTTGCATTAATAAGATGAAAGTGAAACAATGAGACTTATGTTGGAACTTCACTTATTTGTCAGTGACTTGAGCAGCATCTTTGCTGAATTGGATAATAGTTTTTGAATACTGCAAAAATATTTCAATTTTTTGTGCTTTTGACAATGTAATGGCTACAGATATGATACACTTTTAAACTTAATCTACATTATTAACATTTTCTTGATCACTTTCTTGACAATCAACAAAACAAATAAAGACCTTGTTTGTAGTATTTGCCAATTTCTATAATGTAAACTCTCCCACTGTGGTCAATTTCAAACTACCAATGTGACATCACTGATCATGAAATTGGGAAGAGATGAACATACCATGACATAGTATTTCCTCCATACAAGTGCAATAGACAGGGACTTCTGTGGTTTCCTATCTGACATGTAAAGAGCTTGGAAATTATCACTCCTGTTCTCACAACAACAAAAAAGCTGAACAAACTGAAAATCAATAACCCTTCTTAGATCCATCAGAGAATTGAAGTGACAGGGCAAATCTCCACCACAAAAATTAGAGAGACAGGCAAGATCAGAACAGGCAGAACACCGAATCATGGCTTACTAGGAGCAAAAACTACTACTGGAACCAGCAACTGACAGGAATACTTAAAGGGCAATTGACTAATTGGTGGAGACTGAACTAGATTGAAAGATTTTTTTTTAAAACTCCTGGAGGCCCAGCCTAAGGTGTTGCCCATATTTTCATGAGTTTTACCTCTAGGAGCCCCACAGGTCTTACTATGAAGATTGGAGAAAAATCCCTTCATCCTTCCAGCAGGGAGAGGGAAAAAGTAGCCATTTTGAAATATACCAGAGCATTCCATTCTCCTTACCAAGACCTTCCCTCAAGGGAAACTATTTAACAGAGCCTAACCAATGTGGGAGAAGGAAAATAACCAACTCCAGCTTCCTATAGCTGTCTTGTTTCATCTAAGAGGGAAAAAAGACAAGAAGCACCTGTGAAGGTCACAGACCAGGGACACAAGTTCACTAAAAGACTGAGACCTAATAGAATTATAGAACAATTCCCCTCCCCTGCACTTTACCAACACATCAGTTGGGCTCCTATAACAGGTGACTACATATGAAAGAACTATAAACTCACCCTATTTAAGAAGGAGTTTCTACTTTAGCTATCACCCTCCTACCCCCACTCCCCAACCCTAAGCAACCACTAATTAAATGGTTTGATTCTTTCCTTCTGGCCTGGATCCTTTTATTTCTCTTTCTTACCTAATCTCCCTGAGGAGAATCACCCATGCAATGTTGAGAGACAAAAAAAAAAAAAAAAAAAAGAGTTTCTAGGGCTTCCCTGGTGGTGCAGTGGTTGAGAATCCACCTGCCAATGCAGGGACATGGGTTTGAGCCCTGGTCCGGGAAGATCCCACATACCGTGGAGCAACTAAGCCCATGTGCCACAACTACTGAGCCTGCACTCTAGGGCCCACATGCCACAACTACTGAAGCCCACGTACCTAGAGCCCGTGCTCCACAACAAGAAAAGCCACCGCAGTGAGAAGCCTGCACACCACAACGAAGAGTGGCCTCCACTTGATGCAACGAGAGAGAGCCCACGTGCAGTGACCAAGACCCAATGCAGCCAAAAATATAATTAATTTTTTTTAAAAAAAAGAAGGAGTTTCTAGGGAAACCCAAAGACAACAGGGAAGACAAAGACAAGGACATCAGAGGAAATTTTAGCCTCTGACACCTACAGCTATAACAAACAGGAAACACAGCCTGACTCCCAGCCAGATAAACATAGAACCTCAGTTCCTTTTACCCAATATATCATGTCTCACTTTCTATAAAAAAATTAGAAGGCATGCTAAAAGGCAAAAAACACAGTCTAAAGAGACAAAGCAAGCATTAGAACCAGACTCACATATGGCGAAAACTTTGGGATTATAAAACTAGGAATTAAACTATGATTAATATGCTAAGGACTCAAATGGAAAAAGTGGATAACATGCAAGGATAAATGAGTGATGTAAGCAGAGAGATGAAAACTCTAAGAAGCAAAAGGAAAGGCTAGAAATCAAAAACACTGTAACAGAAATGAAAAATGCCTCTGACGGGCTTATCAGTAACCTGGACATGACGAAGGAAAGAATCAGTGAGGTTGAAGATATGTCAATAGAAACTTCCCAAACTGAAAAGCAAAGAGGAAAAATAATGAAAACAGCAGAACAGAATATCTAGATACAAAGATGTAAATAACCTCGTGAACACAGATAATAGTAAAATGTAATAAAATAATTAGGAAAAGATGAGTTTTTAGTATTCACTACCTTTATTTTTAATAAATATATTTTATTCAATTGTAAGTTTAGACAAATTATCTGTAATAATAATAATAATAATGATAGGTTAACAACCAGCTCTCAAAATGCCTGAAAATTTAGCAAGAAGCTCTCAAAAGTCAGTATGAACTGGCCCAGCACACTGCTGCTTGAAATAACTTTGAAAGTACCATATTCAGATTTATTATATGCATTACATACATATATAAGTTTCCATTATATGCAGAACACTATGCTGAGGAAATTTGCATACATTATCTCATTTAATTCTCATAACTCTATGAACTAGATATCATAGCCCTTTTTTTTAATTAAAAAACTGAAGCTTAATCAATTCAAAGTCAGACACCTAGAGTATGGCAAAACTAAGATTTAAGCCCAGTTCATTGCTCTTTCAACTCACTGCTTTCTGCAAATAAGACTAGGGCAAGAAGAAGGGTAACTGGCACTTGTTTCCTGTGCCACTCCAGCCCACTCCAGCCCCACTGTGAACTCATAAATCCTGTGCCTCCTTAGACAAAGGGCGTGTCAGTCATAGTGATTCTTCAGGACATTACCATGGTTACTAACAGACTCCAGTGCTCCTGTCTGAACATTCCAGAAGAGGACAGGGGAGACCCAGGATGGCCTTCTTCAACTTATATCTATTAGGATATCAAAATTCCTTTCGGAACAAGAAAAGGGACACAACTGAAGAAACATGTAAGGGGAACATAGAATAGAGGGTTAGAAGGGCCACTTCTTAGCCATTTCTTTTCCTACTTTGGGTTAGAGTTTTATCCCCCAAGATTAACAATTATACTAGTTAAAATTATGGAATATGGAAGATATCCATTCCCTCTCCTGTCATTTAATATCCTTATTAAGACACCCAATTTGTTCAACCGAATAAGTGTATTCTTATTCATTTGCTTATTTAGTCAACATTTATTAAGCACCAACTATGTGTCAGGCTTTATGTTGGTGACTAGCATTACAAAGATGGATAGGATTAGACCTCTCTCTGCCATAAAGTAGCTGACCATCAGGTGAAGATAAGCACGCAAACAAAAAAATTTGCAATATGGTGTATGATTCAATTAAATATGGAATACTATGGAACCACAAAAGAGGAAGTACCTGATGCTACTGGATTTGAAATGAGAATAGGGGGATCCTTTAGAGAAGACCTCACACAGGAAATGCTTCCAGGACTGAGTATTAAAGGATGATTGGAGTTAACCAAGTAGATGACAAAGGAATACAGCACAGACAAAGGAACAGAGAATTGAGAGAACCTTATTAAGTGAACTCCAAGTCCTTGGGTACAGATAAAGCATAGACAGGAGGTGAGAAGCAGGCCTTGAAAGCTAGGCAGGGGCCAGATAACTGAGGATACTGTTAGCCATGCTAAACCTTTTAACTTTATAGGGAACCACTGAAGGAGTTTTAGCTGGCAGTGAGTATATATCAGACCTGTATTATATCCACAATACCTAGCAGTACCTCACATAATAGAGGTTTAATAAATATATTTGTAGGGTGAGTGAATGAATAAGTGATACTGAGTGACTAAACTAATTCTAAAGGGAGGGTTTACAGGAAATGTGACAAGATTAAGGTCTTAGAAGATGAATTGCTTGAAAGCACAGAAATGAAGGAGAAAGGGTATTCCAGGCAGAATGGAGAACCCATGTGAAGGAAACTAAGCGTGGGCAGGTACTAAAGCAAAAGTTGCATTGGGGTAAAGGGAGGGGATAACTGGGAAAAAATAAAGTACAACGTTAAGATTGAGAAGGACTGATCTTGTACAGGCCTCCACTGGGCACTCTCTGTTCTCTTTCTAATTCCATCAAAGAAGCTCTGTTTCACGTATTCAGCTCTGTTTCACGCATTCCCACTAATGGACGCTAGGAATCCCTTAATAGCCCTACACCAGCCCTCCCCTGCTTGCCCCCACCCAGCTGGCTCCTGGCATTACGCCACGGGGATGCTATTGTCTCCAGATTAGGAGTTGTTCACCCTCTCTCAGAGAAACACACTTGGCCTAACCCACAAATTTCCCTTGTTCCATTTTGGGTTATTATATATTGCCCTCCTGTTACGAGAGTTGAAAATTTAGCTTTCTTATACTCTACCGTGTGCTTCCCCTCTCTCATCCTAGTTTTTCCAGTATAGTTATGTCACAGTTTTAGGTTTGTGGTAAGCAAAATTCTAAGAATGACCCTCAATGAACTTTGCCCTTATATAATCCCCTCCCCTTTGAATGTGGGCGGACCCTCAGAATATGATGGATAACACTCTGGTGATTGTTACTTTACATGGAAAAAAGGAGATTATGTGAGTGGGTCTCATCTAATCACACAAGCCCTTTAAAAGCAGAGTGGTTTTTTCCAGTTAACAGCAAAAGAGGAATTCAGAGATTGGAAGCATGTGCAGTTTTGAAGATGCAGGGGCCTCCATGCCAATGTGGGTGGCAGTTAGGAGCTGAGAGTGTCCCAGCTGACAGTCAGCAAGGCATCAGTCCTATAACCACAAAAGCCTGAATTCTGCCAATAACCTGAATGAACCTGAAAAATGGATTCTTCCCTAGAGCCTCCACATAAGACCCCAGCCTAGCCAACACCTTGATTTCAGCCTTGTGAGACTAAGCAGAGACTACCAGACTTACAGAACTGTGAGATAGTAAGTGGATGTTGTTTTCTTTGTTTTTTGGCTTTTTTTTTTTTTTTTTTTTTTTTTTTACTATTTTTGGCTGCGTTGGGACTTCGTTGCTGTGCGCTGGCTTTTCCTAGCTGCGGCGAGCGGGGGCTACTCTTTGTTGCGGTGCGCAGGCTTCTCATTGCAGTGGCTTCTCTTGTTGCAGAGCACGGGCTCTAGGCATGCGGGCTTCAGTAGTTGTGACTCGCGGGCTCAGTAGTTGTGGCTCAGTAGTTGTGGCACACAGGCTTAGCGGCTTCATGGCATATGGGATCTTCCTGGACCAGGGCTTGAACCCAAGTCCCCTGCATTGGCAGGCAGATTCTTAACCACTGCGCCACCAGGGAAGCCTGTGGATGTTGTTTTTAAGCCACTAAATTTGATGATTTGGGATGTAGCAATAGAACATACAAGTTTAAATCTATAGTCTTGTAGTCTTACAAATATGTAAAAATTTTTCACTGCTAAGCCAAATAATGTCACTATAATAACTTTTCCTTTTTTGTTCAATTTTTTGTTTATCCCTAGAGTTAAGAATTGCCACCATTTTTTTCACTTGCTTAGTTCTCCAGGTAACTACTGTTACTTTTTTCCACAAATTACTTCAACAGCTCTATTAAATGCCCAATGATATTTTTTCCAATCACTCAAAACACAACAAATAATCTACCAAAACACAACAAATAATCTACCAATTCCTTTTTTCCCAAACTTCCTCTCTCCTACTCCTATACTCTGCCTTCTCCTACTCCTGGCGCATAGCTCTTGTCCTGAAACTTGCTTTTGCCTCTCTCCAAAGTTTTATTCCCTATTTCCCGGATCCCATGTTTTCTTTCTTGGTTTACTCTCTCCCTTTCCTGGAATATATCCTTGAATAGTTTTCTAAGAATGTGTAGGAGGTATATTTTTGAGTGAAGAATGATTTTATTCTACCCTCACACATTTTTTAATGAATTTATTTATTTTTGGCTGCGTTGGGTCTCCGTTGCTGTGCGTGGGCTTTCCCTAGTTGTGGTGCGCGGGCTTCTCATTGCAGTGGCTTCTCTTGTTGCGGATCACGGGCTTCAGGCACACAGGCTTCAGTAGTTGTGGCACGCGGGCTCTAGAGCGCAGGCTCAGTAGTTGTGGCGCCTGAGCTTAGTTGCTCCGCGGCATGTGGGATCTTCCTGCACCAGGGCTCAAACCCGTGTCCCCTGCATTGGCAGGAGGATTCTTAACCACCGTGCCACCAAGGAAGCCCTACCCTCACGCCTGATTGTCAGTTTTTCCAGATATGGAATTCTAGGTCGAAAAATCATTTTCTGAGAATATTGAAGTTATACCTTTATTGTCCTCTAACTTCCAGTTGGATTCTTTTGTGTATGATGTATTTCTTTCCAGAAGCTTTTGCTTTTCTTTTTGTTCCCTAGTGTTCTGAAATTTCATAATGTTGGAATTTGCTGTAGATCTTTTTTCATTCACTGTGATAGACATTCCCTGAGCTTCTTCAATCTGGAAATATGTGCACTTCATTTCTGACAAATTTTCCTTTATTATTTCTTTATTAATTTATTCTCTATTTTCTCTCTTCTCTCTTTTTGGAACTTCCATTTGTCAGCTCTAAAACCTCCCGAACTGATCCTGTAACTTTAATCTTTCTCTATGCTTCCTTTGGGTTTTAAAACATTTACTCTTTGGGAGGTTCCTCAATTTTATCTTCCAACCTTCTGTGTTAATTATCTATTTCTGTGTAACAAATTACCTTAAAACATAGAGGCTTAAAACAACGAACATTTATTACCTTATAGTTTCTGTGAATCAGGCATCAAGAAGCAGTTTAGCTAGTTGGTTGTGGCTAAGGGTTTCTCTTGTGGTTGCAGACAGGATGTCAGCAGGAGCTGCAGTCATCTCATAGCTGGAGGCCTCAGTTCTTCTCTGGCTATTGACAAGACACCTCAGTTTCTCACCACGTGGGCCTTCCAATAAGCTGCCTGAGTATTCTCACTTGGCAGCTTACTTTCCTCAGAGCAGGTGATCAGAGAGAGAGAGAGAGTGGAAGGAGGAAGGAAGCCGCAATGCCTTTTGATGACAGTCTCAGAAGTGACTGTGACTTCCACCTTATTCTGTTTGTTAGAAGAGAACTACTAAATCTAGCCCACACTCAAGGGGAGGGGTAATAAAGAAGCTGTGGACCTACAGGAAAATCACCATACCTTTGTATCAGAACATTTTATTTTGGTTACTATATTTTTAATTTCCAAGGGCTGTTTTTGGTCCTCTGGTTTTCCCTTTCCATATCTTCTTTTTTCTTTAGGGATATTATACTTTATTTGAAATTCTCTTCTGTTCTCTGCATTAGCTCTGTTTCCTCTGTGCCCTTTTTCCTATGAGTTTATTTTGATCTCTATCTTCCTCATTGATAACTATTGTCAAATAACTGGTGATCCTTGGCTCTCCATTATAAGTTAAGAGTGAGGAACTAAAAAGCTGACTAGAAGCCTGGAGGGCAGGGGTAGTTATCCACTGTGGGCTTCACTGGGAGCTTTCCTCTGGATCTCTACATTTTCTCCAGGGAAGAACACTATAATTGCTTCTCTGGGGATTGGTTACATGTTTGTCTGCTAGCATAATGGGATCAAGACAGGAGAAGGGGGCACTGAGTCTCACCTTTGAGGATCTCGATTTTCACTTAATCATCGTATTTTTAGTCTTGCACCATATGCCGTCCCTCACAGTAAATCTTGTGCAGGAGTGCAGTGCCTCCAAGATTCAGTTCCTCCAGAGAAATCTTTCTCTTTTTCCCCAGTTTTATTGAGATATAATTGATGTATAACATTGTGTAAGTTTAAGGTGTACAATATGTTGATTTGATATGCTTAAAATATATTGCAAGATGATAACTACCATAGTATTAGCTCTAATACCTCCATCATGTCACGTAATTGCCATTTCTTTTTTGTGGTAAGAACATTCAAGACCTACTCTCTCAGTACCTTTCAAGTATATAATGCAGTGTAATTACCTATAATCACCATGCTGTACATTAGATCCCCAGAACTTATTCATCTTATAAGTGGAAGTTTATACCCTTTGGCCAACTTCTCATCCCCTCACCCCCCCAACCACCATTCTACTGTGTTTCTGAGTTCCGCTTTTTTAGATTGCACGTCTAAGTGAGATCATACAGTATTTGTCGTCTTCTGTCTGACTTATCTTACTTAGCATAATGCCCTCAAGGTTCATCCATGTTGTTGCAAATGACAGGATTTCCTTCTTTCTCATGACTGAATAATATTTCATGGCATATATATATATATATACATATATATATGTATATATATATATACATCACATCTTCTTTATCCATTCATCCATTGACAGACACTTAGGTTTCCATAACTTGGCTATTGTGAATAATGCTGCAATGAACATGAGAGTGAAGATACCTCTTCAAGATCCTGTTCTCACTTCCTTTGGATATATAGCCAGAAGTGGGATTGCTGGACAGAGAAATCTTTTATCTCCTTGTTGGGGCATGGTGGTTTGCCTGGTTGTGCCACATGCTCTGTAGACAGTTTCAGTGACCACCTTCCTGTTCTCGGACCTAGTCTTTACTCCTACCTTCTGTGGTACCTGCTGCGTTCTAAGGTTTGAGCCTCCCAAATGAATTAGCTCGATTCTACGTGTATCCTCCATTGCAGAAACTTAAGTTAAAACTTTTCCTATTCTGATAAATTTGTTACTACCCCTCTCTCTACTTTCCATTTTTCAAAAGATATTTCCACTGAAATACATCATCTTGCTATTGTATCCCTCCTCTCTCTTTGACCTTGAAGGTTAATGCCATTATTGTTATTGTTGTTATTTTGATGTGATTTTAGCAAATTTAGGAGGGAAAGGAAATAAACTTTATGGTTAATTAACCATCTTTAAAATGTATTTTCATGATATAATTTCAAAATTATAGAGGGCTTCCCTGATGGCGCAGTGGTTGAGAATCCGCCTTTTAATGTGGAGGACGCGGGTTTGGGCCCTGGTCCAGGAAGATCCCACAAGCTGCGGAGCAACTAAGCTTGTGTGCCACAACTGCTGAGTCTGCGCTCTAGAGCCCGCGAGCCACAACTACTGAAGCCCGCGCGCCTGAAGCCCGTGAGCCGCAACAAGAGAAGCCACTGCAATGAGAAGCCTGCACACCCCAATGAAGAGTAGCCCCTGCTCAACGCAACTAGACAAAACCCGCGTGCAGCAACGAAGACCCAACGCAGCCAAAAATAAATAAATATTTTTTAAAAAAATAATGTATTTTCATGATATAATTTCAAAATCATAGAGGGCTTCCCTGGTGGTGCAGTGGTTGAGAATCTGCCTGCCAATGCAGGGGACACAGGTTCAAGCCCTGGTCCGGGAAGATCCCCCATGCCACGGAGCAACAAAGCCTGTGCACCACAACTACTGAGCCTGTGCTCTAGAGCCTGCCCGCCACAACTATTGAAGCCCATGCACCTAGAGCCCATGCTTTGCAACAGGAGAAGCCATGGCAACTAGAGAAAGACCCAACGCAGCCAAAAATAAATTAATTAATTTTTTAAAAATTATAGAAAAGTTGTAAGACTGGTACAAAAGAAATTCTCTGTACCCTTTACCCAAATTAGTCAATTGTTAATATTTGGCCACATTTGCTTGCTCTCTCTCCATATATATATAATTTATATATTTACATATCTATATATAAACATCTATTTTTTTCTCAGCTAGTTGAGAATAAGCTGCTCATATTATATTCTTTACTCTCAAATATTTCAGTTTGTATTTCCTAAGAATAAGAACATTTTCTTAGATAACAACCCACAGTATAGGTATCAAACTCAGCAATTTTAACACTGATACAATACTATTTAATTATCTATAGTCTATATTCCAATTTTGCCAATTGTCCCATTAATGTCCTTTAGAACAAAATTTTTCCTTCTAGGATACAGTTAAGGATAAGACTGATCACAGAAATAGAAATAATTGGTTAATCAATTATTTGATTGGTTAATTAACCAATTAAATTGGTTAATTACTTATTGATCCATCAATCAATCAAATAAATAAGGATTGCATTTAGTTGGCATGTCTCTTTCGTCTCCTTTAATCTGGAACAATTCCTCTGATGCTTTGTTTCAGGACATTGACAATTTTAAAAGTACAGGCAAGATATTTTATAGAATTTTTCTTAATTTGGGTTTGTCTGATGTTTCTCAAGATTAGATTAGGTTTAAATATTTTTGGCAGGACTAAGCAATATTATGTCTTCAATACATCACATCAGGAGGCTTGTGATGTCATTTTGTCCCATTATTGGTCATGTTAACTTTGACCATTTGATTAAGGTGGTGTTTTCCAGTTTTCTCCACTGTCAAGTTACTATTTTTGTTTTGTAATTAGTAATAATTTCCAGGAAGATACTCTGAAAAAATGTAAATACCCTATTCTTCATCAAACTTTCGCTTACTAGTTTTAGTATATAGTGATGGTTCAATTATTTCTATGATAGTTGCAAAATGGTAATTTTCTAAATCCCATCCATTTTAATTCAAAGTGTAATTTTTTGAAGTTTGAGTTTTTCCAAAGCATTCAATTTCATTTTTACACAAACCACTGCTCTTTTTTTTAATATCTCATAAATTTATTTAATGCTTGCTTGATACATTTTATGTAGAAAGGTTGAGACTGTTTGCTTTGGGTGCCCCTGGTAAATCTCATGGAGGCACTCACTGCTCTTTTTAAAAAAATACATATTCCATTAGTTGAAATAATATATCATTAAATTGCAATATTGCAATTACAGAATAAACCTGGCATAAATTGTTTGGGGAGAAAAACCACAGCTGACTCTTGGTATGCACACAATTCAACTGGTGGAAGCATAAGTGTGCAGGTATACTCAAGAGTAGCTCTTGGCTGCAACTGGAGTGTTGCAGGCATTTTTTAATATGTTTCTCAGAGGAAATGGAGAACATTAATTAATCTAGCAAGTCTATTCAATGGAGTTTCTTTTTTTAATATTTATTATTTATTTACTTATTTAGGCTGCACTGGATGTTATTTGCGGCATGCAGGATCTTTAGTTGCAACATGCAGGATCTTCACTGTGGCATGAGGGATCTTCACTGAGGCATGCGAGCTCTTAGTTGCAGCATGCATGTGGGATCTAGTTCCCCAACCAGGGATTGAACCTGGGCCCCCTGCATTGGGAGCCCAGAGTCTTACCCACTGGACCACCAGGGAAGTACCCTCAATGGAGCTTCTTTAGAAGAGCTTCTACTATATATATATAATATTGAGCTATTCACACTTAATAGTCTAAAATACATCGAGAAACTAGGGCACCTTGGACTTCCCTGGTGGTCCAGTGGTTAAGACTCTGCGTTCCCAACGCAGGGGGCATGGGTTCGATCCCTGATGGGGGAACTAGGATCCCGCATGCTGCACAGTACAGCCAAAAAATACAAAAAACAAAAAGAAACTAGGGTACCTTAAAGAATTACTGATAAAAACATAGATAAGTGTCCTGGACTAAGTTGGAGATTCCTGAATATTTGCCAAATTCAGTATGTGAGTTAGGATGCAGGGGAGGAATAAATGTGAGATCCCTTTCCAGACACATTTTAGATGCTTAGAATTCCTTGTAGTGAAATATCACCCAAATGAAACTAACATAATATTTTATGTAAACTGTATTTCAATTTTTTTAAAAAAAGAAATACCTCCCAAAGATAATGATATCTGGTAGAAATTGACAAGATATCCTAAAATTCATATGGAAATATATGGGACCCAGAATAACCAAAGCAATCTTGAAGAATAACAATGTTGGAGGACATACTTCCCAATTTCATATCTTCTACAAAGCTGCTATAATCAAGACCGTGTTATATTGGCATAAGAATTGCCATGTAGATCAGTGAAATAGAACTGAGAGTCCAGAAATAAACCCTTAATTTATGGTCAGTTGATTTTCAACAAGAATGCCAAGACAATTCAATGGGAGAAAATAGTCGTTTCAACAAATTGTGCGGCAAAAACTGGATAATCACATGCAAAAGAATGAAATTGGACCCCACCTCACACCATATACAAAAATTTACTCAAAATGGACCATAGACATAAATGTAAGAGCTAAAACTTTAGAACTCTTAGAAGAAAAATCTTCATGACCTTGGGACTAGGCAGTGGTTTCTAAGAAAAGAAAACAAAAGCATAAGTGACAGAAGGAAAGACAGATAAATTGGATTTCATCAAAATTTAAAACTTTTATGCTTCAAAGTTCACTATCAAGTAAGTGAAAAGAGGTTTTTTTTCGTAAATGTTTGGATTACAAGGCAGATTTAAAATAAATAAGTATAGGGACTTCCCTTGTGGCACAGGGGTTAAGAATCCTCCTGCCAATGCAGGGGACACGGGTTCAATCCCTGGTCCGGGAAGATCCCACATGCTGCAGAGCAACTAAGCCCGGATGTCACAACTGCTGAGCCCGTGTGCCACAGCTGTTGAAGCCCGTGCACCCTAGAGCCCATGCTCCTCAACAAGAGAAGCCAACGCAATGAGAAGCCCACGCACCTCAACAAACAGTAGCACCTGCTCGCCACAACTAGAGAAAGCCCGCACACAGCAATGAAGACCCAATGCAACCAAAAATAAAATTAAAAATTAAAAAAAAACACTTTGTAAATTAATTTGGAAAACTTTCCTCATAGGACATAGCCCCAGAAGCCTAAAAGAAAAGATTGACAATTTTTCCTAAATAAAAGTTATAATTCTGTATCAAAAGACATCATAAAGTTAAAAGGCAAGAAACAGACTTAAGAGGGGAATTCCCTGGCAGTCCAAGGGTTAGGACTCTGTGCTATCATTGCCAAGGACCCGGGTTTGATCCCTGGTCTGGGAACTAAGATCCCACAAGCCGTGTGGCATGGCCAAAATAAATAAATAAATAAAAGAGAGACGAAGAGAAAATATTTGCCATATACAGGTGTTTGTGTGTGTGTGTGTGTATATATACACATATATTTACGTATATACATATATACACACACCTCTATATAAACACACACATACATACATATATTCATATTTATAATTTATATATATAATTTCAGAATACATAGAAACCTCCCAAGTAAGTCACCAATCCAGACTCCCCTTCTCATCCAACATCAGATAATTATTTATTGGGAACTGATTGTGCCAGGCACTGTGTTAGGCACTAGGACTACAACAGTGACTAACACAGACAATAAACAGGTAAATAAACAAACAAGATATTCACAGAATATAACAAGTACTGGGAAGGATATAAGGCTGGGAGAGTTGATGCAATGGATCAGAAGTTATAAACTGCTGGCCAGAGGGCTGGACTCAGCCTGCAGAGTGATATCTTAAAAAAATTTGGACCCACATCTAAAAATCAGGACATTTTATGTAAAATCCACATTTCTGACTTCTCTTAAAAATTAGAACTGGCCACACTGGCCCTAAATTCCCACATGACCACAAATGGCCAGAGCAAAGAAGCAGCTGCCCCTTTAGATGGGACAGGTTTCTTAGTTGTTGTATTCATAAACATTATCTGCCTGACTCTTCTAGGCAACTGAGTCTGCAGATCCCATGATGGAGAGTAACTTGGAGAGGCCCACTTTATTTATTTATTTATTATTATTATTATTATTATTATTATTATTGGCTGCGTTGGGTCTTCACTGCTGCACGCGGGCTTTCTCTAGTTGAGGCGAGCGCGGGCTACTCTTCATTGCAGTGCACAGGCTTCTCACTGTGGTGGCTTCTGTTGTTGCAGAGCATGGGCTCTAGGCACGCAGGCCTCAGTAGTTGTGGCACGCAGGCTCAGTAATTGTGGCTCGCAGGACCTAGAGTGCAGGCTCAGCAGTTGTGGTGCATGGGCTTAGTTGCTCCAAGGCATGTGGGATCCTCCTGAACGAGGGCTCGAACCCATGTCCCCTGCATTGGCAGGTAGATCCTTAACCACTGTGCCACCAGGGGAGCCTGAGAGGCCCACTTTAGACAGTAATCAAGGAGGTAATGTTTGAGCCACACCATGAAGAATGAGAATGAGCCAGCCATGTGTAGAGCTGAGGCAAGAGCTTCATCCTCATAAGAGTAAATTTCAAAATCTAGAAGGAATTCAAGGCTAAAACCATAACAAAGCACTTCCAACTCCCACTTTGATCACAGACTGCTTTCACTGCATGCCAGCCAGAACTCTGTAACTCATCTCCCATTTCTGACAAGCCATTTTTTCTCATTTTTCCTTCTGTGGTTGATTTCTAGTTTCATACTGTTATGGTCAGAAAAGATGCTTCAAATAATTTCTATCCTCTTAAATTTGTTGAGTCTTCTCTTGTGTCCTTTATATGGTCTATCCTAGAGAATGTTCCATGTGACTTGAAAAGAATGTGTATTCTGGGTTTTGTTTGTTTGTTTTTGTTTTGTTTTGGATGTAGTGTCTTGTAGATATAAATTAAGTCCAACTGTTTCATTGTGTCATTTAGGATCTCTGTTGCATTATTGATTTTCTGTCTGGAAGATCTGTCCATTGATGTCAGTGAGGTATTAAAGTCTCCTACTATTGTTTTATTCCTGTCAGTTTCTCCCTTTATTGTCTGTTACTATTTGTTTTATGTATTTAGGTGCTCCTATATTGGGTGCATATATGTTAACAAGTGTAATATCCCCTTCTCATAATATAATGATTTCTTTATCATTATATAGTATTCTTCTTTGTCTTTCTCTATGGACTTTGTTTTAGAGTCTATTTTGTCTGGTGTGAGTATTGCTACACCTGCTTTCTTGTCATTTCCATTTGCATGAAATATCTTTTTCCATCCCATCACTTTCAATCTATGTGTGTCTTTTGCCCTCAAGTGGCAGCATATTGTAGGTTCTTGACAAGTCATTTTAATTGTGCACATCCTGAAATATCTATGCACAAAGACATTCAGGGAACTTGGCTACCCTCTGCCAAGTTTGGCTTCAACCATGTTATTCAGACTTCCACCTGAAAATTCCACTCAATAGTAATTATGTTCTATTCATAGTATTCCCTTGAAGCCACTTGAGCTGCCCAGGAGCTGAAGTCTGGGACCACATGGCCAAGCTCCGGGGCACATAGGATGACTCTAGAAGCTCAGGACAAGGCTATGAAACTCCAGGGAGTTGGAGTATGGAGCTCCAGGGAAACCTATGAAGACAAAGTTATGTGTATTTGGCCCTCCGCCTAGGACATCTAGTCTTCCTAGAATGATTAGTACCATAACCACAAATCTCAAGTGAGCACTTGGGACTTCCTGAAAATCCTATTATATTTCCCTAGCCACTCTCCCACTCCTCAAGGCAACTCCCCCTCTCTCCTCAAATCTCTAAAATCCCCTCTCGATCCTCACTCTGAGCTAATAACTTCCTTGCTCCTTATTTAACTAAAAATAGAAGCAATCAAAAGAGACTTTCCATCATCACATCTAACATTCCACTGCATTTATACCTTCTCTCTGGTACAATGAATGAACTGACTCCATTTGTGTACTGGATCTCATCCACACTTTCCTCAAGGATTCTGCTCCTGTAATTATCCCCCTCTCCCTCAATTTTTTCCCTCTTCCCAGATCATTTCCATAAGTATACAAATGTGCTGTAATCATTCCATCTGGGGAAAATAAAGAATCCTCTCTTGGGGCTTCCCTGGTGGCGCAGTGGTTGAGAGTCCGCCTGCCAATGCAGGGGACGCGGGTTCGTGCCCCGGTCCGGGAAGATCCCACATGCCGCGGAGCGGCTGGGCCCGTGAGCCATGACCGCTGAGCCTGCATGTCCGGGGCCTGTGCTCCGCAACGGGAGCGTCAGCAACGGTGAGAAGCCCGCGTATCGAAAAAAAAAAAAAGAATCCTCTCTTGACCAAATGGTCCCCTCAAGCTATTGTCCCCATTTCTTTCTCCGCCACCTTCTCCCCTTTCCCACTCCTGATTATACCAAAACTCCTGGGAAAAGTAGTTTATACTCATCGACAAGAGAAAAACAACCATGCTGACTGGCCTCACTTTAAATTCCTGATCACTAAACTCAAGTGGGCCTCCATGGCTGCCCAGAAGTCAGACTACATTTCCTTGTTCTATGCATTCTCTCACTCTCCTGAAGGCCACTTCGTACCTTCTCTTTCCTCAAACCTCTAACACCTCATCTCCTATCCTCACTCTCACATAATGACTTTCCTTCTATTTCACAGTGAAAACAGAAGCAACTGGAAGATAATTTCTATAACCTCTCACAAAATCATGTCTATCCATCTACCTGCATCTGTGCCTGTATATGTCTTATTATAATGAGTGAGTGGTCTACACACTTGTTAAGACCAACCCCTCCACTTGTGCATCAGATCTCATATTGTTGACTATTCAAGGACACTACTCCAATGTTCTTCACACTCTATTGCATCAGTTTTTCTATCTCTGGCCATTCCTATCTACATACATTCATGCTATAATTTCTTCCATCTTAAAGCCCTACATCCTATTTCCCTGCCCACCCCCCATGCAGAAAAATTCTTCAAAAGAGTTGTCTGGTCTTTCTGTCTCTAAATATCCTGCCAGTCTCTTTTTTTTTTTTTTTTTTTTTTTTTTTTTTTGCGGTACGTGGGCCCCTCACTGTTGTGGCCTCTCCCGTTGCAGAGCACAGGCTCCGGACGCGCAGGCTCAGCGGCCATGGCTCACGGGCCCAGCCGCTCCGCGGCATGTGGGATCTTCCTGGACCGGGGCACAAACCCGCGTCCCCTGCATCGGCAGGCGGACTCTCAACCACTGCGCCACCAGGGAAGCCCTGCCAGTCTCTCTTGAACCCATGCCAATCAGGCTCTTGCCCCTACCACTCCACTGAAACTTCTTATGTGTCTAGTCACCAATGCTCATATCCATGGTGATGTTGCTAAATTAAACGGTAAGCTCTTAGCTCTCATCTTATTTAACATATCAACAGGAAAGTGCAACAGGGCTCACCTGGTTCTGAATCCTGGTGCTGCTGAGGTTGCTTGCAATATGTCAGCTGGCAGAGATTTGGGAATGTGGACCACCGTAACAGGGAACTTGGCTCATACCTTTCTAGTACTTCAGAACTGGTTTGGGAAAGTATGTATGGAGAAAATACAGCATTCTGTCTGGCTCTTAGAAAACAACATCCATCCACCTTGCTTACCCAAGTCTTTCTAATCCCAATTTCTACATTCATTAATTCAAGGAACACACAGTTCCTGACTGTGCTCACCCTTAGTTCCATGTGATCTTACAGGACTCTAATTTGTCATTCACACTTGTCTTCAGAATGATTCTCTGGCCCTGCTCTCTTTCTGGCTGATTTCACCTTGTTAATACATTCACTCAAGTGGCTTGACCTTTTTCTGTCCCCCTGTACTAGCACTTCAACCTGTTCTCCATGCTCAAATCAACCACAATCTTACTTGGCCCTTCAGTGAGGGCTTTAACAGCAACCATTAAAATGAACTTATTAACACTTCTCATTCTTAACACATACTATAATGATTTTTTTTTTTTTTTTTTTTTTGCGCGTTACGTGGGCCTCTCACTGTTGTGGCCTCTCCCGTTGCGGAGCACAGGCTCCGGACGCATAGGCTCAGCGGCCATGGCTCACGGGCCCAGCCGCTCCGCAGCATGTGGGATCCTCCCGGATCGGGGCACGAACCCGCGTCCCCTGCATCGGCAGGCGGACTCTTAACCACTGCGCCACCAGGGAAGCCCTATAATGATATTTTTAAGTCATTCACAATTTTTCTTTGAAGAAAGTTTTTTTTTCCCTTCTAGTAGATGTGAGGGCCCACTCAAGCTTTCCTTATTATAGTCATAATGAAAACTCATAGACATGAGTCAACACAGGTAACTAAATATTCTGCCAGTCTCTGCCTCCTTCCTTTCTTTCCTCCTGATAAAGAACCAAAATAGAAAAACCAAAGAGGAAAACTGGGTGTGTAGAGCATACTTTGGTTTATCCTTGACTTCAGAAGCTCATGTTTATCAGGTACTCAAAGTTGTTCAGATTCATGGAGCTAACTCGCTAAGCAAATTCAGAGTGCCTGTTTCCTCACTTGTAAATAATGCCTTCCTTATAGATTTGTTGTGGAGATTAAATTATATAATGTGGGCCTCCCTGGTGGCGCAGTGGTTGAGAGTCCGCCTGCCGATGCAGGGGATACGGGTTCGTGCCCCGATCTGGGAGGATCCCATATGCCGCGGAGCGGCTGGGCCCGTGAGCCATGGCCGCTGGGCCTGCGCATCCGGAGCCTGTGCTCCGCAGCGGGAGAGGCCACAGCAGTGAGAGGCCCGCATACCGCAAAAAAAGGAAAAAAAAAAAAAAAAATTATATAATGTATGTAATACACCTAAGACCTAGCATAAAACTGTACAACAGATGATTGGAAGAAAAGTTATAAACCATAATAAGTAAGTTATTATTTACATATGGAATATATACCTTTCCTCTGACTGGAATATCTTTGTCCTACTACTCAAAACATACTTGCCAGGATAGGGTACCTGAAAAGCAATACACACACACACACACACACACATACACACACACACATATATACGTACATTTTTTTTTGGCCGCACAGCTTGTGGGATCTTCGTTCCCCAACCTGGAATTGAACCTGGGCCCTTGGCAGTGAAAGTGCCGACCCTAGCCACTGGATCGCCAGGAAATTCCCATGGAAAGCAATATTTTTAACCATAAGATGCCTTGAGAAGCAACAAATGCTAGCTGGCTTCAAAGGATAGCTCATCCAGGCCCTGAAAGAGCCTGATCACTTGCAGCCGCCCACAGAAGAGCATCCCTGAGCAGTGAACAGAACTCTCTTGTTTACTAATCAGTAGATTCCTGCCCCTCCCAGACTCACCCTTCCTGATACTACTACTAGTTGCCTCTGCAGGTTCAGCCCAGCTTCCTGTGTTCATTCACCTTGAGTGCCTAAGCTTTCCCTTCTCTGTCCTGCCCAGGGGAGCATGGCCATATATCTGTCCTTTTCTTTGCTGAATCTATTTCACCACCTGCTTTGAACCCTGTTCTCCCACCTACTCTTAGCGTCATACCTGGACACTCCTCTTGGTCCAGGAGTGTCAGAATTTCAGAAAAATTCCCTTTTTTCTGGCCCTTTGCTGAGACAACTCCCTTGCCTCGTTATATGAAAACCCGTGGTCAAGCTAGGCATCATCCTAACACAAATCTACACTCAGGGCATTGCCCACTGACAGGTGTCTCAGAGGCAAATCGATGGGGGTGGGTGGTGAAGAGTGCTTATCCTTATTCTTGGCTTGAAACAAATGACCTCTCCCTGCCAGACTCTCTAGTGACTGCCCTCCAGCCACAGACACGATGACCTCCAAGCTCCACACAGCCAAAGGGCCTCACTCCATCTTCCTCCACTGCTGCCTTTACCATTCCTTCTCCCAGAGGAATTCACTGAGTCCTCCAAGTTGCTCTTACTTCCAAATGAATCTCTTCAAAGAAAAAGTAAATCTCACATCTTTGGTAAAAGCTGAGCATATTATCACTTGTATTCTCATTTTCTGGATCGTGTCAAAGGGATCCCATAGGTGGTTTTCCCCACCCTGATTGGAATGTCCTCTGCTCAGTCTCCTAGTTCTCCTGACCTCTCCTAGCTGCCTGTTTGGTGACCCGCTATTAGGAGACAGCTGGAGATGCCACTTAGACTCCAGCAGAGGGCACTGTAGCTCTGGCTTTTCAAACAGGAGCAGAGGGCACTGTAGTTCTGGCTTTTCAAACAGGAGCGTGAATGGCACAATTCAGCCAAGAGTGAACTGGCCAAAACCTCTGAGCCCCTCTGCCTTTCTAAATGGATAAACATACTGAAGGTACAGAAATGTATTTTGGAAACACTCATATGTCTCATAGCTGCTATAGACCATCATCCCCATCCACCTGAAACCAGAAGGGAGAAGGTACTCAAGCTACTCACAGCTACAATCTGCCAAAGCCTAGGGAGTGGGCACCTCCAAGGTGGATGACTGTGTCTGTATTGCAGCAGATAGACCACTTTTTCCACAGGGGCTTGGCATTTCCCCACTGGTTTTCCTCACTGGGACTGATCTAATCCACTGAAGACTGGCCCACCAGGTGCCAGTCCTCTCTGCTCCCTCGATGCTGGCCATAGGAAATGATATTCCACAATTCAGTGACTCTCAGGGAGGCAGGGATCTGCCTCTAGAACAAGGTAATATCATCATGTCTCTCTCCCAACTCAAGGCTTCTCCAAGTTGAGCAGACACCCTTGACAGGGCCCCCATTGAGCTGTACACAGGGGAGCCCATTAAGAGGCTAGTTCTATCAGTTCATGTTTTTCCCTAGTCCTTGGTCTTTTCTGGAAGGCCTGATGAGATGATTTCAAGAGCCAGTTTAATGCGGTGGTTAAGAGCATGGGCTCTGGAGCCAAACTGCTTGGGTTAAACTCATGTCTCTGCCATATGCTAGTTATGTGACCTTGGGCAAATCACTGAACTTCTCTGGGCCTCTGTTTCTCCATTTACAAAATAAGATAGTAACAGTACCTACCTTTTATAGTTGTGCTGAGCACATTCACTAATTATTACCCCTTTTTATTGTTGTTATCTCTAGAATATCCATGTAGTCCATTTTACATCAGCAGTCTGCAACCAGCACTAAGCCTCTCTGTTATCTCGTGCCCCCTCCACCTCCCCTGTGTTCAGAATCCTGCACAAGTGCACCACTTTGAGGAAGATATTTTTGGAGGCAAAGGAACTGTCCCCATATGTAAAATGTGCCCTGGGAATTGGTCTGGTTCCCTGGGTTTATGCTCTTGTCCACTTCCTCCCAAAGCACTGACTATTTTCTTATCTCAGGAAAGACAATAAGTGCAAGATAGCCTTCAAAACATACTTTAGCCAATTTCAATCCATGTTAACGCGCCACTCAACTTTGAGGGATTAATGCCCCACAGCTGATACGACCTCTTAGACAGGAGCCATATTTTACGTACAGTACCACAACATTTTCTCTCAAACTGATCTTGTATAAATTTCTGGTCAGGGTGGTATTACTCTGCTTGCAGTGACACCAACTTCAAGACAACTGCAAGTAATGTCTGTTAGATATTATCACCACTATGTACTCAGAATCTGGAACAGACAGGCAAATACCCTAACCTGAAAGTCAGAATTCTGGGAGCCACTGAAGTAGACCCATTCTAAAAATTCTTCAGCCTGAAAACATTGTGGCCAATCAGCCCCAGTTCCAGCTAACAGAGGCAATAGGCAAAGCAGTGGAAAACTAAGATTTTGTGACCATCCCAGTGGCCCTGGGAAGCTTAAGCTTATACTATTGAGAAATCTGCAACATAAATTTGGAAAAGTAGACGATCCACCCAAGTACTTTTGCACTACCCCGTATGTCCTTCATGGTCCATTCAAAGCATTAAATCTGGTCTTATGGCAACTCCTAATTTATGGCCTGGCTCTAGAAGAAAGTGTCAGGGCCCTTCATATCTATTTATCACAAAAAAAATATGGAGTATAGTATTAACTGGGTGAGTGAAGAACCTGTGTTATACCATCTACCAACAAGATGATGGATTCATCTACCTTGCCATGGTGGAGGTATAAAGAGTTCATTGCATCCCTCTACCCAGAACATGCCCTTTCACAAGTAGCTGTGGCATGATTCTCATCTACCCCTCACCACCCTTCACCTCAGGTGGCTTCCAAAACTTGGCAGCTTGCAGAAGCTATGGGTTACCAAAAATATCTTCCAGCTTGCCAAATACTGATCCGAGGAATATGCCAACTGGTGCTTGATTCAAGAGGAAGGCATCCAAGTGGGTGATACTGTCCAATACACCTCCAAGCACACAGTAACCCATACAGGAAGCTGGAAGATGACTACTTGGAAACTGAGATAATAGAGAGCATCATCTGGCTGTACCCTAAAGAACAGTCTGAGGCCTCGGGACCCGATAAAGAGCTCCCACTGTCACCTGCACCCAGACCAATAATTACTTGTAGTCCAGGTCCCATTGCCTACTAGGAATATGCTCTTGCTCTTTCTCCTCAGTCTACACTTACTTGGCCATAGACATTCTGACACCCTCACTTAGCCCAAAGTCAAACGACCCCAAAGTCAAATGACCAAACTCAAATGACACTGCTTCTAGGAAATGGCCCCTCATTGCTATGACCTGTGATGAAGTAAATTCAGCCCCTGGTTCAGTCCAGGCTTCCACCTGCCCAAGCCCTCAACTGTCAAGGGAGGGGATTCAAAGACTGTCCCACTCTGGTAATGTCATTGTCTCAGAGAATGTTAAAGGAGATTTCCACTGGAGTGCAAAAGGGAGTGTGGAGGGACAAATGATGATGAATGTGCGGGGCCAAGCAGGATGAAGGGGAAAAGCAGGAGCTGGGGAAGGACTATAAAACAGAGGTGGGGGGGCTTCCCTGGTGGCACAGCGGTTAAGAATCTGCCTGCCAATGCAGGGGACATGGGTTTGAGCCCTGGTCCGGGAAGATCCCACATGCCGCAGGGCAACTAAGCCCGTGCGCCACACCTACTGAGCCTGCGAGCCACAACTACTGAGCCCACGAGCCACAACTACTGAGCCCGTGAGCCACAACTACTGAGCCCAGGAACCACAACTACTGAAGCCCGCGTGCCTAGAGCCTCTGCTCCGCAACAAGAGAAGCCACTGCAATGAGAAGCCCGCGCACTGCAACGAAGACCCAACGCAGCCAAAAATGAATGAATGAATGAATGAATTAATTAAAACAGAGGGGGCATCCCCACCATCCACCAGAGATGAGTCAGCTATCTTAACAATTTCAAGAGAGAATGGCAAATTTTGACCCAGTTCCTGACAAGCCCAGGATTCTGAGATGCAAGCCAAATCTAGCCTGTTTAAGCAGAACATGAATTTATTAAAAGAATATTGGTGGAATTACATCAAACTAAAAAGCTTCTGCACAGCAAAGGAAACAATCAGCAAAATGAAAAGGCAACCTATAGTATGGGGGAAAATACTTGCAAACCATATATTTGATAAAGAGTTAATATCCAAAATATATAAGGAATTCCTATAACTCAATAGCAAAAAAAAAAAAAAAAAAAAGAAAACCCAACTGAAAAATGGGCAGAGGATCTGAAAAGACATTTCTCCAAAGAAGACACACAAATGGCCAACAGGTATATGAAAAGATGCTCAACATCTAATCATGAGGGAAATGCAAATTAAAACCGCAGTGTCACCCCACACCTGTTAAAGTGGCTATAATCCAAAAAACCCACAAAAGATAACCAGCATTGGTGAGGGAAAAAGGGAACCCACGTGCACTGCGGTGGGAATGCAAATGGGTGCAGCCAGTATAGAATACAGTACGGTGATTCCTCAAGAAATTAATAGAACTACCATATGATCCAGCAATCCCACTTCTGATATATATATCCTGAAAGGAATTGAAACCACGATCTCAAAGAGATATCTGCACTCTCATATTCGTTGCAGCATTATTCACAACAGCCCAGATATGGAAGCAACATAAATGTCCATCAACGCATGAATGGGTTTTTTATTATTTTTTAAAATATTTATTTGTTTATTTGGCTGCGCCAGGTCTTAGTTGCGGCATGTGGGGTCTTCATTGCTATATGCGAGATCTTCGTTGCAGCATGTGGGATCATTTTTAGTTGTGGCACGTAGCCTCTTAGTTGCAGCATGAGGGATCTAGTTCCCTGACCAGATAATTGAACCCTGGCCCCCTGCAGGGAGGGTGGAATCTTAACCACTGGACCATCAGGGAAGTCCCTGGATTTTTTAAATATGGTATATGCATATAATGGAATATTATTCAGCCTTAAAAAAAAAGGAAATCCTGCCATTTGCAACAACATGGATGAATCTGGAAGACATTATGCTAAGTGAAATAAGCCAGACACAGGACAGATACTACATGATACCACTTGTATGAGGAATCTAAAATAATCAAACTCATAGAAGCAGAGAATAAAATGGTGGTTGCCAGAGGCTGGGGGGAGGAAGAAACAGGGAGGTAGTAATCAAAGGGTACAAAATTTCAGTTATGCAAGATGAATAAGTCCTAGAGATCTACTGTACAGCACAGAGTCTATAGTTAATACTGTGTTATATACTTAAAACTTCGCTAAGAGGTTAGAGCTTATGTTAGATGTTCTTGTCAAAAAAATAATAACAACAATAAACAAAGAAGGTGGGAGGAGATTTTTGGAGGGGATGTATATGTTTGTGGCTTAGATTGTGGTGATGGTTTCACAGGTGTATACTTATCTCCAAACTCAATAAGTTGTATATATTAAATATATACAACTTTTTCTATGTCTGTTATACAATGAAGTAGTTTATTTAAAAAAAGGAATATTGGAAAACACATAAAAATTGTAGAAGGAACAGAGAACAAAGCTTGGCAGAGGGTAACCAGAAACAATGTTCAGAATCATGCTGCAGACCTGGCTGGGCACAGACACCACTGCATTTGATGCTATGGTGGGCACTGCTGGCACTAAGGACACTGGGCCCCGGTTACTGCTGCTCAACAAGATGCAGCTTCACTGCCCCAACCTCCATCAATAGAAAAAGACTTTACATGGTCCCAGCTTCTTTGCAACCCCAATCTTTTTTTTTTTTTTTTTTTTTTTTCTTTATTTTGCGGTACGCGGGCCTCTCAGTGTTGTGGCCTCTCCTGTTGCGGAGCACAGGCTCCGGACGCGCAGGCTCAGCGGCCATGGCTCACGGGCCCAGCCGCTCCGCGACACGTGGGATCTTCCCGGACCGGGGCACGAACCCGTGTCCCCTGCATCGGCAGGCGGACTCTCCACCACTGCGCCACCAGGGAAGCCCAGCAACCCCAATCTTTGATTCAAAATCTGAAGATGTGTTGATTGGCCTAGCAAAACTCTTTGCCCATGGCCTCTCTACACAAGAGGCTGTGTATCTTAGTCCATTCAGGCTGCTATAACAAAATACCATAGACTGGGTGGCTTATAAACAACAGAAATTTATTTCTCACATTTCTGGAGGCTGGAAGTCCAGGATCAGGATGCCAGGTGAGGGCCCTCTTCCAGGTTGCAGACTCCTTATTGTTTCCTCACATGGCAGAAGGGGCAAGGAAGCTCTCTCAGGTCTCTTTTACAAGGGCACTAATTCCATTCATGAGGGCTCTGCCCTCATGAATCACATCCCAAAGGCCCCACCTCCAAATACCATTACCTTGGGCATTAAGTTTTCAACATGTGAATTTGGGGGGGATGGGAACATTCAGACCACAGCACTGGGTAAGGAAGGTCTGGTTTTTACAGTCACTGTAAGATACAGATTTTGCCTCAGAGGAGATTCCTAAACCCCCATAAGAATGCTAAGTCTACACTACCCTACTCTACACTGCCTTTCCAGCTGCCGGCCCTGTCCCTCTCCACTTTACCCAGCATTAGTCCGGCTCTAAGTCAACAGCAAGCTGAGACCTCTCTAGCGCTTCTAACGCACTTGATATCTTGCTGCCCGAAATGCTCTTCCTGATACTGTGTCCCATGAATCCCTTCTTATCCTCCAGCACTTAGCTTAAACATAATTTCCCCTCTTAGATCAACTGACGCTCTGCAAATATGCCAATCTCAGGAAAGGAATATCCATCCAGACAAGGGGCCTTTTTCACCTACACTAACCTTAAGTATTTGTCAATATCCTGATTCTAGCAGGAGGCCACTCAAAACCTAGGAGTCAGGGAGGAGCAAGAGAGTAGTGAGGAAGGTCTGATCACTGTTCTCCCTCCCTCCCCTCTGTCACAGCCATTTTGATTTGACTCCTGAGATCCTGAGAATCGGATGTGAGTGGCTTGGAGAGATCCCTGCCCTGTGCCTGGTTGGCATGGAGACCAGAGACTCAGAAAGTCAAATAACCCCATTTGCTAAGTACTCAGAGCAAGTCTGCTCTCGTTTCAGACCAGAAAGAACCACAGCCCACTAGGCTACCCCCTATTATCTCAGAAGATGGGAATCATTCCGTGCACCAGAATAGCCACACAAGGTACCAGGAAGCTGTACTGAAGGTGTTGTTAAAGACACGTAAGTATCTTGGATTTGTCGCATGCTAGGGGCAGAAAAGATGTGTCTGAGTTCCTAAAGAATGGCTGGGATGTGGTGGGGCATTGTTATAGAGCAGAGGATGGGGGCAAAAAGAGCCAAGAAGAGACTGAGAAGGAGAAAGTAGACTTGAATGGTGGGGTAAGCAAGATAAAATAAAAACTGAATCAGACCTGGAAGCGGAAGATCCAGGTGTGAGTACTATTACTGTCTCTTTTAAGTGTCTCACCTTGGGCAATCACTTATCCTTTTGTAACCTGCTTCCTCGTTTATTTAAAAAAACAAAACAAAAAACCAGAAAATGTCTACTCTACCAATCTTACAGAATTGCTGTGAGGATCAAAGCTTTGGAATTTGAACCGAGTTTAAACTCCAAACAAGCCGTGTGACCTTGGGCAAATTCCTTCAACCACTTAATCTCTCTGGATCATCTGAAAATCGGAATTATACTGTAGCATTTTTTGTGAAAGTTAGAGAAAATGTACAGTTAAAAAAGCACCTAGGGGCCTCCCTGGTGGCGCAGTGGTTGAGAGTCCGCCTGCCGATGCAGGGGACACGGGTTCGTGCCCCAGCCCGGGAAGATCCCACATGCCGCGGAGCGGCTGGGCCCATGAGCCATGGCCGCTGAGCCTGCGCGTCCGGAGCCTGTGCTCCGCAATGGGAGAGGTCACAACAGTGAGAGGCCTGCGTACCGCAAAAAAAAAAAAAAAAAAAAAAAAGCAAAGCACCTAGGACAACCTACTGATACATGCAAATACTGAGGAATCTCCAGGGAATTCTGCTATGTAAAGAAAGCCAATCCCAAAAAAGATCCCATACTGTATGATGCCATTTATATAACATTCTTAAAATGACAAAATTATAGAACTGAAGAGCACATTATTGATTACCAAGGGGTGGAGGGAGGAGGATGTGGTTATAAAAGGGCAACTCCAGGATTCTGTGGTGGTAGAACCGTTCTGTATCAATATGTTAATACCCTGGTTGTAATAAAGTGCTATAATTTTACAAGATGTTACCTCGGTGGGGGCTGGGAGGACATGGCTAAAGGGTACACAAGATCTCTGTCTTTCACTTCTTACAACTGTATGTGAATATATCATTATCTCAAAATTAAAGTTTAATTTAAAAAAACACTTTCAGAAATTAAAAAAGATTCGCATGAAAAGGAATATCTGTTATTTCTACTAGCAAAACTTTTAAAAAGCTTTTTATCAATTAATAGGAAAACAACTAAGTGAAAAATATAACATCTACTCAATAGTATATTAGAGATTTTTAAAAAAATAATGATTATAAAGACTATACAGCCAAAATACTAGGCTATAATTTTATGTTTTAAAAACATACACATTTTATGGGCTTCCCTGATGGTGCAGTGGTTGAGAGTCCGCCTGCCGATGCAGGGGACACGGGTTCGTGCCCCGGCCCGGGAAGATCCCACATGCCGCGGAGCAGCTGGGCCCGTGAGCCATGGCCGCTGAGCCTACGCGTCCGGAGCCTGTGCTCCGCAATGGGAGAGGCCACAACAGTGAGAGGCCCGCATACAGAAAAAAAAAAAAAAAAAAAAATATATATATATATATATATATGTATACACACAAATTTTATACACTGGTATAATTAGATTTATTCAAATAAATAAAGAGTGAAAATCCCAAAAAAAGAAAATCTAGGTAAGTCTGGTATATTTCAAAATTTTAAAAACACTTAATACCTAATACAACATTTAGAACATAACAGGTACTTGATACATTATATCTATTAGTAATACCCAAACATGAGGTCGTATCACTGCTAACTTTCAGAGAATTACCTGAAATGGGCAAAGAGGGGAAAAAAAAGAACCAGCAGACTCACCTTGCACATTTTCCAAGTGTGTTGGGTGGTTAGAACTCTGTGCTCTCACTGCCGAGGGCCCGGGTTCAATCCCTGGTCGGGGAACTAAGATCCCACAAGCCGTGTAGCACGGCCAAAGAAAGAAAGAAAACAAACCAAGTGGGTTGACCGCTTGTTTTTCTACCACCTTAGCACTTGGGGAAAGCTCTCTTGGAGATGGGCTTATAGTAGAAGCAGGAAGAACCAAGACTGATTCCACTGACCATGAAGGGTGCGAGACGCTGGAGAGATGCTGGAATCCAGAAGTGGAACTCAGTGTGGTGACATTTCCAGGACTTCTCAGCACCTGGTCAGGCCCAGTTGCTAGGCTGGGCTTGTGATGCCCTGAGGCACAGAAGGGAGCAGACAACTCTAAGAAACTGGATAACCTGCCCTTCCCCCAACCATTCAGTTCCCAATCAGGTCTTCAGAGTCCCCCTGACTGATGCTCAGAACTTCAGCCTCTGGCGGTCCCACAGTCCAGGAGTGCGTCCAGAGGAAACCACGCCATGGATCCGGGGCCCCTGCCACTGCCTCATCAAAAGCCCAATGACCAGGTTAGGCTGGAAGGGTGAGGGTGGGGAGATCAAGGAAAGTATTACTCCTTGCCCTCACTGAAATCCTTGGGAGCCTCTTTCATTTCTAGTCAAGAGTTGGGAAATGGAATAGGAAGTTTTGGTCTTACCAGGGACAACCGGCCCCAGAATCTGGGCAGTGGTGGCATTCAAAGGAACTAAAGATTGGTCTGTGTCTTTGCGTTTTGCCTTATGGATATGACTTCTGAATAGACACAAGTATCTACAGCACTCCTGTGGGAGGTCTGGGGTGTTTCAGCTCCCTTCCTTGCCACCTCGCACCCCTCTAACCACCATCCATTGGCAGTAGCCCCACTTTTTCATCACTACCTCTGCCCATTCTAGGTTTAAGCACCCCCCGCCCCCATCAGCCTAACCTGACTGAATCTGAGACCCTATCTCTCTTTTCCAGGTTTATGGATCACTCTATTCTCAATGACAGAAACTCCAGTCTGTATTGAGCAGGATGTGTTTGCAGAAGGACAAGATCAACTCTGGATGGAGGGCAAAGAGGGAAAGAGGGAGGTGTCCTGGTTCCAATGGCTGCCTAATGGGAGGAGGGGATTGAGAACATGGAATAAACAGATCGGACTAGAAGTCACTTGTGTGCACTGGAAGTGAGGGGGAGGGAAATTATTCCAATACCCAAATTCCTGGGACATCAGGATTGTGAGAGATTCCTGAAGGAGCCAGAACTCGGTGTTTGGCTTGGGAGGGGCCAGGGCACTGGAAAGACCACCACAGGGGTTCCCGAGCTCATGCATGGCAGGGGTCAGAGTAACAAATCTCGGAAGACACCCTGCCCCTCATGATGCTGACAGGCCTTGGAGTAGTCATGCTCTGTGAAGACGCTGCAGTTTCACCTCGGCAAGGAGAAAACCAGAGGAAGCCCTCTGACCACAGACGAGAGAGGTCCACAGAGCCCCAAGACTGGGGCCTGCCTCCTACCCCAGGCTCTGCCACTTCTGACCCAACCCAGGGCCCAGAACAGCTGCAGAGAACAGGGAATTTTACAAAGAGTTTGATTTTTATTGATATTTAAATATATTAAATATTTCACTGAAATACATGGTATACACACCCTCCCCCCCCTACACACACACACTGGTTACATTATAAAACCAAAGTCCATGGGCCTCCCATCCACTGACTCCCCCACCCCAACTGGCGAGGAAGGGGGCAACGTCAGCCCGGGGGAAGCACACGGCTGGCACTGCGGTACAGGGAGCCAGGGTGTGGACAGGCCCCTCCCACCTGGCAAGAAGCAGGGACAAGTCACCCAAGACTGCAGTCTTCCCACTCTGGTCTCCTTACAGCCTCATCCCCACCCCAGGACCCCACGCAGAACCTTCCTGTCCAGGGATGTGGCTGAGGGAAGGGGAGTTGACTTTCTGTCTGGACCAACTAGTCTTTTCCCCTTCTCCTGCCTTGGCTAAGGAAGTGACTGATGGCCCATTTGGCTGATGCATGAAGATCCCCCAAAGCAGGCAGTACGAGCCAGAAACCAGGCTTCTGCAAGGAGCTAGAGTCAGAAAGGACATGAGAAAGGGCAAGACTACCACCTGCCCCTTCCAATCCCCAAACCCAGCAACTCTGGGACCCTCTCTCCTCCGCCTCTCTAACGCCTCAAAGACAAAGCCATCTTCAATCAAAATCCTGGCTAATGCCTCTGGCTTAAATAGGTACAGACAGAGAAACCAAGGCACCAACTAATTCAGTCCAGAGGCAAGGAGGCTGCAGGGAAGAGGGTAAAAGGCAGGCAGGGATAGGAAGGGAATCTAGGCTCCAGCCCTCCTAACCCTCCTGCCAGCTCTTGCAGGCTTCGTGAGGACTGGGGAGCCCGGAGCACGCTAGGCTCAAGCTGAAGGCTGGGGAAGGCTGAGGTCCAGGTTCCCTCCCCGAGCCCTTAGTACCAGAATCTGGGTCCTCAGAGGGATCCCATGCGACCCCAGCCCCAAAGCATACCACATCCCAGGACACCAGCTGGGGAGCCCAGGAAACTCCTGAGCCTCTGCCCACCAAACCCCAGACAGTTCAAGTGCAAGGAGCACTGTGGGCCTCAAGCAGGCGCTTGGGTCCCTGCCCCAGGCAGGGAGACAGTCATGCTGCACACATGGCCCCCAAATGGCACTTAGGGATTTGGCACAAAAAGGACTCCTCTCCCCAGGGCCACCCTCTTGCTACCACACCCCATCCCACTCCTGTGCAACAGGGGCATCTCTCTCCAGCCCTTGAAATCAGAAATCCTGCCTTATTCCCAGAAGACAGAGGCCCACAGGAAAGAGGCAGCCCAGGGTGGAGAGCCAAGGAGCAGGACCACAGAGACACACAGACCGGGAAAACAGACACACACAGACCACCATGCACGCACACTTACACAGACACGCAGACCAGCATGCACGCACGGTTACACACACGCGCAGACCACCATGCACGCACGGTTACACACACGCGCAGACCACCATGCACGCACGGTTACACACATGCACAGACCACAATGCACGCACGGTTACACACACGCGCAGATCACCACGCAGGCATGGTTACACACACACACAGGCCCTCCCCAGTGCCAGAGGCGTGGGAGGACAGGTTTGGGATCAGGGCCATCTTCCTCCATGCCCTGGCCCTTTTCTATTTGGCAACAGAAGGGGTAGAGATGCTCCATGCCCCCTTGCAGCAGACAGCAAGAGAGCGCTGGGGCAGAGTGGCCTGATCCTGCCCTTCGGATCAGAGTCTGGCACCACCCCCGTCCCTGGCTGGCCTGCTCTCTTTGGCACCTGCAGGCGAACATCCAGCTCCTGATCTTCTGACATCCCCACGCACACGCTTGCTCTCCGGCTGGGCATTTTCACAGTACCAATGAGACCAGATGCCCCTTTCCCTGGAGCTGTGCAGGAAACGGGGCTAATCTGAGCTGGCAGAAGTCCCTTTGTTCCCCTTTGGGGACAGATCATGGGACTAGGATTTGGCAAATGGAAACATTCCCCTGAAATATGGACAGAGCTGGGTCCCCAGAACATCCCCCTCCCGTGCCCTGTGTCTGTGAGGGAGACCTGGCTGGGGTAGGGAGTGCCCAGGACCCATGCTGGGGATGCAGGCATAGCAAAGGAAGGCAAGGATGGAATAGGCACTCTTCAAGCCTGCCCCAGTCTTTATAAAAATATTCCCAGGAAAAAGAGGGAAAGGAAGGGCCCAGCCCTGAGCCTAGTGCCCAGACAGACAGGGAAAGGGCGGGCGTGGCAAGCTGCCGTTTTAATCTCTCAGGCAGGAGACGTCCCCCTGCCTCTGCTGCTGCACCCTCCCCTGCTCCCAAAAGCTGGAAAAAAGGAGAGAAAACAGCCCTACCCCAGTTAAGAAAGAAAGCCACGTGCATAATCCTCTTGGTATCCCCTCATTCACCAGCCTGAGGGCAGACGAGCATGGTCCAAGTACAGCCTGCTGGGGTGTTCCCTTTTGTGGTCAGCAGGGTCTGGAGGCTCAGCACCCCCTGTCACAGCCTCCCCCAGCGAGCACAGAGTCCACTCAAATGCCCACCTTGGTCCTTTCAGCCGAATTTGTAGCTGGGCCCTGCTAACTGCTGGGGCCCCCATTGAGGAAGTAGGTGGTCATCTCCCCCTTGCCCTTCACCTTGACCACCCCTCGACACTCCAGCTGGTAGCCCTTGGCCGCTAGAACCTGGTACAGGTCCGTGGTCACCTGGGGGGTGGGGAGGTGGGAGGGGAACCTGCTTAGCCCAGGATCCCTCCTGCTGCATTTGCAGGAGTCCAGGGGTTCTCTGCTCATGCTAGCTCCCCTCCCCCAACCCCGACTCCACCAACCAGAGAACAGCGCCACCCCTCCCCTGTCCTAGCTGACTGCAGAGAGGGTCCTGCGGAAGCCCTCTGGACCCACACCCCTCCCAGCCTCTGCTCACATCCCCCTCACCTGGATTCGGTCCGGGACCCCCGTGCTGTCCATGCGGCTGGAGACATTCACCGTGTTCCCCCAGATGTCATACTGCGGCTTCCGAGCCCCAATGACGCCTGCCACAACTGGGCCCATGTTCAGCCCTGGGGTAGGTGGGGACAGCAGTAAGAAAGCGAGAGCAGTGGCTGTTCCACCGTCAGCCCAGGGAGGCACCCAGCTCCTGGCACCTTTAGAAGGACCCAGAGAAGAAACCGGAAAAGGGACAAGCCTCCTAGTCGTAAAGAATGGAAGATGCGGGCATATCAGCTGAGGAGCTCCCCCGAGTCAAGACGGCTATGCTAGAACAGCAGCTAATCTACCGATGCGCACTCTGCGCCAACCACTCTGTAAGCGTTTTACACTATCTCATCCTCTCAACAGCCCCGAAAGGTAGGTATCATCATTCCCGCTTTACAGAAAAGATACCTGAAGTTTAGAGAAGTTAGACAACTTGCTAAATAAGCCCAGTTAAGTGGAACAGCCAGAATTCAAAGCAGACAGTCCGACTCCAGAACCCATGCTATTAACCATTCCCATCCACCAGGTCATCTGACAGGAAGTGCCTCTTATCAGACTGGCCACAGAAAAGGACACGGGTACTGGAGTGTAGCTAAACCTGGTCTTGAATCCCAGTTCAGCCATTTACTAGTTGTATGCCCTTGGCTGAGTTATTTACTCTGAGAGTCCATCTCTTTATCTGTAAAAGGGGATAATAATGTGAGGATTGAGATGTGTTAAAAAAAAAAAAAAAAAAAAAAGCCTGGGACAGTGCTTAGCACAGAGCAGGCCTTCAATAAACGGTCTCTGTTCTTACGATCAGACAATATAGGAGGCGGGAGGAAAGGGAAGCCCCACAGGACGCCTGACGGGGAATATGAGACGCCATCCCCAGCCTGCTGCCTCAGCTTCACCCAGAAACGGCCCCGGGAAAACCGGGAAAACCTGCCATCGGCCGGGCCCTCTCACCGATCTTCATCTGGAAATTGTTGAAGGAGTGCTCATTGATGTGCTTCATCTGCTCCATGAGCCGCATGGCGTAGTCGGCAAGGGCAGTGATGTGGGAGCGGCCCACCTGATCGTAGGTGCTGGCATTCAGCCCGGAGGCAGCCATGTAGGTGCTACCGATCGTCTTGATCTTCTCCAGCTGCCGGAACCGTTCCTCGCTGATGATCTGGACAGCACCGGGGAGCTGGCTGTCAAGGCAGACAGGCCAAACCCAGCCCTGCCTCAAGCCTCAAGCCTTGCTGTGCCCTGGCCCCCTTCTCCACTTCCCTGGCTCCACACTCCCCTCCTTTCGGTAAGTGAGCCCCGCTGCCAGCCGCTGCTCTCAGTGCAGGACTAAGGAGCCGGGAAAACAGCCTCCCTCACCGGGCAGCCGTCAAGACCCAAGCCGGGATGTGAGCACACAGCTCTGGGTCAACTTCGACAGCTTGCTACAGAACCCAGAACCACAGGAGGGATACCAGGCATCGGTGATTCCAACCCTCACCTTTGGGGAAACTGAGTCCCAGGCTGAGGAAGTGCCTTCCCTCCAGAATAGGGAACAACCCATTCCTGACCTGGATGTTCAGGTCACTTCTTCATATTTTGCTTCCATTTTCTCTATTCAGGGGATCATCTTGCTTACTTGGCCCCATGGGGCCATCGTCTACAGATTACCGGCTTCTTCTTCAATGACCCCCACCTGCTACCTATCCTGGCCCCCCCACAAATCCTCACGTCCTCCTGTGCTCCCCAACAATGATGACCCTGCCCCACGGGGGCTGAGCTTGCTGCCTGTGACACCTTCGTGAGCACCTGTCCCTGACTCCACTGTACCTACCTTTACTCCTACCCCTGACATCTCTGGGTCCCATCAGATCTCCCTTCCTCCTCCCAGTACCAACCATGCCCTCCAATCCTGGCCTTCTTATCCAAAGGTCTCCCCACTCCTCCGGTCCCCAAGTCCCCCCACCCTCTGCCAGCACCAGCCGACTGGACAAGTACCTCATCGAAGTCAGCGATGATCTCGTTGAGCAGCCGCAGGCACTCGACACCCTCATTGTTTGCCTCCAGCTCCACGTAGAACTCAGAGAAGTTGGCAATGGAGGCAAACATGACGGCCACGCACTCACATGACTGATAGTAGAGCTCATCATTCCGGCGCTCCCGGGCAAGGAAGTGGGCGGCCACGTCCTTGGGCAGAATGTTATGTAGCAGCCGCCGGTTGTATGCCTGGAGCTCCTCCATCTCCTCCTTCTCCCCTGTTGCCTGTGGACACCACACCCATCACCCACTGCCCCAACATTCACAAGGCGTGGGTGCAGCGGCCAACACCTGGAGGTGGGCATCAGAGGGAACCACGTGGAAGAAGAAAGGCATGGACAGGCCTAAAGAACAGGCAAAGAAGTAGAGGGGGCAGGGACAGGATGAGGCGGGGGATAGGGGGCGGGCACAGAGGAGGCATGGAGCCAGGGTGGCCAGCCTGAGAGATGCCTGGCATGGCCCAGGCTCTGCCCCTAGGATCTTCCCCACCCCAGAGGCCCACCCAGTCACCTGCAGTTTCCAGAGGAAGTCCAGGCGGGCAGTTGATTCCACCTGCTGGGCATGCAGATACAGCGCCAGTGCAAACACCAGCAGAATCACGGGGGTCATATATTTGAGTGCCACCCTCCCTGCGGCTGAGCTGAGGGGAGCAGAGGCAAGCTCAGTGTCTGAAGGAGGCATCTGGCAGCCCCACCCTTTGCTGCCCTGGAGCCCTCACTCACCAGTCCAGCCCACTGAAGGTCTCGTTGGAAGAAGCCCTGGCAGGAAGACACAAGAGACAAAGTCATCGGTTCTTCCTGGGTCGCCAGGTTGGGGCACATGGAAGGGGAGGCAGAAACTGCATTTACTGAGCACCATAAATCAGGCGCTAGGCCGAGGCTTTTCCTCCTGTTAACTCATTAAGAGCAGAGGTTCCACTCCTGGCTCCTCTACTCACCAGCTACGTGACCTAGAACGAGTTGCTTAACTTTCTAAGCCTCGGCTTCCTCATCAATCAACGAGGGATCAGATCTAAATAATGCACGCAAAAGGCTTAGCAGAGCGCTTGGCATCAGCAAGCCTTCGATAAGTGTTACTTATAATAATCTTTACAACTACCTTGTGATATAGATGGCATTGCCGTTTTACAGGTGAGGAAATTGAGGCTCAGAGAAGTTAATTCAACGATCCAAAGACACACAGCTAATAAGTGGCAGAGTAGGGATTCAAACAGCAGACTCCAGAGGCTTTTTCTACCGCACCATGTATTTCTACCACATACGCCGAGGGGTGAGGTTTTGCAGAGGAAAACCCAGTGTGTTGTCCCAGGCAAAGCCCTCAAGCGGGAGTCAGAGTTTTGGTTCCTTTCCTAGCCAGGGCTCTACCACCAAGCAGCTGTGTGACCTACAGGTAGTTAAGAGTGGATATGAAAGCAACATGCAAATGCAAGAGGGAATTTTTTTTTTAATGTCTAGCCTAAAGACCAAGGGACTTCCCAGGACTGGGGTTTCCCTGAGGTGACTGTTGGGGGTCACGTGCTGCCTCCTTTCCCCCCACATGTGATGGGTGAGTGGTAGCATTCCAAGGGCACAGGGGGCTCACGGTGACCCAGCAGGGTCAAGAGGCTCCTGGGGGACTCAAGGGGCTGCGGATAAACTCACAAGCCATGGACGCCAAGCAGTAGGTCATAGTTGTCAAAGACGGTGGCCGGGGGACCCAGCAGAAGCAGCACCAAATAGATGAGCCCCAGGACAAAGATCATGGCCAACTTCCCGATGCTACTGATGTGCAGGAAGACAGAGCTGGCCAAGAGACTCAGCAACATGTTCCCGACGAAGTACTGGGGAGCAACGGCAGAGGCAGTGTTGGGTGAAGGCAGAGGCCATGGCGCTCCCGTGCAGGGAGAACACTGCACGCCCCCACCTGACCCCAGCTCCCCTCCACAACCTCAAACCCAAACCTCCTTCACCCTCCACACACCCCTAAAGCACACCAGGGCCCCGGGCTGCTCCTGGAGTTGGAGACTCTGGTGAGATCCTGGGTCCCCAGGGCCCATCACCAGGCCTGGCACAGAAGAGTCGATAACCGGAACCGATCAGGAACCACCCCCCCACCCCTTCCGAGCACCACTTGGACACCTCAGGGAAGCTGCAAGTGGGTGCGGTGCCCTCACACAGGGGAGCATCCAGGCCCAGTGAGTAATTGAGCTGCTGCAGGTGGCAGGCGGTGATGTCAGCAGGTGTTAAATTCAGCATCCGGGCTGCGCAAGTCCGTATGGGGGTGTGGTTACAGGTGAACTGCAAAGGTCGGGGGAGGTATATCAGGGTAACCGGGGAGGGGAGGGGTTACAAGGGCCATGCCTTATAACCCCGGGGCCCTACACCCCAGGGGCCCAACTTCTCACTGAGGGATGACAAGAGGTAGGGGGAGCAAGGAGAGAGGACAGGGGTTAACCTCACCCTTGCTTTGGGCAGGAAATGTGTCTCATTCCTCTCTGTACCCCCAGCACCCAGAGTGCTTGGAGCAGACCAGGGGCAGAAACATTCCCACTGGAGCTTTACCATGTTGGCGACGGCAGAGATGAACACAAGCAGGACGGAAAAGATGCCAACCGCAGTGCTATGTGCCCGCGAGCGGACGATGCTGCGAGACAGACGTCGCAGGGCCTGAGGGAACAGCTGCCGGGAGGCGGGAGACAGAGGGACGGAGGCCACGTCAGCCAACGGGTAAGGTCACCCAGGGATGGGGCCCAATGGCAGAGGCTCGGCCTTCTCCTCCCTCCCCGCCCTTGGCCTGGCCTCCCCCACCAGCCCTGGAAGGCCCCCCACGTACGGAGCCACAGGAGTACACGGCGCAGGTCAGCACGGTGACCAGCAACAGCAGGAAGATACTGGCATAGATCCCAAGCATCAGGGCTGAGCTGGGGCGGAAGAGGGCCAGGGAAAATGTTACTCTGGGAGATCTGGACATCCTCGTCCCGCTCCCTGGGAAGGCAGGATGTGGGCCCCAGGGACTGTGTGCTTGCGAGGATGCTTAGGAAGGTTGTGGGAAGTGGTAGCGGGAAGAGAAGCCAAGCGAGGAGGGACAGGGCTCTCACGGTGGGAAGACGAGGAGCTGGATGAAGCAGATGAAGCAGGAGACCAACAGGGCACAGGCCACGTAGGCTCCAAAGCGGGGGTCCACCTTGCGCGAGTACTGAGGGAGAGGAGACTGAGCTGGGCGCTGGCTCCGCCCTGGGGAAGGTAGGGCACTACCAGTTGGCCCAGTTGATATGAACCCCCACTGTGCCCCGTGGTCACCTCCCCACTCCCCAGAAACCTCACCTGTGCTCAGACTTCCCTGCTGGGACCCCCCCTCCTCCCCCAGCCCTCCTCCTTCTGCCCTTGCATCCCCCAAACCTTCTTTTCAAGATCCTCTCTCTGGAAGGTGAGCAGGAACCGGCGCACGTGGTCCTTGCGCAGCTGATCGATGCTGCGGGCATCGATGGCACGGCCCAGGAACTCGTCTACCTCATCCTCAGGGTTCAGGGCGTCCTGGGCACCCCGGCTGAGGGCAGGGGACATGGCTTCACCAGGTGCCTGAGCACTGCCATGTGACAGGCGATGAGAAGGGAGGGGCACAGGAAGCACTCAAAGAAGGAGTGTGAGCGGGGTAGGTGGCACCTGCTCCCATAAGACACATCTAAGGTCCAAGGAAGAGGGGGGTCTTGGCTCTCCGCAGCCCCGCCCCAGGGTGCAAGTGCCTTCGCCCAGCCCTTCTTCCCTACTCCACAACCTGACTTACTTGTCTTTGCTGGAATCATCAATGCCCTGGAGAAAGGGAGAGTGTGCGAGTGAGGTGAAGGGCAGGCGACCTGCACGTCTACAAGCCCTTCCCCACCCTCAGCACTGCGCTGACGGCTCTCCCCATAGACCCATAGACCCTGGGGGGATTGGGACCCCTGGGGTGAAATCATTCCTCCTATCCCCAATTCCAGAAACTACGGAGACGGCGGCCATGACGAGGAAGGCAGAAGAGGCAAGAGGACACAGAGTGCTGAGGGAGACAGGAAAGCAAGGCCCCACGTCCCAGCGCCGTGGGCCCCTCACCATCTGCCGGAAAGCCTTGGAGTCCTTGGTCCGGGAGAAGGTGCGGTCGGGCACCCAGCGTGGCATCAGTCCCTCCATGGAGTTGGCCCGCGCCCGCTGCAGCTTGGCCAGCATGGCCTTCTCCTCTTTCTGTGTGGGCAGCGTGGGCACAGGCTGGGAAGAGTGGCCCGGAGAAGGCCTCTGCCAGCTGCCCCCATCTGCCCCTCTCCCCGTCTGCCCACCCCCGCCCCACCCCGGCCCTGACCCGTTTCTGGCTGGCTCCCAGGATGAGGAAGGTCTCAATGTGCTGCTCCTTGAGGTAGGCGTTGCGCTCCCCGCCACGGCCCGGCTCCACCTCGTAGTCCCCGTTCAGGTACTGCAGCGTGGCCCGAGTGATGTGGATGCGGCTGCGCGGAACAGGAGGGTGAGACCCCTGCTCTGCCAGGGGCTCCCGTCCCTCGCCCCCTGGACGCACACTCACCCGGCCCGGCCCCCGGCCTCCATGTGATTGGCCAGAGTCACGTCATTGGACCACACATCGAACTGCCATTTCCGCAGGCCAAGGACGCCGCAGTGCACGCGCCCGCTGTGGATGCCCACGCGCATGTTCACGTTCACACCTGTCACCTCGCGCACCAGCCTGGGAGGAGGCAGCCTGGCTTAGCTCCCGGCACAGTCCTCCCCACTCCCAGCCCAGAGCCCAGGCCCTGTGCTCGCCTTGGAGCCAAGTGGGCAAGGACAGACCCAGTCGCAGGGCACACGGCACACCCTCAGCAGGACACGGGCAACAGGCTGCATGGGGCCCAAGGACAAACGTTTGGGAGCCCTGTTCACCAGCAGGGGCCCGGCAGCATCTGATGGGACTGAGCTAGGAGAGGAGGAATCACTACCCTCCCTTTGGGCCTACTCAGCTGGTATCTTCTCCAGCCCAATTCCCCCTCACCCTGGCTCCCCCTACCCCATCCCAGCTGGCTGGAGTCTAAGGTGCACATGGGTCTCCACACAGGCTGAAGAAAGATCCTTTCCCCTCCCCAGTGATGGATCTCCAAGACACGGAGACAGCCAAGACTGAGAAAAAGTCCCAAGGACACATCAAAGGGTAGGAGCAGGTTGGGGCACCCTCAGTTCCAGGAAGCCTGGGAGGGGACGGTGCTCACGAGATGGCCTCGATCATGTCCACCCCCATCTCCACGCAGCAGTGGGCATGGTCTGCCCGGGCCTCCGGCAGCCCTGACACACAATAGTAACAGTCCCCTAAGATCTTGATCCTCAGGCAGTGATTCTCCTGAAGGAGAAAGAGTGGGGGGAGAGTCACCTTTACTCTGGCCCAGCCTGCCTGGCCCACTACCCTCACTGCAGAGTCCCTCGGCCCCCATCCCCCAAGGCCGCTGCCAATGAGGCTTGCCCTCACCCCGTCGGCCCCACCCCCAAGCCCTAGCACCCTCACCGCAGCCAGCTTGTCAAACCGGGCAAAGAGCTCATTCAGGGTCATGACCAGCTCCTGCGCCGTGCACTGGGATGCCAGGCTGGTGAAGCCTTCAATGTCTGCAAACAGGATGCTGAGGACGACGGCAGAAGATGGGAAGGGTGATGTGGCCCTCAAAGACCCCCAGATCCCACACCTCTCCCGGCATCCTCCCCACCCCCACCCTACCTGACATTGTCATGCTTCTGGATGTAGATCCTGTGAAACATCATGTCTTCTTTCTTTGTGTTGATGTCTTCTTTCATCTCCATGGCAACATGCTGGGGCAACACGGACAGCAGCAGCCGCTCCTAGACCAGTGGTTTCAACAGAGGACCACTATCTTCTTGGCCTCACATTTTAATCCTCCCTGGTCCCGCCACATCCCCAAAACCCTCCCAGACCTCTCTGGAGACCTGAGCTTCCCTTCTGGACCGTGGCCTGACCCTCCCCCATTAGAGTCCTCAGCAGACATACATCCCAGCCTTCTCTGACCACACCCCACTCAACCCCTCAGATGCACTCCATCTACTCCCTCCCACCCTCAGACAGGACAGGAACCCAGTGTCAAAGGGCCTCTGTGATGCACAATCAGGGGGAACCATTCACACTATTCCATGGAGTTGCATGAGGTGGTGGATCCAATCTGCAAGCTATTTGCAGGTGAGATGTGGGAAGGCCGTGATCAGGGGGGGCAGTCCCACCTGCTGCCGATTCTCATGCTGCAGGTGCAGCCGGGCCTGGATGTAACCACGGGTCTCCTGAAAGGCCTGGCGCTGAGACACCTCAGCCGGGTAGTGTGTGCAGATGCCAATGACATTGGTGCAGAGGAACAGCAGCATGTTGGCACCGAGCTGCAGAGGGGTGGCAGAGGCAAATGGTGACCACCCCCAACACACACAGGTGCAACTAGCTAGGCTCTCTGTAGATGCACTGCTTTGGGGAGGAAGCCAGGATCCTGTGCCCTGTCTTGCCCAAGCTGTCCCCACCCCTGCAATACCTCCCCATCCCCGCAGGACTCCAGCTCCCTGCCTGGATCACTCCATGGCTAGAAATGTGATCTTCTCACAGCTCCTGGGAGGAGAAGCACCAACCAGGGCCAGGTAGGTCACAGGGCCTGGGCCCAGCACACCACAGTGTGTGCTGACAAAATGATGAAAAAAAAGGACAAATGAGCTCCTCCTGCATGTGGTTCTCCTTACAGGACGACACCCAGGAGATCTGAGCTCCACGTCTTCCTGTGAGTGCCCAGGACAAGTCACCTCATCTCTAGGGGCCTGTTTGCTCATCTAGAACCTGGAGAGGGAGAATAAGATCTCCAAGTTCCCTCCCTGCCCTCACATAAATTAATATAATAATAATTCTATTATTATCATTACTGGAGCTAATTTGTTGGCTGCCTACAAACATGCCTAGATTCTATAGCTGTCCTCCGTATGTTAACGAAGGTACTTCTTACAACTCTATGAAATCAGTAGCACTATCTCATTTGAAAGGTGAGGGACTCAGGCACAGAGAAGCTATGTAATTTGCCCAAGATCACACAGCTGGTAGTAGCCAGTGTGGGACTTGAGTCCAGGAGAGTCAGACTCCAAAGCTGTGTCCTAACCCTACTGTAAACTACATTCCAGGTTCCCAGGATTCCTACTCACTCCACTCACCTAAGCTCTTGAGGCCCAGCCTCAGAACTCAGGCTTGGGAATCATCAATTCTACTGACACAAAGAACCCTTCGGAACTGGGATGGGGTGCCACCATGCCTGGCCACCCCCAACACTCGGCCCAGCCAGGCCCCATGCCCTAGGACCCCGATCCTAGGATGTTCTGCCCTCAGTCATCAGCAGCAGCACTGACTGCAGAGTAAATCTAAGGGAAGCCGACCTCAGTGTTTCTGGAAGTTCAGGGGTTAACCTGGAACTTGTGGCTCCACCCCAGAGTTGGCTGGGGCAGGGCTCTGGTTTGGGGAGAAGAGAGGGCAAGAGCACCAACTGGAAGCCAGGAGTTCTGGGCTCTGCCCCGAACCAGAACTAGTCCTGCAAACTTGGGCATGTCACTCAATCTCTGGGACCTTGGTTTCATTTTCCTTGGGTAAGATGGAGAGGTCCGGCAAACCCCCAGCCATCTCCAGCTCCCGTCCTCTAGGATTGGCCTCCCAGCTTCCCTTCTCAGTCCAGCTCACAAGGGCCCCCCCTCCCAGCAGCAGGGGTGAAGAGGGGGGCACACTATCTCCCCCGGGGGTTTCTAAGAATAGCCCCCAGTGGGGGAGAAGGAAAGGGGGGCAAACCAGGCAACTTCCCTTCCTGGCCCCAGGAGCCCAAGAGGAAAATGTGAGTCATGGTGGAGGGAAGGGGAAGGGGGACAAGAGACCGAAATAGATCTGTACACAGACCCCTATCCAACTGTGAGAAAAAATGGATATTGGGGCACTATAGGAGGCTCCAGGCTGGGCTGGGGCACTGGGTGAAACTGCTCAGTGCGTCTGAGTGAGCAGGTCATAGGAGGATGAAGAGGCTGGATCCGGGAAGGGGCTAACCAAGGAGCCTAGAAAGGAGGCCACAGCCCCACCCTACCCAGAAACCTGTAAGCCAGCTGGGTGCAGGGAACCTGTACGCCAACTGCATGTAGAATCTAGGCATGTTCTCAGCTCAGAGAGGTGGTACGGGCCGCCCTGGCCCCAAGGACTGACACAGGGCAGGGGCAGCTTTCTTCCCTCGCCCACTGGGTGAGGCAGGGTGCCCCAGAGAGGCAGGAGACCGGGATAGCCCTGGCCTCCACGGGACTGCGCGTCCCCAGTCAGGCCCTGGGCTTGGCTCTGGGCACCATGCCAGCTGAGAGCAGGGAAGAGACACCCACCTACCCCAGCCAGCCAGAGAGGATGGGGGAAGGGAGGCACCACCCCCAAGCTCCTCATTCCCCAAGAGGGCAGTCCAGCTCCAAAGCCCAGTGTGACAGCTACCCTGGAGGGAAACTGGGGGCTAGCAGTGGCAGAAGGATCCTGGCCCTTTAAGAGATCTGACAGTGCCCTGCGGGTATGTGCTCCACAAACAAACTGGCTATAAGGTTACTCTTAAAAAGGTACATTCTGTTCCACAGGCTGGGCAGGGAAGGGCATCATGCCAGAGCACCCAGCTTCGCACCCTGGGAGCCCCAGGCAACTTCCTCTTTGTAGGTGGGGCTAGGGTGGGCTACAGGCCACAAGGCCTGGGCAAGGCAGAAGCTGGCTCCCTCAAACCTTGAGCGAGACCGAGGACAGCACCATCTAAATCAGGGTGCCAGTGGAGGGCTCTCGAGGTGTGCTGGCTGGGGGGCTGTGCCTACAGCCGCCCCTAAAGGATCAGCTGGGCAAGAGCCCCTGTCCCTGGTCCGGGGGATGACACGAGACAGCCAACACCACCGGCTCACATCTCTCTGCAAGGGACATCCGGAAGTCCCTTCACTGGGAGCCATCCCCTGCAGCATCCCCGCAGCTCCCTGCCTCCAGGTGAGAGCGCTACCTTGTCCGGTTTTACTCCACTCAGAGAGGGTGGGGCCCTGAGAGCGACATCATGAGGTAGATACTATTTTTATCCCAGTTTTACAGACTGGGAAACGAAGGCTGGGAGAGGCAAGGTGAGCTGTCTACGATCTCACAGAGAAGAACGCAGCCCACTGGACAACCGGGGCTGCCTGCAGCCAAGCCTCGGCGACAGCCTCACCTCACACAGCACTCTGAAGCCAGAAGTGGGAGCCCACAGCGGCAGAGAGCCTCAAGGCAGGCTGCCAGAGCCCTGGTGCCCAGTGGGAAGAGGGCGGGGTGCGGTCAGAGCCTAAAGCCCCTCTTGTCAACAGTCCAGCCCCAAACTACTCCCGGTCCAGGACAGAACTGACCCACTCATCACCTTCCCTGTCCTTCCGGAGCTGGCCTCAGTCCAGGAGAGAGGCAACTCCTCCCTTGCTAACTGCATCCAAAACCTACTCGATCACTCCAGATCGCCACCTAGAGCTGCCCTGCAGGGAAGGCACCAGGCCCTGAGTCTCAAGTGTCAACTTGGGGCCGGAGATGCCGAAGTCTGGATGTCGCCCACCCAGCCCTCTCAGCCCTGCCCCAACCCTGGGGCTGAACGTCGCCTGCCCACCTCCAGCCTCACGTTGGGTCTCTACAGATTATGCTAATATTGCAAGGGCCTCAGGCTAAAGGGCTGTAGACTGTGGCCCACGGGGAAGGAGCACAGGCTTTAGGTTCTGGAGCCTTCCCTTCCCTTAGCAGTGCCTTCTGCCCCAGATCCCAAATGGAGACCCACCCCTCCTCCCAGATACAGCCAGACGTCTGTCTCCCGTGTCCACCCGTGACTCTCCCACCCTCGATTAGCAGACCCCTTCTCATTCCCGGACCGGTGCCCCCATGCCTACCTCCCCGACCACCCACCTGCTTCCAGAGGAAGGCATCACCACGGTTGAGTTGCCAGGCCAAGATCAAGTGCAGGGTGGAGAGGCCCAGGCCACTGAAGACAGCGGCCCGCATGCGGATGGGGAGAAGCGTGTAGGTGATGTAGACGAAGAACACGGGGCACCAGAGGCCTACAGAAGGGCTGCGGGGGCTGGCTGCCAGGGCGCCGCCAACCTGCACGGCTGCCAGGATGCCCAGCACCACGTAGCTCACCAGCCACATGGAGTCCTGGCGGAAGCTGTGTCGGTTGCACACCACCATGAGCGCCACGAAGAGGACGGCGGCGCAGGCCAGCAGGGCCACGTAGGCAGGCTGAGGGTGGGCAGGTGCCGCGTGGAAGGCCAGCAGCACGGCCGTGAGCAGCACGAGCACAGCCATCAGCAGTGTCAGGCTGCTCTGGTTCATCTGGAAAAAGTACCTCTGGTACAAGCGCTCCAGCTTGGCCGAGCGGAACTGCTTCGACTGGAACACCTGCACCAGCCGGCGCCAGCAAGCTCGCCTGCTCCTGGCAGCCGCGTCGGGGGCCCCTTCAGCGGCCCCGACTGCCACGGTCACCTCAGGGTCCTCGAAGCCCAGGGCCACGGCCCGCAGCCCCAGCTCCGGGCCCTTGCCTGGGCCACCCCTCCGGATGAAGGCCTCATCCCGCCAGGGGCACCGAGATGCGGCTGTGGGGGTCGGGCTGGGTGGCTGTGCACCCTGAAAGCAGCTCATATAACGGGGTGTGCAGAAGCCGCTGGAGCGAGTCCCGCGGCGTGGACGCTTCTGCCCATTGCGCTCGCCCCAGGCTGTTTTCCGTTCATCCACTTTGGGGACCAGGAGGCCACTAAACCATGACATCCTGCTGGGAGGAAAGGAATGAGGTGGTGTTAATACCACCGTTACTGCCGCCATCAGCAGCTTTCATTAACCGAGCGCTTCCCGTTACCAAGCTGAGCAACTCAGACATATCCTCCTCCTGAAGTGACTCTGAGGAAGACCAGGGTATCCCCAGCCACCAGGTGAGGAAACTGAGACAGAGGGAGGTGAAGTCACTTGCCCGAGATCAAGCAGCCACACAAGCGTGAGAACCAAAATTCTAACCCAGATCTGTCTGACTCCAAAGCAATTCATTTAAACATTCACCTCTTCCCTAAAAGGCACTGATTTCTTGGTGGTTACAGACCCACTCGAGTGCCTGTCAATGAGAAAAGCCTCCCAGTTCAGGAGAGAGAGGGCACAGCCCAAGCAGGGGCAGGCGCCACCCCGCACCGGCAGACTGTTGCCACCGGTGTCCCAGTGGAACCTGATCCTCTGATTTTTCAACAGAAGCTGAATTTTTTAAAATGGAGGCTTTAGCATGACATCTCGTGACTTTTAAACGTTGGCAAGTAATTCACATTTTTCAACACTGCAAGCCAAATAAATCACATCTACGGAATGAATTCAGCCTGTGAGCTGCCAATCGGTGACCTCTGTACCACAGGGAATCTCTTTCCACATCCGTCCCCATCACACTCACACACTGTGCACACTTCACAGAGTTAAATTCAACTCCTCCCTCCGGTTACAGCTTCAACAAAACTTCCTCAGGAAGATGTCCCAGCTCCCCCACCCAGACTAAGTTTGGCCCCCTGTTCACTCTCCATACATTTCCTCCATGGTACTGATCACCATTATCATTAAATAATCCCTTGTTTAATGTGTGACTCTGCCCCTCTGACTATAAATGTTAGGAGGGAAGGGATGATATCTATTTTGCTCAGCACTTTATCCCCACCCCAGGTACCCCAAATACTGAGCCTGGCTCATAGTAGGAACTCAACCAATTTATAAGTTGAAAAGAGAGAAAGAAACCAAGCTCAAGAGCATTGGTATAGAGAAGCTAACGTGAAATAATAATAACGATATGATTCTTCATCTTTCTCACTGCACTCCAGTCCTCTTAACCTCTTTGCTGTTCCCCAACACACCGTGCACAGGACAGCCTGGGACCTTGGTGCCTGCTGTTCCCTCTGCCTAGAATAAGAGCTCCTCCAGGTCACAGCTCAAATGTCCCCTTATCAGCGAGCTTTCCCTGACCACTCTATTAAAATAGCAACCCCCTTTCCTGGAGCTCCCTATCTCTCTTCCGAGCTTTATGCTTTATTTTTCTCCACAGCTCTTATCAGCAGCTGCCATTCTATATATTTTTCTTATTTGTTCATTGTCTGTCTCTCCTAACTGGAATGTCAACTTCACGAGGGCAAGGATTTGGGCCTGCTTTGCTCACTGCTACATCTGCAACACCTGGTGGGGTCTAAATGAATGTTCGTTGACTAGATAGGCGGGTAGGTGGGTGGATGGATGGATAACACTCCCATGCACTCTCCCTCTGCTTGAAACTTTTCGAGGTCCTTTCACATACCTAAGTCCATCTGATCTTCACCAAAACCCTGTGAGGCTGGTCCTGTGGCCATCTGGGGCACAGGACAGATTTGACAGCCAAAAAAAAAAAAAAAGAAGAAGAACTGAGGTCCACGGTAGTTTTCTACAGCTGGCCCAAGTTCTAGAGATCACAAGTAATCAAGTCAGCCCCAAATCTCACGTCTCCAGGAGGGAAGTGGCTTGACCTGGGGGAAGGGGAGGACTCCGTGACAACACCCTCAATGTGTCTCCCAGCTGAGCCCAGCTCAGGAGGAGGTGAGGGTGAGAGCACTGCCACCCATGGATGCCTGTGTCCCCACCAGGGCCACCCTCCTCCACGCCCACAGGGCACCCTGAGGGGCTCCTCGTACTTAAACCTGCAGAGCTAGCAGCACTGACATGTGTACTCGCGAGGGGACAAGGCGGAGGATAGCCAGAGCTTGCCCCAGGTGGCCACAGGACCAGACGCTCAAGCCACAGAAGCAGTGCTCCAAGCAGACACCCAGGGGCCCACAAAGCAGAAGGCGGACTGGGGACCTCTCTGCACATGGGAAACCCCCATCTCTGGTACACCCTCCACCAAGTTCTCTTGGCATCCCTTCTCCTATATCCCACGGAGCAGCAGGCCCTTCAGCCCCTTAACATCACCAATGGCACCATCTGGAGGGACAGATCGAAAATCCAAGACTTTTGGTCAGGCTGACATTTGGCAAAGGTCACCAAAGAAAGTCTGGCTCTTCGAAACACTTCATTAGAAACAAGATCTTTGGAGTGAGACCACGTTTCAAACCTTATTGTGATTCTTTGCTAGCCTCGCAGCCTTGGACAAGTTACTTCACCTCTCTATGTCACTTTCTTCACCTGTAAAATGGGAACAATAAGAGTTGCGAGGAAAGAATGTAACAGCACCCGTCAGGCATATAGTACACACTCAATAAACATTAGCTCTTCTCCTCACCCTACACCACTTTGAACCCAAAACCCTGCCAGCGTCCAAGAGATGGAAAGACAGGAAAATTGTGAGCAAAAACCCACACCTCCCCAGCCAGTCAGACGCCTGGCCCTATCAGTCCCTGTGTCCTCGGCTGTCAGTCCCGAGAGCTGCGTGAGACAGAGCCCAGAGCAAGCAGGTTTCCCACTGCCCCCCATGACATTCTGCTTCAGCCTCCTGCCCCTCGCCAGTCCCCTGACCTGTCCTCACCACCCCCTACCCCACTGGCCAGACCTCTGTTCCCAAAGTACCTGTTTCTGGCCATGCTCCCATCCCCCTGGAAGCACAGCCTAGCATGTGGCTTGTACCCACAGAGGGAGGCACGTACACTGTCCAGGGGAATGCATGACCCTCCCAAGAACACTCTGACCCCACAAGTGGATAGCTTCAGAGATCTGTAATTGTCCAACCAACTGCAACCATCCCACCCTGGGCTCCATTCCAGGCACTGCCCATCTTGGAGAACTTACTCCTGGCACCCCACGCCAGGCTGGTACGGCAGGGAACAGGGCAGAGCCCTGTTCAAAGCCACAAAACTTCCCTATATGGGGCCCCAACCCTCCTTGTCCAGGAACCCATCACTATGAGCCACAGACCACCTCCTTCCTCCCCAGAGATAGGCTCCTGAGCTTGTGCCTCCGACCCCCTCCTTCCCTGGGTCCTGGTTTCTTTGCTCTCTCTCACAGATCTGCTACTCCAGGCACCACCGGCTCCCAAGGATGGAGCCATGTCCATTCAGCCTGGCAGACTGAGGCCCAGTGTCTCCTAGACCCCAGGTCCCTCCCGAACCTGGATCCTCCAGCCTGAGACCCAGAGTCTGAAGCAGGCCAGGGCCCAGCCCCAAGGATGGCTCTGCACGCTGCTTCGCCCAAACCCTCTTCCTGGTCACCTCCTGTTCCCAGGAGGTGGCAAAAGGAGGCTCCAGGGGATTTAAAAGGACTTCAGAAAGTTCATGGAAGAAGGCGCTGCCCAGGCAGGGCACTTCAGTGCCAGCACCGCCCACCAGGCTGGGATGTGGGCCTCAACTCCAGGCCTGTCCAAATGTAGAGAAACCTCCCCAGGGCCTGTATCTGGAGGTCCAGCAACCCTTCTCCTCCCTTCCCCAGCCCTTGGTCTCCCTAAAGACTGCACTGAGGTCCCACCTCCACCCAACCATACAAACTCCACCAGGGTCCTCCAGTCACAGGGGTACTCCAGTAAGCAGAGGGTATAGGAAAACAGTCCACCGCCTGATTCCACCTCTAGCTTTTCAGTCAGGCCCCAGAGCCTGTTCTGAATAGTCTGCCCACCCTGCAGCGGGCCTGGACACCAGCCCTTTCATTCCCAAGGTCTGGGGTGAGGGGAGGGGGACTCCTGCAGACAGAGGGCATCCCTCCCTCCGCCCAGGCTGCCTCCCCTTCCCCGAAGCACAATCACACTCTACCTCAAACTCGGAGGCTCACCCACAGCCCTGCTGCAAAAACCTCAGGACAGCCCCTCCCCCAGTACATGCCTCTCCCCCTCTTCCCAGCAAGCCGGGAACTCGCCCCGGGTGGAGGAAGGGAAGCACAGGGAAGGGAGTGAGGGTGGGAGCCTTGAGCCCCGGACCCAGGACTCCTCGATCCCCCATCTCCTCCCGGACTTCCCCCCGCCAGCCTCGACGGCCTTGGGCTCCCCCCGCGCCGGCTTCCCCGCCCGGACCACAAAACTCCCGGGAGCCGCACGGGAGTCTGCCAGCCGCACGGAGACCCGAGCGCCGAGCGCCGGGCGCCGCCGCCTCCCCAGACGCTCCTCCGCGCGGTCTCACCTGCCGGCTGGGGTCGGCGCCTCCCCGGGGCCTCCGCCCCGCCGCCGCCGCGGGCTCCGGCCGGCCGGCCGGCCGTCCCGCGGTCCTGCTCCGTGCCCGCGCGTCCCGGCCGCCCCTCCCGCCGTCCGCAGTCCGCCGGGCCCTCGCCCCCTCCCTTGTTGTCCAGCGCAGCCGCCCTCTACCCCGGATCCAGAAGTCCCCTCCCCGCGGGCTCCCGGACTACCCGCCTTAAAGGCACAAGCTCCTTTTGTCTGGACACCCCCTCCCCCTCCCCGGACGCCGGGCAGGGTAGCCGGTTCCCCTTCGAAGGAACGGGGTAGGGGTGGGGGAGACCGAAGAATGGAACCCCTCCCTCCGCGCGCCCCCTCCTCTCCTCCGGCCGCTCCCTCCCCCAGTCTTGGGAAAACAAGCGGCTACTGTTCTGGGATCAAGACCCCGGGAAGGAGCGGGCCGTCCAGCCCGCTCCCTCTTCCCTCCACCCCCGGGCTGCGTCCTCCAGCATTCTCTTCCCACCCTCACCCCAGGGGTCCCCAAAGGCGCCGGGCAAACCCACCCTCTAGCAGCGATTACCAACCCCCCTCCCGCCCAGCACACCGAGGGTCGGCTTCCTTCCTGGCGGGGTCCCCTAAGCTGAACCGGTGCCCAGCACCCACTCCTCACCCCCATCTCCCCTCCTCCCTCCCCCAGCCCCCACCCTGCCATTCCCGCCCCGCCTGCCACGGCCCTGCTCCCCCACCCCCAGGGAACTCAGTTTAATAATTAATTAAGATTTCATTCCACAAGGCGTCAGGTGTGTGCGGCCTGCTTCCCCACACACCGCTTTTTCCCTCCTCCCCCAACCCTCCGGGGCGCTGGCCCCAAGCAAACCTCCTACACCCTGAGCCCAGAAGGGGGCCTGAGAGAAGGGGCACTCTCCACGCTACCCACCGGCCCCTCTCTCTCTGGGGAGCTCCTCCAGCACCTGCCCACGTGGAGAGTCCCTCCCTGTCTACCCCCCAACCCCCGCACCTTTTACCCAAAGGGTTGTGCTTCCCTGAGGAGTGTGGAGGGTGGAGAGAGGGTGCATTGCTAGGGTACTGAGAAATTTGTTTGGGGCTTTTACTTCCCACGTTTTCAAGCACGGAGCTGCGGCCCCAGTTACCTGGGTGATGGGAAAATCTCGTGGAAGCTGCTTTAACCCTTTGAGGGTTAGAAAGATGGTGTAGCCAGAAAGGAGAAGAAGGTTAATAAACTCACCCGGGATGCAAGTGATTCTGACTTTAGAGGGGATGCCAGTCCTTCAGAGCTGGAAAGAGGGCAGCTTATCTGGCTTCCCTTGGAGGCGGGCTCCCTGTTGCCTCATCCAGACCTGTAGCTCCTCCTTCCTTTGGCAGCCCCTTCCCCACCCAAGGTCCCACAGCCTAGATAGCTGAAGCTGCTCCCTCAAACCCAGCCTTCCCGGTATTCTAGTCCTTCAAGGCCCAACTCTGGTCCACGCCAAGCCCCTACTGGGATTCCTAAGCCCAGGCCAGAGCTTGAGGCAGGGAAGAGAGGGGAAGAATTAAGAAAATCCATTTCAATCCCTTATCAGGCATATATGATTGCAAACTATCCACCTTGGCTAAATCATCACTCACTCCCTTGGAGCCTCATCTATAAAATAGGGATAAAACTATCTGTCTTGTCTTTCTTACAGGATTTTCAGGATGCGCTAGAAAAATGTTGGTTAAAATGTTTGAAAATGGGAAATGAAAATGAAAAATGGTTAGTTTATTCTGCCATGTATGAGTCTCAGTTGTGCAGGCCTGGCCTGTAATTTGAACTTTGGGGCCTTTTTGCCAGACTTCTCCCTTCAAGTAGCCAGGCAAAATTTCCTTTCCAGTCTGAAACCAGTACGTACCATTTATCTCTTAGAATAATATGTTTATGGGCTGTAAGGGGAAAATACAAAAGACAATTGAGGAAAAGAAATGGGTGTGTTATGAAATTTTATATTTTGGAATGGAAGCCTTTGTCCTTCATTTTATTTTGGAATGAAAAAAAAAAAATTTGGACACCAATCAAGTAAGCCAAAGAAGTATGCTAGGGATCCATCTCTGGGTGCTTTAAGTCACACTGGCCTCCTTTACCCTAGTGTATGGCTGGTGTGTTAGTCTGGTCTCCTGAATTCCATTTCTGGTTCCTGGAGGGCAGGGCTGCCATCAGCACCTTTCTTTGATCCCCACCATCAGCACCTTACACTGAGGGTCTGTTTCTAGCACTATTGAGGCCTTAAAAATGATTCCAGCCCTTTATTTTACAGATAGGAAACATGACCTACTGCTAGGCACATGGGGAATATTCAATTATTAAAATTTAATCTATAGGATATTAGAGTAGGAAGAAGTCAGAAAGATTATCTAATTCAGCTGCTATACTTTTAGTCATCAAAATAGCAAGCACTGGGACTTCCCTGGTGACGCAGTGGTTAAGAATCTGCCTGCCAGTGCAGGGCACAGGGGTTCGAGCCCTGGTCCAGGAAGATCCCACATGCCGCAGAGCAACTAAGCCCATATGCCACAACCACTGAGCCTGCGCTCTAGAGCCCGCGTTCCACAACTACTGAGCCCGAGGGCCACAATTACTGAAGCCCATGCGCCTAGAGCCCGTGTTCCGCAACAAGAGGAGCCACCGCAATGAGAAGCCCGCGCACCGCAACGAAGAGTAGCCCCCACTCGACGCAACTAGAGAAAGCCCGCGCACAGCAGCAAAGACAACGCAGCCAGAAATTATTTATTTATTTATTTATTTATTTACTTATTTTAAAAAGGCAAGCACTTATATATCATTTACTCTGTGCTGAGTAGTCATCTAAGCCCTTGACATAAAATAATTCATTTAATCCTCATAACTTCATGATGCTATTATTATCGTCCTCACCTTGGAGTGAGGATGTACCTCACTTTTCCCATGAAAAATGAGACACAGAGAAGGTCAATAATTCCAAGGTCAGAAAGTGGTAGGTCCCGATTCTGAACACGTGCTGTCTGGCTTCAGAGTCTGTGTGTGTCACCACTGTGCTCTACTCACTATGGAAAACCAAGCCCCTGAGATGGGAATTGACTTGCCCACGATCACACAGCGGATTGGTGATGGAAGGTGGATCAGAAACCCAATTTGTTTCTCTTTCCACTCAGCTTCACTATGGTTCTGTCTGTATGTATCACAGACATGAGTTGTGCCTGTCCTTCCCTGATATTCCCTCAGAAGCAGACATTCTTTCGCTGACAGGTGGCAACATTCTTCTCCCCTTTGGCTGTGGGGAGTGCATTGAAGGATGGGGACGGTGGGCCCTTGATCTGTAGCTTCTGACCCAAAAAGAGTGAGACCTGCTTCTAGTGACCAACTGTAGAGGGCCAGAGACTCCAGGTTAGACCATGGGTTGGAGTCTGGGCCTTCCACCAGCACCTTCGTGAGAGAAGATTGCACGTGTGGTACATTTTTCAGTCAGATCACGTCCCTCTGAAATGCACCAAGGCTGTTTAAAAGAGCTTGTGGGTGAGCAGCTTGGTAGGAAACATGGAATCTCGGAGACGGTGGTTCTCACACTTACACTGAGCCCCTAGAAGAAATGGTACTCTTAGCAGAACATGGTGAAATATTAATATATTAAAATACATAGTGTTGGGGGCTTCCCTGGTGGTGCAGTGGTTGAGAGTCCACCTGCCGATGCAGGGGACACGGGTTCGTGCCCTGGTCCGGGAGGATCCCACATGCCACGGAGCGGCTGGGCCTGTGAGCCATGGCCACTGAGCCTGCATGTCCGGAGCCTGTGCTCTGCGACGGGAGAGGCCACAACAGTGAGAGACCCGTGTACCGCAAAAACAAAAACAAAAACCTAGTGTTGTACTATGCCAGATCTAACAGACTCTAGAATCATAGGCACCAATGTTTTCGAAAAAAAATTGGGAAAACTTTAAAGTTGAGAAAAATTTATTTTTTTTCTATGAACCACAACAAGACGGCTATTACTCAATTTTCATGGCAGAACACCTTGATCCAGCTGGGGGAACACCAGCCCTGCCGAACCTGGTTTGAGAACCACTACAATAAGTGAAGTATTCAGAAAGGACCTCCTATCCCGAGGTGGACAATAAACAACAAGTCAGGGATCAGCTGGAAGGTTTTAACCCAGACAAAGAGAAGAAAAAAAGAGAGAGAGGGAGGCAGCTGGCACGAACTGTTTCTATTGCTCCAAGTCTAGCTTGATCTCAATGACTGTGGTTTTTCTAATACAGACCACAGTCACAGTCTCAGAAATTATCAACCTCTCATTTTTCAGAAAGAGGAAATTCCTAGGAGAAGAATGCATTATATGTAAATGCAAGTTCTATATACCCATAAGTGTATCTGGACAATGCTTGAAACATCCTGGAACATAACTAATGGATGGGCTTGAGTCCCCTGAGCCTTCCCTGGGTCGTTTGGGAAACAGCTAAGCAAGCCTCTGCCTACTCCATTTTACGAGGTGAAGATTCTTTTTACAGTGCAAATAATCATTCCCTGACTTTTCTGTCTTAAAGATCAGATTTCTGTGCATTTCATTTTTGGAAAATAAGAAAAATGTGTAAAGACAACCCACATTTGTATATGCCCTGTCCACTTCACCACCCCTAACATGGCTGCTGATACCACTACTACCCCAGAGACTCTTGGCTTCCTCTAGGTCCCAGGTTGGAGGAGGCCTTGGCCACCACGGGTCCCAGAACCACTACCACCCATGGGAATGAAATGATTGACTCTAAACTCCAGATGGATACAAACTTCCTCATTCCTTAGCTCCCCATCTTTTTTTTTTTTTTAATTAACCATTTTATTTTTATTTATTTATTTTATTTTATTTTTGGCTGCACTGGGTCTTCGTTGCTGTGCACGGACTTTCTCTAGTTTCAGCGAGCGGGGGCTACTCTTCATTGCAATGCGTGGGCTCTAGGCGTGCAGGATTCAGTAGTTGTGGCATGTGGGCTCAGTAGTTGTGGCTTGAGGGCTCTAGAGAGCAGGCTCAGTAGTTGTGGCACAGGGGTTTATTTGCTCCGCAGCATGTGGGATCTTCCCGGACCAGAGCTGGAACCCGTGTCTCCTGTACTGGGAGGCGGATTCTTAACTACTGTGCCACCAGGGAAGCCCCTTAGCTCCCCATCATTCATTCATTCTTTCTTTCTTTCCACAAATATTTAGCAAGTGCCTACTAAGGCCAGGTACTGTTCTATTCGTAGGTGCTGGGGATACAGTCACAGCAGACTGGATCCCTATTCCCATGGAGCTTTCCTTCTAGTGGGAAGAGACAAAAAACAAATGAATAGATGAGAAGATAGTTGATGGTGATAGGTGCGATGATGACAATTAGAAAAGGGGACAGATAGGAAGTAACTTCTTCTCTGAGGAAGTGATGTTTACATAGAGACCTGAATGACAAGGAATCATCCATGCAAAATATATGAGTAAAGAGCATCCAGGCAGAGGGGACAACGAATGCAAAAGTCCTAAGGCAAAAGCAAGCTCACTGTGTTCAAGAAACAGAAAGCAAGTCAGGGAGGCTGAAGCCCAGTGTGTTGGAGGAAGAGCGTAAAGATGAGGTCAGAGAGGGAGGTATGCCCTAGCTGGTGTAGAATCTCATAAGCCAGGGTGAGGAGTTTGGATTTCATTCAAAGTGTAATGAGCACCTTTGGAAGATGTTATGCTCGGAAGCGGCATGATCTGATTTATGGTTTTAAAAGATCATGTTGGCTGCTGGATGGAGAATAAATCAAGGGATCAAGAGAGGCAAGGGAAACCACTTAGGAAGCTATTATAGTGGTTCAGGTGGAAAAGATCTGTGCCTTAGACAAGGATGGTAATAGTGGGCTACTGAGAAGTTGAAGGACCCAGAAAATGTTTTGGAGTTGGAGTACCCTAATGACCTACCTTGGTTCCTTCTCCATGGTTTATCTGTAACAAATAATCATCCAAAACTGACAAATATGTATTGAGCAGCTACTACATGCCAGGCACTGTGCCTGGAAGTTATCCTCCAGAGGAGAAGACAAACCCACCTTCTCCTGCCCTACTGCCATAGCCAGCTCTAGGTTGGGGAAGCTACTGCCCATCCCTAACCCTGCCCCATTTTCAGGGCCATAGGCACACCCCTCAACCCACCCCTGCACTCTATTCAAATGCTGAGCTGGAGTTGATGGCGGGGGGGGGGGGGGGGGGGGAGTGTTTACAGGTGGACAATTGATGCCATAAAAAAGAGAGTCCAAAGTCCTCCCAAGATCTCAGAGCAAAGACTAGGAGAGCCCAAATCTCCAACAGTGGGGAGAGGGTGCAGCCAGAGCCATGAAGACAAGAGAAACCTGTTGGTGCCCACACCACTGCTCGTCATTCTCAGAGTTCCCAGAGCCCAACCTACCAGAGCCCCTATCAAGCCGGACTTCTCAATCTTCTCTACCACCTGGTTCCGCTGCTCCAGTACCCTCAGTCTTCCTTAGATTTCTGAGTCTCTTGTGCCCTCTGGTGTCATGTTTCTGATACTGCAGCCCATAGTTAATCTCCCCAGCTTGTCACTTTACACTACAACCCAAGCTGGGGGCGGGGCAGGGGCCAGTATGGGAAATTTAAAAATTCTGGGAAGGGCTGGGAATGTCATTGCATTAAGGCAAAGGGCCACGTCAATTTCTGAGACTCAGAGACATGAGGAGCCCTCCATCTATTGCCAGATTCATCTTTTGTTTATGAGTTGAATACACTATTTTTGAATATCTACTGTGAGCTTATCCAGCCACCAACATGTGCAAAGCTGACCCAAGCTCAGATGATCAGGCACTCCCACCAAGGGCTTTGAGTCTGGAGCTGGTGATGTGAAGAAGCGAGAACACTCGAGAATTCATTCTGCTGTCGGTGGCAGTGCAGCCAGTGACAATAGCAGGACCCCCCGAACCAGAGTCTTCCATGGTTCCTACTGCCTAATTTCCCTTTGTTCCTGCCTGTTTTTTAAGCCTGGTACTCTGGCCTTTCCATCACTTCTATGAGCAAGTAATTCCCTACCCTTCCAATAAATGTCTCTGCTGTTCACAGTAGTTGGAGTCTGTTTCTGCTTTTGCAACCAAGAAGATGACAGGTACACTGGACAATTGATCAAGCTTCTCTCAGACTTAGTTTCCTCCTTGGTAAAAAGGGATGATAATGAATTTCATATGCAAGGCTGTTTTATTAAATAAGTGTATTAGTTATCTATTGCTGCAAAACAAACTACCACACATTTAACATCTTAAACAGCACATGTTTATTATTTCATAGTTTCTGTAGATCAGAACTCTGGGCATGGCTTTGCTGTGTGCTTCTGAGCTGCAATCAAGGTGTCAGCCAGGGCTGCAGTCTCATCTGAGGCTTGAATGAAGAAGACTCTAATTCCAAGTTCAGGTGGTTATTGACAGAACTCAGTTCCTGCAGGTTGTTGGACTGAAGGTCTCAGCTCCTTACCACATGGATCTCTCCAACATGGCAGCTTACTTCATCAAAGCCTGAGGGAGAGAGTCTGCTAGCAAGATGGAAGTCACAGGCTCCAGTAGCCTAATCACAGAAGTGCCGTCTCATTACTTTTGCTGTGTTCTGTGAACTAGAAGCAAGTGACTAGGTCAGCCCATATACCAGAGGAGCGGATTACCCAAGGGCATGAATACCAGAAGACAGGGATCATTTGGGGTCAGCTTGGAGTTGGCCTGCCATAATGAGATAGGTGTTAGGTATAATTCCAGTCCTTGTTCAGAATCCCCCTTCCTTATTTTTTTTTTGGGGGGGTGGGGGGCAGTGGGTCGCACCACACGCCTTGTGGGATCTTAGTTTCCTGACCAGGTATTGAACCCAGGCCCACGGCAGTGAAAGTGCAAAGTCCTAACCACTGGACCGCCAGGGAAGTCCCAGGATCCCACTTCCTTCCTGGGGGCTTTTCAAGTCCTTCCTCAACCCAAACTCTTCAAAATCAACCTTTCTTACAAATGAGGAAGCTTGATGTATTGCGTATTACATGGAATAGTTTTAGTTGTGTTGGGAGGATAATGTTATTTTGGTGTTATAAAATAAGAAAATGTTCTTTTTGACAAATACTACTGAAATTTTTAGTGGTAGAATATCATTATGCCCACACTTTTCTTTAAAATCAGCTAGAGTAGTAAGGAGAGAGTCACAGGCCATTCTCCCATTTTTTCCCAAAATCCCTGGCTAAGTAGTTACTATGGAAAAAGTTGCTTTTGCTCTTGCCAAAAATGGTCCAGGAAGTCAGTTTTATATTAGGTTGGTCAAAAATCTCGTTCGGGTTTTTCCGTAACTTCATATGGAAAACCCCGAATGAACTTTTTGGCCAACCCAATATATGTGTATAAAGGTAAGACGGACTAAAAGGAACAATGCTTAATAAATATCAAACTGGGCTTCCCTGGTGGCGCAGTGGTTGAGAGTCCGCCTGCCGATGCAGGGGACACGGGTTCGTGCCCCGGTCCGGGAAGATCCCACGTGCCGCGGAGCGGCTGGGCCCGTGGGCCATGGCCGCTGGGCCTGCGCGTCCGGAGCCTGTGCTCCGCAGGGGGAGAGGCCACAACAGTGAGAGGCCTGCGTACTGCAAAAAAAAATAATAATAAATACATAAATAAATATCAAATTTTCTCATCTCATAAGCCTCAGGGGGCTCCCATTTTAAGGCTGTAAATATATGTACATAGATATATACAAATTCATTCAAATTCTTCCATCAACCCTGAACAGAAGGATGTGGGGTAGAGGTGGCTGTCATTGACTTATAGATATTGTCATCAATAAAAAAAAAAAGGTGGTGTTTAGCATATGGCATTTCCCCTTCTGTATTGTGCTTGATCCTTCAGATCAGATCAAGATCAAAAGAAACGATCCTAGAGAAAGCCCAGGACGGAGAACCAACTCCCAGGAATCAGTTATTGCTCTGCTCATTGCCAGCACCGTCATACACATGTGGGGGGCAGATACTCAAGACAAGGATTCTCTTTTAACTTGGTTTTGACCCAGGTGAATCTCAGCCCTTAGCTCCGGACTTGGGCTTAAGGGAAGAGAAGGGAGGGGAGAAAGTCACTTCAGTCACTTCTGGCTTAGCTCAGGCTGGCTCCAAGGCTCCGCAGCAGAGAGCAGGAAGCACCTAGTCACTTTGTGCAGTCTTGGCCCCAGGAAAAATGATGACCAATCATGGCCCTTCCTTTCTGGGCCTCTTCTCTTTGGTCTCCTCACTCTTCCTCCAGCTCTCCTCATTCCTCTCCTCCTCTCTAAGGTAACATCCTCCTTGATTAAGAAAAATGCCATGAATGCCACCTTAGCCAGGTGATCACCAAAAATGGGACAAACTGACATCATTCGTCCCCTACGGGATGCACTAAGGACACTATGTCACCTGTCGTATTCCTACCAAAAGTGTTTAAACTGAATCTGATCCCAAGGAGACAAATTGAGGTACATTTCTAAACCAATTGGCCTGCACTATTCAAAAATATCAATGTTATGCCAGAAAAAGAAATGTGCAGCTGAGAAAATGTTACAGTTTTAAGGAAACTAGAGAGACATAACTAAATATAATGCATGATGCTTGATTGGATCCCAGGGGTTTTGGGGGATTTTTGTTTGCTTGTTTGTTTGTTTTTTTAATTTTCTTTCTTTATTTTATTTTTGGCTATGTTGGGTCTTTGTCGCTGCACGCGGGCTTTCTCTAGTTGCATCGAGAGGGGGCCACTCTTCGTTGCGGTGCACAGGCTTCCCATTGCGGTGGCTTCTCTTGTTGTGGAGCAGAGGCTCTAGGCGCGCTGGCTTCAATAGTTGTGGCACGTGGGCTCAGTAGTTGTGGCTCGCCGGCTCTAGAGCACAGGCTCAGTAGTTGTGGCACACGGGCTTAGTTGCTCCGCAGCATGTGGGATCTTCCCGGATCAGGGATCAAACCTGTGTTCCCTGCAGTGGCAGGCGGGTTCTTAACCACTGCGCCACCAGGGAAGTCTGTTTGTTTGTTTATTTGTTTGCTTGTTTGTTTTAGTCATGAGGACATTGTTGGGACAATTAGGGAAATTTTCAACAGACTATATATTAGATAATATTGTAACAATGTTAAATTTCCCGAGTGTGACAATGTTTTGCGGTTATGTAGAAATGTCTCTGTTCTTGGTAAATACGTGATGAATTATTTAGGAATGAAGTTGCTGTCTGAAACTAACTCAAATGGTTCAGCGAAAACACGTCTACATAACAAATGTGGGGAAACTGTAACAACCACTGAATCTAGGTGAACGGTATATACAGTTGTATTATTCTTGCAATTTTTTGTGTGTGTGTGGTACGCGGGCCTCTCACTGTTGTGGCCTCTCCCGTTGTGGAGCACAGGCTCCGGGCGGGCAGGCTCAGCGGCCATGGCTCACGGCTCGTGGGATCTTCCCGGACCAGGGCACGAACCTGTGTCCCCTCATCAGCAGGCAGACTCTCAACCACTGCGCCACCAGGGAAGCCCTATTCTTTCAATTTTAAACCAACAGAAAGGTTTAAAATTTTTCAAGATAAACATTTAGGGAAATGCCAATTCAGGAAAATACTCCAAATGAGGAAAGTGGCAATATACTGTGATTCCCCTAAGTTTCACATTTCGCCCCTGAGGTGGGGTCTCGGGGGGTTAACAGTGACTGTTTACTCAATAGGCATGCTGAGTGCTAGGTGCCAGCAAAACAGGGCACTGAAAAAAATTTATTTATTTGATATTTGACATTTTTCCCCTAAACATCAAATTTGTCATGGAAATGTTCAGAATGTTTTTAAACTTCTTAAATTTGTTTGCAGTTGAATTGTTTTTGGATTGAATTGTTTTTCACTGCACAGGGATCATCATAATCTTTTTAATGCTTAGGGCATCCTACTGTGTCCTCACTCCCACCAGTGCAAACAGGCTGGGAGCTGGGAGGCAGGGAAACCCGGAAGGCATACAAGGGAATTGCAAAATCATTAAAAAAAAAAAAAAAAAAAAAAAAAAACCTCTGAAATTGGGTAGCAGTTATCTGGGGAGCAAGATCCACAAAGGGCCCAAGCCTGAGAGTCCAAAGAAAAAGCCAGCTGTAGTGAGAATGGAAACTTTCTACTTCAGTCTCTCCTGGATTGTTTTACAGTTCATGTAGTTTCAGTGTTTGTTTTCTTTTTGTTCTTCCCTAATATCAGGTAAAGTTTTTTGTTTGCTTAAAACAAATGTGACACATGAAAAGCTGCTCAACATCACTAATTATTAGAGAAATGCAAATCAAAACTACAACGAGGTATCGCCTCACACCAGTTAGAATGGGCATCATCAGAAAATCTACAAACAACACATGCTGGAGAGGGTGTGGAGAAAAGGGAACCCTCTTGCACTGTTGGTGGGAATGTGAATTGGTACAGCCACTATGGAGAACAGTATGGAGGTTCCTTAAAAAACTAAAAATAGAACTACCATATGACCCAGCAATCCCACTACTGGGCATATACCACAGAAAACCATAATTCAAAAAGACACATGCACCCCAATGTTCATTGCAGCACTATTTACAATAGCCAGGTCATGGAAGCAACTTAAATGCCCATCGACAGATGAATTGATAAAGAAGATGTGGTACATATACACAATGGAATATTACTCAGCCATAAAAAGGAACAAAATTGGATCATTTGTAGAGATGTGGATGGATCTAGAGGCTGTCATACAGAGTGAAGTAAGTCAGAAAGAGAAAAACAAATATCGTATATTAATGCATATATGTGGAACCTAGAAAAATGGTACAGATGAACAGGTTTGCTGGACAGAAATAGAGACACAGATGTAGAGAACAAACGTATGGACACCAAGGGGGGAAAGTGGCAGCGGGGGTTGGGGGATGGGATGAACAGGGCAATTGGGATTGACATGTATACACTAATATGTATAAAATAGATAACTAATAAGAACCTGCTGTATAAAAAATAAATAAAATTCAAAAAAATGTTTTCATTCTGGATGATAGGGATATAGGTACTTATTGTTTTATCCTTTGTGTTTTTCTGTATTTTAAATAGTTCTAGAAATGAAAATAAAATTAAAATACAAACATCCAAACAAAAAACAAACGTGAGCCTCTGTCAACCATGTTGAGAAGAACCGGAACAAGGATTCTTGCTGGGGCAGGGCTCTCAGGGGAAAGGATAGTCTTCCAGAGCTGCCCCCTTAACTAAGTGTGTTTGAAGAAAAGCTATTTGCCCCCTACCCTCCTCCTTTCTTGCCTTCACTCCTCCTGCCCTTCCCCTTCCCTGTCCCATCATCTTTTTTCCTTCCCAGTGCAGTGTAATGAACAGATCCAGCTGTGAAGTCAGGGGGACCTGGATTCCAATCAGAATGTGACATGGAGAAACCTCAAAACATATTCAGCAAATATTCATTAATGCCTACTAGGTAGCAGGCACAATTCTAGGTACTGGGATACAATGGTAAGTAAAAAAGACAGACAAGGTTCCTGCCCGCATGCAACTTGCATTCGAGTCCAGGGAGGCAGATAATAAACAAACAGGCAAATGAATAAGAAAATTATATATCATGGAAAGTGTACTGCAGAATCTAGCTACATATTGTATGAATATACCATACCATAAGACATTCTGGGAAAAAAAACTATGGAGACAGTAAAAAGATCAGTGGTTGCCAAGGGTTGCAGGGGAGAGAGGAATGAATAGGCAGAGCACAGAGGGTTTTGAGGGCAGTGAAACTATTCTAGTAGGATGCTGTAAGGGTGGGTATATGCCATTACACACTTGTCAAAACCCATAGAATTATTGTACGTGGAATGAGTTCAATTGTTGTACATAGAATGTACAACACTCAGAGTGAACCCTAATGTAAGCTATGGACTTCGGGGGACACTGATGCGTCAAAATCAGACTCTATTGATTGTAACAAATGTACTACTCTGGTGGGGGATGTTACTGGGGGAGGCTGTGCATGTGTAGAGCCAGCGTGTATATGGGAAATCTACCTTCCACTCAGTTTTGCTGTGAACTTAAAACTGCTCTAAAAATAGTCTGTTTTTTTAAGTGTGTTGTAGGAAATTAACATGTAATAAAAGGTAACTGGAGTGACATACTTTAGATAGGATGAAAAAGGAAGCTCTCTCTGAGGCTGTTTTCTCATCCATAAAATGGAGGTAGAAGTATTTGCCTTCGTATATATATGTGAAAGTGCCCTTTAAATTACTATATATCTTCCCATCTATAACATATTGGTAGGCAGCTCTGAAACGGCTCCCAATGATCCCTACTTTCTGGTATTCAAGTCCTTGTGTAATCCCCACCCTCTGAGTGTGAGCTGGATCTAGTGACTTGATTTTAAGGAATAAAATGCAGCAAGAATGATGAATAGTCACTCCCAAAATTAGGTTACAAAAGAAAATGCAGCTTCTATTCTCTCTCTCTCTCTCAGAAGCTGCCATGTTGTGTGTAGCCCTATGTAGAGGTCCACGTGACAAGGAACTGATGTATCCAGCCACCAGCCAGCAAGGACCTAAGGTGAGGTCTTACAGGATGCAACACCAGATGCAATGTGTGATCCTTGATTGGATACTGATTAGAGCACATCAGCTATAGAAGACATTTTGGGTCCAGCTGGGGAGATTTGAACATTGACTGGGATGAGAAAAAAAAGAAAATTAACGAGGGGGCTTCCCTGATGGAGCAGTGGTTAAGAATCCGCCTGCCAGTGCAGGGGACACGGGTTCGTAGTCCTGGTCCGGGAAGATCCCACATGCCGCAGAGCAACTAAGCCTGTGCGCCACAACTACTGAGCCTGCACTCTAGAGCCCACGAGCCACAACTACTGAAGCCCGCGCCTAGAGCCCGTGCTCCACAACAAGAGAAGCTACCGCAGTGAGAAGCCCACGCACCGGAACAAAGAGCAGCACCCCCCTCACCGCAACTAGAGAAAGCCCGCGTGCAGCCACGAAGACCCAATGCAGCCAAAAATTAATTAATTAATTAAAAATTTTTAAAAAGAGCATTCATTTGTGTGTATGTGTGGGTGTGCATTAAAAAAAAAAAAGATACAGACTACCCTATAACTCAGCAATTCCATCTCTTGGTATATATATCCAAGAGAAATGTGTTCATATGTCTACAAAAAGACACATGTTCAAGAATGTTCATAGTAATTTTATTCATTATAGACAAAATTGGAAACATCCTGTGTTCATCAACAGGAGAATGGATAAATAAATTATGGTGTATTCTAACAATGGAATACCACACAGCAACTTTTTTAAAAAGAGCAAAATGCTGATAAATGCCACAAAGATGAATCTTAAAAATATAATATTGTGGGAAAGCTGCCAGATACAAGAGAGTACACACTGTACGATCTTTTTTATATGAGTTTCAAGAACAGGCAAATGTAATCTATGGTGATAAGAGCCTAAACAGCCATCACCACAAGAGGCTGGATAGTGACCATGAAGGGACATAAGGAAAACTTCTGAGTGAGGGTGTCATAGACCTTGATTTGGACGTGATTACACAGATATCGATATATAGATATATGTGCCCCCAAATTACGGAATTGTACATTTAACATCTGTGCACTTTATACAACTTTATACACTTTATACAATTAAAAAAAATTTTTTTAAGAAAAAAGATATCCAGAAGGATTACACCAAAAGCATTAATGGCGGTAATGTCTGGGTGGTGAGAATACTAATATGTTTTGATTTGTTTTGTCTTGTTGTTTGTCTGTATTTTCTAATTTTCTCCAATACATAACCACTGCTTCTGCAATAATAAAAAGCTATTTTTAAACTACATTCCAAATACTCAATAATATCATTTATGCTGCCTCAGGGGAAAGTCAACAAATGTACTTGCTGTGTTATTCCTGAAGGAGACAGGGGTGTGGCCAAGCATAAGACAGAGGAATGAAGTACTAATCGCTGTGGCATCCGAGTGTGGAGGACTTTTCAGCGGAAGTCCCCTGTGCTGAGCGCGGGGTGAAAGGTCAGGGTGGACCAGAGTATCCGGCCCACATGGTAGAATGGAAAGAACCCAGGAGAGAGAATCTGAAGATCTGGGTCTGAATCCAGATCCAACCATTGACTGTGGTCTTTGAAAAGTCATTTAACTGCAGAAGCGGAAGGACTATGGGTTAGCCACAGGGCACGGACTCCGGATATGTGGACAGTGGACAGTTCTCTCCACTGTGTGCTGCTTCCCTGTTTATAATAACAGCTAACTTTTACATAGGAATTTACATTTTATGAAACACAAATATTCCTGTTGAATTCTCACAGAACCTCTTGAGCAAGGACTGTTCTTCCCCTCCCCCCCCCCCCTTTTTTTTTTTTTGCGGTACGCGGGCCTCTCACTGCTGTGGCCTCTCCCGTTGCGGAGCACAGGCTCCGGACGCGCAGGCTCAGCGGCCATGGCTCACGGGCCCAGCCGCTCCGCAGCATGTGGGATCTTCCCGGACCGGTGCACGAACCCGTGTCCCCTGCATCGGCAGGCAGACTCTCAACCACTGCGCCACCAGGGAAGCCCCTTTCCCCTTTTTAAAGGTCAGAAAACTGTTTCTAAGTGACTTGCCTGAACTAGTGAGTGATAGAATTAGGGCTTGCCTGACCGTTTTTGGACTCCGAATCCTGCATTCTTTCCACCAGTGGCTTACCTAGGACCCTGACACTTAACTATACCCACCTCTCACCCTTCCCATCTGCCAACACCAGCTCCCAACAGCTCTGTGGTTCTCCTGCATCCTTGGCAGGGCCTTATTTCCCAGGGAGGGACAGAGGGCTCTGCACAGAGCTCCCCTGAACGACCTAGTGTTGACTCAGAGAAGGACCCAGACTCCTTTTGGCTCTGTGTTACTCCAGAGGCATGTAGGAGTTCACACCTCCAACGCTGGGCAGCTCATCCAGTCAAGGGTCTTCCAGGCTCATTTCCCAACCTGGCTCCAGGGTGGCCGCCAGCCCCCTCTGCCCTCCTGACCCATGATGAGGGGCCACAACTCTTCACTGTTCAGTGAAGTCCTCTTCCCTCTTCCCTCTTCCCTAGGAGGCTTGTCTGCAGGGCCTGAGTCAGCGCTTCCCCATCCCTATCCAGTTCCAGCCTCTGCTTAATACCTCCAGTTCCTAAGGCCTCTCCCTTCCCAGGTACCCAGACCTCATCCCCCTCGCAGCTGGTGAAGGAGCAGTGAGAAGCAGAATAAGATGCAATGGTGAGCCCAAGAGGCAGCCGCCCCAAGCAGCTAGCACAACGTTCCCTTCAATAATTCATTCCCGGGGAGGCTACGGGCACCATGCCCTCATTCTGAGCTGGAGATGGCTACCACAGCTCAATCCTTAAAATGACAGTGGTGGGAATCAGGAGGGCTGGAAGGCTAGGGCAAGCAAGTAGAAGGGCACCCAGTCTCCAGCCCCACCACAGGCACCTCTCCCCCTACTTCTTGTTAGAGAGGGGCCTGATCCAAACAGAGGTCAGTGGTCCCGTGATAGATAAAGGAGCTTAGAAACTGCAGCGAGCCAGAGGGGCAGAGAGGAAGGATCCAAACTCAGGGCCTCATCCCACTCACTCCAGCTATACATCAGGGTCAGCCTTATCCCCATTGCTCTGAGCCTTCTTGAAGCCACACTCAGCCTCTTATCAGCAGCGCCACCTTCCTAAAGGATGCCCAAGTCCCCTCCGTCCCAGCTTTTGGAAGCCCTGGGATGCTTCCACTGCCCCCACTTGGGGAACTCTGCCCCCACTTAGGCCTCAGTAATCCGACTCTCAGCACCCCTCCCAGGGATTCCCCACCCCCATCCCATCTCTTTTCAACCCCAACTTCCCTGCCTAACCTCTGATGTTTATAAAGCCTGTAAATACGTGGGAGTGGAGGAAGGACTTGAACTGGCCCCTTGGGCCGTGCTGTGATTCAGGGTCCTAAAGTGTTAAGAGTTTGGCAAGAGCAAAGGAGAGAAGGAGGTAAAGTCTAGGCCAGCCCCCCTTCCCAAGGCCACCCTGGGGATCCTGCCTCTCATACCCCTTCCTCCACCTGGGGCAGCCCTAGAGTACTGCTCCTGTCCCAGACTTGTTCCTCTCTCCAGTGCATTTTGTGGAATTGGAATCACCAATCACATGCAATGGAAACTGAGATCTAAGACTAAAATAAACATATGTCAAGCACCTACTATGTGCCAGGCTGAACCAGACTCTGGGCAGAAAGAGAATGAGGACTAAGCATCTCAGCCCTCTCGCCTTCCCTCCTTCCCAGGTATGAAAAGGAACCCCCAAATCCACAGAGCAGTCACACCGCTTGCCCCAGAGCAGGCAAGAGGTGGGCCTTGGAGCCATAGCTGAGAGCCCAGTCCCTCTAGAGAGGGCTGGTGTGGGAAGGAAGCTGCAGTCTTGCTGGGCACTGTCAGCAATAAACTCTTCAGACTTATTTATAGCAAATGCTGCATCAGGGGATGGAGCCTGAAAGTGCCTAGAAGCATCAAATATCACCATGGGCCCAGAGGCAGAGCCCAGAAAAAGAAGACAGAGATTGCAGCAGGAGGGATTGAGGTTTGATGTTAGAGGAACTTCCCCAGAGTAATATCTGGAGTTGGCCATGGGGATTCCATGTGGAAACTACTTCCACAGAGCTTCCTCAGAAGCTCACGGTAGAGTAGATACAAAGGGATAGACATGGTGATCTTTTTTTTTTTTTTTTTTTTGGACACGGTGATCTTTGTTCTCTGTCCTTTGTGGTACACAGGTTTTCAAATGCTGGGGCCACTAAGTACAGCTGTGCGAGTTCTGCCTTGCTGACGAGGCAAGTGGAGATTGAAATCCAACTCCAGATCAGTAGGGCAACCACCTATGCAGAGTTGCGTCTGCACAAAGCCTAGTCAAAAGGGCTAGCAGAGGCCCTGTCAAATATCCTAAGGTCCTGACAACTTCGGAGGTTAGAGAAGAGGGGGAGCTGACCCTAGGGAGAAGAGATGAAGGCTGCCTGGGAAGCCCTGGGGGCCTGCAGCTGAGGACCCGAAGGGTCCAGGCTAGAAGTCTAGCCAGTCTAGCCTCCAGGCTAGAAGCCCCTCTGAACAGAGTGCCAGATACTGTGAGGTCAGGGCCAGAAATGGGGGTACTGAGGGAGGTAAAGTGGGGAGGAAGACTGTGTGGGTCCTGGACAGGGCCCAAAGAGGGATACTCCTGCCAGTCATCTCACATGGAAGGGGCTGGGAGAGGACTGTTCTGGGGACATGGGGGCTGGGCTCCCGGCTCTAGCTCTGAGGTTCCTACCTTCTCTCAGTGGCAGAAGAGAGAGGGGGGTGTGCTCCAGCAGCTGGAATGGAAATGAGAAAAAGTGAAGGGTGCAGAGCTGCCCCTATGCACTTAGGTTCCCTCTGATAGGCTCAGGGAGAAGTCACTGATATTTCTATTTTAAAGTAAGGGGTGGAGGGCGATGGTGTTCTAGGCTGTAAGTTCTTGCAGAGGAGGGAGGGAGGGGGAAGCCAGGGACAATTGCTTGCCTTGGCCAGCACCTCCCTCCCCCACTTCTCCTATGGAAACTTAAGCTGCCCCAAGGCCCAGAGGAGCTAGTCCATTAGCTCTGGTCAGCTGGGGTGTAGGGAGGGGCCTCTCTCCCTCCGGGTCTTACTGCCAAATGACAGGCAAAGCTTCTGCTCCCTCTATTAGAGCCAAAACAAAACAAAACAAAAACCCTCCATGCACATTTTAAAAACACACACACAACCTCTTTATCTCCTCTGAATAGTTGAAGCTGAGTAACTTGGGGGTAGGTGGGCGGTAGGGGATCCATGGACTAGACCAGAGAGGGAGAGGAGGAGATGCCCTCCCAAAGAACTTTTCAGGTTAACCCTGAGGAGGAGCTGGGGGTGGAAAGAGGAGAATTGATTCTCCCCCAATGTACCTCCCTCTGGAATGGGGGCAAGGGCAGGGTCAGCTGAACAGAGAGGGAGGAAAGTCTTCCAAGATCCCCAGAGGGTGGAAGGATGGGGGGGGTCGGAAACCCCCAGGGGAAAGGACTTAAAAGAGCCAAGGAGGAGAGTGGAACGCCCTCGATCTGAAAGGGAAGAGTTCTAATTGATGCCGAGAGAGATGTTGAGGACCCCGGGTCACTCCGCTTCAGGATGAATCTGTCTCGGCAACGGAGTCGGCCGCCGCCTCCCTCCAGCCGCCGTTTTTGGTATGGAGGAGTGTCCAGCCTGGGGGTATTGGGGGTTTGGAGGGACCAATGAGAAGCTGATCCGCTCCCCCCTTCCCCCGCCAGAACTTGGGCTTGTCCTATTTGACGTGCCCGCCGAACAGGGCGGGAGGGGGTAACGGTCCCGCGACTCCGTACTCCCTGCTACCCAGACCCAGCCCGGACGCTGCCGGGCTCAGAGGGGGAGCCCCTGGAGACCAGGATGGAGGTAGGAGCGGCCAGGGCCCCAGAAGAGCCAAAGATCTCAAAGGATCCCCATGGGGGTGGGGATAGGGTGCAGCCTGGAGTCCCATACTAGGGGTCTGGAGGTGGGACCGCAGTTCCTGGAAAGAAGAACGGGTGAGGGGATCGTCCTAGGCTTCGGAGGGGGTCTGGCTCCGAGTTGCGCCGCCTCTGCTCTGGCCAGGGCAGCGCCCCCTGCTGGCAGGGCCGGACCCTGCCGGCCGACAGACGGGACCCCGGACGGGTGCCACCACCTGGAGGGCGTGTGCGTCCTCCGGGCGAATGAGCCCAGGGGGCGCTGCAGCCGGTCGGAGAGGAGCCGCTTCGCCTCGCTCTTCGCCTTTGCGGGCTGAGTCCCGCGGCCCCGGAACCCAGGAGAGAGCAGTGACGGGACAGCTTCCCCGGAACCCAGAGGGGGCGCTTGACGCTGGAGCTAGCGAGCCGTACACAAGCATTCTTCCTTTTCGATCCTTTCCTCTGCTGAGGACAGGTCGAAGCCGTCGCTGGGAACGCGGCGCCTTTCTTCCTCGGGCGCTGGAGGATGGGCGCCGGGCGCACAGAGCAGGGGCCTAAAGCTCCGGAGTCCAGGCAGCCCTCCAGCTACTGCCGCCCTTCTGCCTGTGGCGGTGGGAGCTCCGGAGTCCCTATCTTTTCTGGGGAGGCGTTTGAGGAAGAAGGTGGGGGAGGGGGGGTCGGAGAAGGGAGGCGAGATATAGGGATGGAAGGACAGTGGCAGGCGCCCAGATGAAGAGAACATGGACCGTAGAGAGGAGGAAGAGACGGAAATGGAGAGAGCAGGACTGAAAGGCGACAGGGGAGGGAGAGAGTGACAGAGGCGGAGAGAAAGGAAGAGAGAAGGGAGGGAGGGAAGGAGGGAGGAGGAAAGGGGGAGGGAACCCGGAGAGAGGGAAGGGAGCAGCCGTCGGAGCCTGGCGGTCGTGGGGCGAGGCCAGGCGTGCAGGCGGGAGCCTGTGTGCAGAGCAGCGGCCCGGTCCTGCTCCTGCCTCGGAGCCCCTGGCCCGGGGGAGGGGGAGAGGCCGCCAGCCCGGTCTATGTCTTTTTCTGACTCCAGTGCAACCTTCCTGCTGAATGAGGTAAACGCGAGGGTCCCCTCCCCAGTGGGTGGGAGGAGAGCCCCACTCCGAGCTAGGAAGAGGGCCCGCATTTGGGGGGACACTGCAGCGATGGGGAGGGAGGGAGGCCGAGTAGGTGAGGCTAAGGGTAGAGGTGGCAGGTAGAAAAGGAGGGAGCGGCCAGTGCTGGCAGCTTCTAAGCACTGGGACTGGGATGGGGTGGGGGCAGGGGGAGGGAGGACTGTCTGGGGAGCCAGGAAAGGGGCTAGATGTGAGGACTGAGAGAGGAGGACTCTGCCAAGCGCCCCCACCCCCACCCCGGCGCCCTCCCTGGGTTCCCTGGGGGCAGCCCAGCAGCTAAACGCTAGGGGCTTTGGCTTTGTCCAGATCTTAAATACTGCTGGGGAGAAGGACTTCCTAGAGGTCCTAGCTCCTGCCTCAGCTTCCCCATTCAACACGCAGGGATTGGGATCTGTCCCGCTTCCTGGTGCACTTATAGGAGAAGCCAGAATGCATTCTGGAGGCACCCAAGAATTCCAACTCCCAAACATGGTTATTCAGGCTCCCCACCACCACCAAGACCCCCATGTCCTGCTTCCATGCCTTGAGTACCTGCCAGCTGCCACTCTAATGACTCTCTCCTAGAAAGAGGAAGGCAGGAGGAATCCTCTCCTTGAATCCTTTCTCCCCTCCCCCCCGCCAGCTTTCTCTTCTTATGCTCAGCCAGGGAAAAGAAAGGGGGTTAGGGACCACATGGATACTGACAGGCACATGTCTTGTTACAGGACAGGCATGAGAACTAGAGCAGGCAGGTGTGGGTAAGGTGAGAAATGGAAGGCGGCAGTGAGTAGCAACTCAGAGAGAAGGGAACCAGGAAGAGGCTCCGAAGCTCCTGCAGGACCCAGGGGATGGGCCAGGTATGAGGAACCTGAACACATCTCCTGGGGGGGCGGTTAGCATGGCAAATCTTGCTTTGTGAGCAGACTTAGACACCACTGTCCCAGATGGGGATGAAGACAACAAGGTGTGTAAGGAAGGCGTGAGGTTGATGGCAGATCCACTGTTACCTACAATCCCATGGACACCCTGGTGGTGGGGAGAGTCCCTAAAGGAGAGGCCAGGAGAGTAAATTCAGGGATGGGGAGAGAATCAGAAGCCCCAGTAGCTGTCTTCTTCATTAGAATCATCTCCCAGGAGAGAGCACCTTGAGGGTCTTATTGTTTCACATTTCATGCCTCCTTTCTGCCCCTCTGGAAGGACAGAAGGAATTGAAGAGACAGAGAATAAATGAGGATATAATGAATACTGAGGAACTGGGAGAGGGCACAAAGTGAGAAGACAGTGTCTGGGAACTTCCAATACAGAAGAATCCAACATATAACCAAACCCCAAATGGTGCTGGCCTCAGGAGAGGGAACCGTGAAAGCAGACTGCTTCCCCCAATAGTGAGCCATAGGGGCTCCAACAAAGTTGTTCACCAAATCCAGCAGGAGGGAGATGCTGGGCAGGGCTGGAATGCACCACTCACAGGATGGTGACAGACTAAAGGCAGACTAAAGATAGTCTTAAGATGAGGCCCCTTCTCTTTTTCTTGCTAAGGGAACATGAACCAGTGACATAAGTGGGAACCCAGTTGGTTTGGGTGGTCTTCCTCTCTCTCGCACGTACAGTGCTTCCTATCGTAGATCTCACCCAGCACTGTCAGAGTTTTGGTTTACTAATTCCCCTGTAGCCAGGAAGAAAAGGGATGAGCAAATTGCGGATTCACCCTCGTGGGTGTGAGACACTGGGAGTGGAGAAGGACTGAGCTCTGAAGCTCTCCAAGTGTAACCCTCTGTCTACCTCACATCCACCCCCACCCCCAGGGGACGGGGAGGGAGGGGATGAAGGGGTAGGTAGGCCATCAAAATTCAAAGCAATAATTTTGCTCTAGAGCTCAAATGGGTGGGTCTTTGAGGAAGTTTCCTCAAGATAAGGGCTGCTGTTCAGTCTCCAACGTCAAATCTGGGTGCCCCTTTTGAAGGAGACTGACTGGTAGAGCGGTACATATGGCTCCAACCCAGATACTGGCCACCCCAGCCCAGCCCCATCCTTTTGCTAAGGAGGGGATCTGGCCTTACACTAGTGACTCTGGGGACACTTGCCCTTCCCCCTCCCAACCCCCGCGTGGCCAGGCTCTCTCACCTTCTGTCCCAGCCACGACCATCCCCCGACCTCGGCTCTCTCGTTTCTTTCCTCTCCCCTTTAGGCTCGCCTAAAACAGCCCCTCCCTACGGCAGTTCCCACGATGCCTTGGCAATGCCTGGCACAGTCCTTGGCAAGGAAGTGAGGAAGGGAACCCCCATCCTGGCCAGACTAGGATGAAATCTGCCCGCGCAACAGGTGTAGGGTGGCCGGGCCCCAATCCTCCCCCTTCGCACGGGTTGCGCAACAAGGTCCTTTGCTGCAAGAGTCCCAGCACTGAGGGGACCAAGCGCCTGGGTGCGGGGGACGGAAGGAGGGCAGGGGCTACTTTCTCGGCATTGGCCTGGGGTCGCTAAATCCATTCCTCCCCAGTACCATTGCGGGGTTTGCGTTTGGAGTCTCGCGTGCCGCCAGGGCCCAGACACACCGCCCTCTCACCTGCCGCCCCTCCCCCGCCTGCCGCCCGCCCCCGCCCCGCCTCTTCTGTCTCCCCCAGTCTCCCACTTTCCTGCCTCCCCTCTTCCTCCCTCTGCCTCTGTACCTCCTTTCTTTATCTCTCTCTCCTGTCTCTCCTTAACCTGCGCCCTCTTCTTTCTCGGTGGGGTCTCGTCTCCCAAGCAGTCTCCGCGTCCCCTCCCCCGCTCCAGCCCTTTGTTTCCCGGCGGAGTATTTCCTGGGTTGCCGTTTGTCTCTGTCTCCGCATCTCTCCTCGCCCCGCCTCCTCCAAGCCAGGATCCGCCCCGCCCGCAGTCTCTCCTCCCCTTCCTCCCCGCCGCCCCTCTGCCCCATAGGTGCTTGGGGACCCACCTTCAACCCGGCTTCCGTCGGCCACCTCTCCCGGCTGGGTCTCGGGCTCCGCGGGTGGCCGGCGCCCCCAGCCGTCCCCCGCGCCCGCTCCCGGGGAGGGGGGGGCAGGTGGGCGGGCACTATTGTTGTCGGAGCCGGCGCCAGATTCCTCAGCCGCGCTCGGGGTGGGACCGGCAGGGTTTGGGGGGGGTAAGGTGGGGGGAGCGGTGATTTGAGCTCGGAGCAGCTGGTCTTCGCGGCTCGCTCCCTCCTTCGCGCTCTCGCTCTCCGCCGCCGCCCGCAGGGCTGCGGGGCTCGGTGGCATCTCCCGGGCGCGGCCCGCTGTCCTCGCCCCTGCCTCCGGGCCGCCCCCGCCCCTGGCGCCGCTCGCTTCCCCCCACCCGGACTCCCCCATGTATGACGACTCCTACGTGCCCGGGTTTGAGGACTCGGAGGCGGTGAGTGCCCACGGGGAGGGTTGGGGGTGGGGAAGTTGGGGTGACACCTCATCTCCCTTGGACCCTTACCCCAGTTCAGGACTTTGAAAGACGCCTCTGCGGCGGGGCAGGGCGTGTAGGAGGGCGCTCCAGGAAAGTGGGGAGATGGGTTTTCATGCCAGAGACTCCCCAGTGCCCCCGTCCTAGAGCAAGGGGCATCGGGTGTGTGCCAAGAGGGGCCCGCGTGGGGGAAAGGCTCAGAGCAGGTGGCTCCACAGCCCAGGACAGAAGGGTGGAGGGAGGAGGGGCTGGAGGCTGAGGGCACAGAGGCTTTAGAGAGGCCTCACGCAACGTCTGGAGTTCCCAAGGGAGGATTTATGGGGTCTGAACACAACAGCTACAGGAGAAGCCGGGGCCCTTGCAGCGGGGGACAATCCAGGCCTCCTGTGCCTCAAGTAAAGGACGAATCAGGGAGCCTGGAGAACAGCAGAGAATCCGATACCAGCCTCTTCAGACAGAGGGATCATAAAACTTGAGGACCTCCATTATCCCCTTCTGCTGTCCATCCCTGAGCATTGCCTTATCTCCTCACCCTGCTTCCAGCCCAGCTTCTCTCCCAGGCTGAAAACTGGGCACCCAGCACATGGATGAGCCAGCTGACTGAGCCCCATCCATTCCACTCCTCCTGCTGAGGCATCCTCAGAGCAGCGGGCATCCTGAGCTCCTGCTCAGCATGGAGGGCCTGGGGATGGAGAGGAAGCTCTTCGCTCAGAGAACCAGGCAGCTGATAAATATTTAATTCTCCTCTTTGCTTTTATCTCCTGACCCACTGAGACAAATCAGCTCATTAGGCAGTGATTCCCAGAGCTCAGAGTGCAGGGAGAGTGCCTGGAAAGATGGGGCAAGGATGGGCAGCAGCAGCTCAGTCCCTTCTCTCAAATATCCTACAAGAAGACCTCCTTAGGAGAGCAACTAGATGGCTTAGGAGGAGTCCCTGACAGGTATGGAGGGTAGAGTACTCCGGAGTCGGAAGGGGAGTGTTGGAGGCTTCTCCCATCTCTTGCTGCCAAGTCCAGGGTAGATGAGTCCTAGGGCTCAGAATAGGCAGCTGTCAGTCCTTTCCTGGGACTGGGCTCCTGCTGGGGCCCAATTCCCCATTGATTGGGCCTCTGGGGCTAATTACATTGCGGCTAGAGCAGATGATTTTCAAGGCTGTGGTGAACACCCCTCTGACAGTTGAAGGGACAGCTGGCACGGCCCAGGGTGCCAAGGTGAGCTTGAGAATGAACCTCTCTGTGGGGCTGGAGGGCCGTAGAAGGTTCTTCCTGTCCCTGGTTGAGAAGGCTAGGACTGTTGCAAGGTGAAGCCTGACGTGTGGATGGTGTTGGGGGCAGCCTGCTAACCCATTGCTCGCTCCCCACCCTTCTCTGGTTCCTGGATTACCCTCCCCCACTTCCCTTTCTCTTGCCTGGCTCCTTGCTCTCCCCAGGGCCCCCTCTGAAGCAGTAGGAGGGAAATCAGGCTCTAAATAAATCCAACGGCTCATCTCCCTCCTCTCCTTCCCCCGTGCCAGGCAAGAGTGGAGCTGCAGCCTGCCCACACACTCACCAGGCAAGGGGGGCACCACCAGGGCACTGTGCCAACTCCTGGCAGTTGCCAAGTATTGAGGCTCTGGCTGTTTGGGCATAACAGGGCTGGAGGAGGCAAGACCCCAGAGTATGCTTGGCAGGGCAGCCCTGTTCCCCGAGTGATGGGTGAGCTCTGAGGACTTGGGAACTGAGCATGACTCTAAACACTTAGGGAGAGATCCTGTCATTCCCGTCTTAGGGTCAGAGGCCAGGTAACCCAGGTGCCCCAGGCAGGGACACAAAGATGACTAAATTAGGCTGAGATCCTGGAGTACAGAGGGTAAAATTCAGACTCCTCTCCCAGCACAGGTCTGGGCAGCTAGGAAGCATCTGATGTATACTTATCAAAGTGAGTGGTCATCCTGCCTTGCCTCCTGCCTCCTAGCCTGTTGGCCCCTATTTACTTCAGACAGCCATTTCCCACAGAGGTGTCTCCTGTGCCCCAGGCCCCTGGAAGGAGGTCCCCCACTCGACTGACAGTGCAAAGGTTCTTCCTGGGGCTCAGCTGCTCTTTATCCTGCTGCCAAGCCAGCCTTATTTGGTTCTCAAGAGAGATGGGGAACATTCTCTGTAATATGCAGGACTTTCCCTCCTTGTGCTATCTTCATGCCTTGGGTCTACCACAGACATTGTCTTTAGCTTACGCTCTAGGACCTGGGCTGACATCAGTCTGACCAGTCCTCTTGCCCATGGTGGGGCTGGGGCAGGTGTGTGAGTTTGTCTTCCACACCAAGAATCTGGCCTATGCTGCCTTCATGCACAGTAGGCTTGAAGGAATGTTCCTCAGCCTGAGAACATTCTACTAAACACACACACACATACACATTCCCACACGGACCCTTTAGGCTCCTGCCTTATCTCTGCCACCTGCCCCTCAGAATTGATGGAAGTATCACTTTCAGACTTCTGCCCATAAAGAGGGGAAACTGAAGCAGGAAACAAAAGACTCCCTTTTCCCTAGACTGAGGGGGAAACCCAGCCATCCTGACTTCTGTCCTCCTGCCCTAAGGTCCAGCTTCCCTTGTTCAGTTGTGCATCTCCCTCAGGGCCTTGAAGGTGAGCTTGGCAACCCTCCAAATGCACCTTCATTGCCCAAAGGCCCTTCCAATGGGCAGGACTCTGACACTCTCCTGGCTCGGGTTACCAAAGACCCTCTCCCTGCATCCCCAGGGTTGCTCCTGGCTGGGTTGCCTGGCACCAACTCAGCCTTCCTCCAGGGCTGATACCCCTTGGGCAAGGGGTGGGGAGATGGAGGCCAGGTGGTAGGTGTGGCCCCGCCGCACCTGGGCTTAGGGAGATAGCTTTGTGTCGCTTGCTCAGTCTGTCTTGTTTGCTGCCCACACCTGGCCAGTTGTCCCAGCAGGTGTGAGAGGAAAGAAAGTGGGGGTGGGGAGAGTAGAGAGGGAGTAACTTTCCGGAGTTGGGAGCCCTGTGGTCTCCTCTTCACCCTGGAAGAGTAGGGACTGGAGGAGATGGGATCTAAGGGGGTGGGCGGCTATATCCTGACACTCAGGACCAGTGCCTTGCCAACCAGTGTCTCCTGACTGTTCCTGGCTGGCTGTACTCCTCCCAGGCACTTTAAGGAAATAATTTCCAAGCTGCTTTGCAGGCTGATGTGAACAAGAGGGCTGGGTCTTTGGATTCCGAAGATTCCAAATCATCTCCAGTATCTCATCTTCAGTACATCTCACCTCCCTCTGCCTCACAGGACATGGTCAAGGGGAGAAAAGGGAGGAAGGAGGGAAGGGAAAGCTCTCGAGGCTGTAGTATTAATAGGCTTGGGGGGAGGGGCCCAGATCATAGCACATATGGGTTGGGCCGGCTTTTCTGCAGCCCCAGAGGCACTGGGGCCCTTCTTGGGGAGACAGGAGGGACTGGCGGGCCCAGCCACCCCCGTGGAGCTGGAGAGGCTGAGGTTAGTGGAGGCACCACTGTAGGGTTCGGAGGTGCCTCTCTAGTGCCCTTCACACCTGAGCCCACGGGTCACAGCCTCTCCCCCATGCCAGGGTTCAGCTGGCTCCTATACCAGCCGCCCATCTCTGGACTCAGACGTATCCCTGGAGGAGGACCGGGAGAGTGCCCGGCGTGAAGTGGAGAGCCAGGCTCAGCAGCAGCTTGAAAGGGCCAAGGTATCATCTTGCCGGCTGAGGGCAGGACAGGCCAGACTGGGTGGAAACTTGTGCTAGGTCCTAAGTCTTGAGGGGTCAATGGGCAGGATGTGTGTGAGCATGAAAGAGTGTGTGTGTGGATGGGTGGATTGATGGGGCCTCCGCCCTCTGCTGATGGGGCACTGAAACTGGAGGGGGTGCTCTGAGGCTCCCCTCATTTGCACCAATGGTCAAATTCTCCAGCACAAACCTGTGGCGTTTGCTGTGAGGACCAATGTCAGCTACTGTGGTGTGCTGGATGAGGAATGCCCAGTCCAGGGCTCTGGAGTCAACTTTGAGGCCAAAGATTTCCTGCACATTAAAGAGGTGACCACCCCCCTCCAAATAGAAGCCACTTAATCTCTCTGTTTTTGCCCCAGTTCCCATTCCTCTTGCTTTGGTCCTCATTTATAAACAAGTTCCCCAAGCTCCTCAACTCTTATGCTCAACACACCCCCGTAAAACCCTCATATCCAAGACCTGATCTTCAGGGTCTCCATCCTCCTAAGGCCTGGCTTGGGCCTCAGTCTCCATATCTGTAAAAGTAAGCCATTAGATTAGTTGCATCTTAGGTTCCCTGTGACAGCTGTGATGCCTCACGCTGAAGTCTTGGGGGGTCTCAAGCCTGGCTGCCCTTCCCTCTGGCACCTTCTCCTGCCCCCCTCCCCTTACACTGCCTTCCTCAGACCCGCTCTCCCAATGCCTCCCTGGCTCCTTCACGTTGAAGAGCCAGGACTGAGGCCTGGGTCACCTCCTCTCACCGCCCCTTCCGCTCCACCCCACCCCCAGAAGTACAGCAATGACTGGTGGATCGGGCGGCTAGTGAAAGAGGGTGGGGACATCGCCTTCATCCCCAGCCCCCAGCGCCTCGAGAGCATCCGGCTCAAGCAGGAGCAGAAGGCCAGGTGAGAGCAGGGCTGTGACTCAATAAACATACACCCCAGACGTGTGCACTTTACCCACAGTCCACATCACCACACATGCACACATATCCCCCCCCACAAATATGCACATTTCACACCTAGCATATGCATTCACAAATGCACACACATCAAAGCTCACACACACAAATGCTCCCGTCACATGCACTTCCCTCACTAGCTAAAATGTAAGATGTATACAACGACTAAATACTGTCTAGAACAGACAAAGACGCTCACTGACCTCCCTTTCTGCTCTTAGGAGATCTGGGAACCCATCCAGCCTGAGTGACATTGGCAACCGACGCTCCCCTCCTCCATCTCTAGGTAGCCTCCCCTCAACCCACCTGTCTTGGGTAGGTGGGTAACTCAGACACAGGGGGAAGGGAGAGTCTCCCAGGTGAACAGTGTGGGAAGGGGTTGGAGCTGGGAGAAGCCCAGGGTCTCCCCTGGGGACGGGAATACCGTGCCCCCAGGGCCTTTCCCCGCTTCACCAAATTTAATCTTTTATTTCCTTTTCCAAAAAGCCAAGCAGAAGCAAAAGCAGGTGAGTCAAGGAAGGGACGGGGGCTTGGGGGGCTCATGGCTTCTGGCTGTGGGGACAGGTTTCTGGGCAGACATTGTTGGAGGGGCAAGAAAACACAGAGGGGAGGGGGCCCAGAACTTCTGAATCTGCCCCACCCCAGTCAGGTGAAGGGCAGGCCACACAGCCATGACTTTGCCTGAACTCAGGTCAATTCTGCAGGCGGAACATATTCCCCCCTATGATGTGGTGCCCTCCATGCGGCCTGTGGTGCTGGTGGGACCCTCTCTGAAAGGTTATGAGGTGAGAAGAGGTCCCTGACCCCAGAGTTGCCTCTACCAAACCTACCATAGGAAGGGCCCAGGGACAGTGGGAGGGGGATGTTTCCCCCCTCCCCATCCCCCAAGGTCTGCGTGTGGAGGGGCTGGGCTCAATGGCCGCACCTGGGGATGCTGTCCCCTTCCAAGACGGCCCCCAGTGAGTTCCATGCCTTTCCCCTCACCCCTCGCACCCAGGTCACAGACATGATGCAGAAGGCTCTCTTCGACTTCCTCAAACATAGATTTGATGGCAGGTAAGCTGCCCTGGCCTGCAGAGGCATGAGAACCAGGGAGAAATCACTGTCTCCTTCCAGATGCCTGTCGCAAGGGCTTCTCTAAAGTGAAAATTGGTAGGACCTGGGTAGGGAGGGGCCTAGGCTTGAAAGTTAAAGGTGGGCTGTGCTTCTCCATGCCCACCCCAGGATCTCCATCACCCGAGTCACAGCGGACCTGTCACTGGCAAAGCGATCTGTGCTCAACAATCCCGGCAAAAGGACCATCATTGAGCGTTCGTCTGCCCGCTCCAGCATTGGTGAGAAGTCCCCATTCCTGCTTCTCTGCCCACTCAAGCGTTAGTGAGAACCTTCCTCCTACGCTTCTCTTCCCCGACAACTTGCATTCCTGCCCAACCTCTTCTCCACCTGCCCCAGGATTGGCAAGAACTGAACCCAGTCTCAATTCTCTGTTCCTCTGCCTGCCCAGGCTCTGATGAACATGCTCTCCCTCCAGTTCCTTCCCATCCACCATTTGGGAGCCCCCAAAGCCCTGTTGGAGTCAGATGGGGTGGAGCCACTGGTGAGCATTGCGGCTCCCTCCCTCCCTCCCTCCCTCCCTCCATAGCTGAAGTGCAGAGTGAGATCGAGCGCATATTCGAGCTGGCCAAGTCCCTGCAGCTAGTAGTGTTGGATGCTGACACCATCAACCACCCTGCACAGCTGGCCAAGACCTCACTGGCCCCCATCATCGTCTTTGTCAAAGTATCCTCACCGAAAGTAAGTCAACAGTGGTGATGGAGAAGGCCCACAGGGCTGCCCTCCTAGAATGTGGTACAACTCTGCTTGGTCCCTGCCCAAGGGCTCCCGAATCCCCTTTTCCTGCTGTCCCTTAACACAATTCTAAGTCATCCTCGCCTGCTCCTCATGCAGTGTCACAGGTCGGGGACATGCCCAGTTCTTTCTAGGCCCAGCTCTGCCCTTTTCCCTCAGGTACTCCAGCGTCTCATCCGCTCCCGGGGGAAGTCACAGATGAAGCACCTGACTGTACAGATGATGGCGTATGATAAGCTGGTTCAGTGCCCACCAGTGAGTGCTACTCCTGTGCCCGCTCTTGCTTTTCCAGGGCTGGGGGAGTGATGGAGATGGGTGGAGGGCTCCTGCTGAGAAGAAACCAATATTCCCCCTTTTCCTTCCCTCTAGGAGTCATTTGATGTGATTCTGGATGAGAACCAGCTGGAGGATGCCTGTGAGCACCTGGCTGAGTACCTGGAGGTTTACTGGAGGGCCACCCACCACCCAGCCCCCGGCCCTGGACTTCTGGGCCCTCCCAGTACCATACCTGGACTTCAGGTAACCATTTCCAAGGGCACAGATGCTCAGGCTAAGCCAGCCAAAACAATGCCCCCTCCCTGCCCAGAGGATCACCCTTGGCCTCCAGTTTGAAGGCCAAAGGATCAGAGAGCAGAGCTAGGGCATATGGGCAAAGGCACTTCCTGGCGAGAGGGAATAAAGCAATGAGATGCGTGATCAAAGGCTACTTTTTTAGGACTCCAAAGAAACACACCTTCCAAACCCTTCTCCTTAGTCTGTCTTGGAAGCAGAGCCTGAATTTTGTGGGAGTCAAAAGCTCCAGTTTTCCATGTCTGAAGTGGAAGAACGCTCTACTTCAGACACGGAAGGAGTATGCTTCTCCTTCCTTGCACTATTTCGTGTACCCAGGGACTGAGAGTTGAGGGGGAAGAAATCCCCACCCTGCTAGAGGTGGGAGGGAGGCCAAGGCGAGGTCCGCATGGCCTCACTTAGAGCTTCTGTCTTGCCCCCAGAACCAGCAGCTGCTAGGGGAGCGTGGCGAGGAGCACTCACCCCTCGAGCGGGACAGCTTGATGCCCTCAGATGAGGCCAGCGAGAGCTCCCGCCAAGCCTGGACAGGATCTTCGCAGCGCAGCTCCCGCCACCTGGAGGAGGACTATGCAGATGCCTATCAGGACCTGTACCAGCCTCACCGCCAACACACCTCGGGGCTGCCTAGTGCTAACGGGCACGACCCCCAAGACCGGCTCCTGGCGCAGGACTCGGAGCACAACCACAATGACCGGAACTGGCAGCGCAACCGGCCCTGGCCCAAGGATAGCTACTGACAGCCTCCTGCTGCCCGACCCTGGCAGGCACAGGCACAGCTAGCTGGGGCATCCGCTCCAGGCAGGTTGGAGTTAGACTGGCATTAGGCTGGCACTAGGCTCAGCCCCAAAACCCCCTGCCCAGCCCCAGCTCCAGGGCTGCCTGCAGTCCCGAGGTTCTGGGAGAAGCACGGGGCCCCCTCACCTCCTGGGCACAGTGACCCCCCTAGGCTCCCATTCCAGGTACTAGCTGTGTGTGCTGCACCCCTGGCACCTTCCTCTCCTCCTGCACAAGAAGCTGCCCCACTAGGCAGTGCCCTCAGGCCGTGCCCTCAGGCCAGGATCCCCTTAGCAGGGGCCTTCCCACCAGACTCAGGGAAGGGATGCCCCCTCAAAGTGACAAGAAGGTGGGGTGTGGGCAGCATGACATGAGGAAGGAACAAGGTCCCTGAGCAGCTACTATCCTAATCCAAGGGACTCAGGGGCTGTGCTCTGGGGTCTGAGAGCCTCCACTCGCCTCACTGCCACACATTAGAAATGAGACAATCAAAGCCCAACAGGGTGGCACTCCCATCCATCAGCTGGGGTGGGGCATCCACACACGAGGCTGGAGCCCAGGCAGGCTGGGCTAAGGCCAAAGGCCTCACAGCTGAAGCCCTTGAAGGGAAGGGCTCTCCTCACCTGCCAGGAAGCTTCCTAACATCTGAAGGACCAGGGACCAGGGACCAGGAACATGGTCAGGCCCAATGGCAGACGGGAGCCAACCTGGACTGGGGCTTTGGGAAGGGAGGTCGTGTGTAGCGGAGAATGTATGGACAGCTTCAGGGGCCTCCTTGCCCCACTCATTCTTTTGCTCTTGCATCCTGTCATCTCTGTTCTTGGCCTCCATGCCTCCTAGGGGACATGGGCCTCAGACTTTATTCCCTGATTCATAGCAGCTGCTTGTTAAGTTAGGGTTAGAGGGGGAGAGACAGGACCCAGTGGACAGCCCCCAGAGGCCCTATGTACCCACCTTACGGCTCTAGTGTGTGACCTACAGAGCATGCTCCACAGGACCCTGCCCCACCTCACCGTCATCACTAATAAACACCATGCACCGTCCCTCGGGCTCCTGGTGTATGTCTGCTGGCTCAAGTAGCCAAGTTCCTCACTGCATGGCCCAAGTCTGGAGGAGGTGAAGAAGTATCCTGGCCGCCTCTCTCTCACAAAGAACCCATTAAGTGGGAAGGGAAAAGGACAGAGCTGGGGGAGGCACTATACTCCCAGGCACCCCTTCATGCCCAGGGCCAGGACGGAAACTTTCAGCAGCACGGAAGGGACTTGTTTGGGGAGGCGGAGAAGAGGCTTAGTCACCTTACACGGTCCCTACCTCAGGCCAAAAAGGTCCTGAAGTAGTTGCAACTTGAACTCCAGGTACTTGCCCAGCTCTTTGATGGGTACGGAAGAGCATGTGATATGAGTACTGGGGGAGGACCCAGGCCGTGCAGCCCTCTCCCCACAACCTAAACTCAGCCGGGCCCAGCTCACCTCTCCGTGGTGCCTCTGGTGCCTGTCTCCACAACCTCCCATGAGCAGTAGGCTCGGCAGTTAGGGAGCCACAAGCAAAGGTCCTGAAGACTTGGTGTCAAGCACACTGCAACAGGGAGAGTGGTTCTGACTGTGCTTCACCTGCCAAAGTTTCACAACTGCTTTCCTTTCTCACCCTTGTGCAAAGCTCCCTGGAGGGTGTCCAGGCCAGAGCGGGGGAGGGAAGATGCATCACAGTCCTGCTGTCAATGCCTTTTCCATCTCCCCTCAGGCACCTCCTATAGACTTAAACTATCAGCTCAGACCCTAGGCTCTTCTTTGGATGTTGATTTTCTTTCATCTCCCAAGTGAATCCACTGTGCCCAATGCTGTCCTCCGGGTCTTCTGTGGTACCAGGGAGGACCTGGGAGATGAGTTTAGCTAGAACTAAGACACAGCCTTAATATTCGTGTATTTATTCTCAGAACATACAAACTCTTCTCAGAGAATAGAAAACAGAAAGTTCACTCTGACTTCAAGGACTCAGCCAGCTCCCCATCCCCACACCTGCTAAAAAATTCCCTGGGTGAGGGATGCCTAGAGTGCACAGTACCCCTTGGCACAGGGGCCGTGCACAACTCTAAACAAGGCTCTCCACTTGTTTTATAATCCGAAAGGGCAAACAGCTGTCAAAATGACAATAAGAGTCCAAGATCCATACTCCTCAGTGCCAGATCCCCTGGGTTATCTAGGGCAATGATGGTGCTGCAGCTTATGCAGTCACGTCTGTGCCGAAGAAGTCCCAGCCCGGCAGCCAGGTTTTGTTCAGTCTAGGAGGGCAGTGCCAATTGGCTGCCCCCATACCTGGCAAGAGCTGATGGCCCAATGCAATCCCAAAGCCCGCCGGAGGGGCAGGGCTGGGCCAAAACCTAGGGTAATTTGTTCTCCTTGCCTCCTAGCTTCCTCTCCTCTTACAGCCCCACACTCAGGCCTTCAGACCTGAGGGTCTGGGCCAGGGAGTCTGATTGTTTCCTAAGCCCCCATAAGAGTGCAGACCTGGGAAGAGATGTGAGGGTCCTGAAGAACAGGCTCCAGGGCACAGCCTTGAACCGCAGGGAGAGCGCTGTGTCAGGCAAAGATGGTCTCTTCCCGGCGCTTCTTGGTGAGGATGGTGCCTGGCTTGTGCTGGGCATCGGGGTGGTTGGCTAGCTCTGGGGGGCAGGAGGACACCGGGCTCTCCAGGATGGCTTGCTTCAGCTCATAGAACACAGCAGAGTCCTCTTTGGTGAGGAAGGTGATGGCCACACCACTCTTGCCTGCTCGTCCCGTGCGGCCAATGCGGTGGATATAATCTGGGGAGAGGGAGGAATGTCACTCAGGGCACCAGGCCAGATGCCCTGGTGAGCAGTGTCTGGAGCCTCCACTTCTAAAGGTTTCATCCTCCCCACCACGCTTCTGAGGGCAGTAAACACAGCTCGTGCTGCCTGATCTGCAGCGCCCACGGTGCTCTCCCCACTAGCACTGCTGATGGTGGTCATCCTACCACATTAAGACGGAGTGGCCCAGCTCCACTCTTCTCCATACCCAGAAAACAAGAGTGCAATCCCAGGAGCTGGGACAACACACCCAAGAGAGATACAGGGCAGGAGCTCTTCTCACTGGGACAAGCAACCCTAGGCTCAGAGCTGTGAGAGTTGGCAGCAATAGCCTCCTCAGTGGAGCTATTCGAGGAGAAATGGGCAAGGAATCTCCCTTTACCTGGATTGAAGCTGCTTTCCCCTGCACTTACCTTCAATGTTTTTGGCCATATCATAGTTGACAACCATAGACACATCTTGGATGTCGATACCACGACCCGCCACATCTGTAGCCACCAAAATATCCTTGGCCCCAGCCTTGAGGTTGGATAGTGCAAACTCTCGCTGCTCCTGGCCTTTTCCACCATGCAGCGTACAAGCATTGTACTGTTGGAAGAATGGTGAGGTGAAGAAAGAGCAATGGGATCGTAGAAAGACAGAAGTAAGGAGTGGGTGGACCGGGAGGAGGGAGGGTTGCAGAGAGCAGCAGGGGAGATGGAAAGGGGAAGGAGGCAGAAGAGAACAAGGGCAACTGAAGTAAGGAGAGAACAGATGAGCTGAAGAAAGGGATAGGAGAGATGGGGCGGGGGGGGAGACACACAGGACAAGGTCAAAGGTAAAGCAATCAGGGGTGATATGTGGAGCCAGACAGATGAGAAGTAGTGAAAGAGAGAATGAGGGTAAGAGATGAGGGTGGAAAGCAGGGACCAAGAAATTTAAGGAAGTTTAAGCCTGAGTGGAGAGGACACACCCTTCCCCTCCAACACCAGTATCAGGAGTAAAGGACACTGATCACTAACATCTCCCTCCTGACTACAGCATCCTTCCTCCCAAACATAAATAAACACGGAACACTTCGACCCACTCTACTCCATATCCTCAGATCCTGCCAGGATGTGTCTCATAACCTCTCCCTGGCCCCAGCACACTTGGAGGAAGACACAAGGCAGCTGTGGCTGGCACTGCTGGAATGAACAGGGAGTCATAGCAATTGACCAAGTCCTCTTTATCCCCATCAACCACCGTTTTCCCTCTGACCCTGGCTTGTTAAATACTGGAGAGGTTCAAGAATAGGTAAGCACTGAAAGCAGAAGCCTAGGGGGCCCGTCTGGTTTCAGAAAGCAGCACCAAAGAGACCAGGCATTGCTCTCCCCTCCCAGACACACCCCCATCTTCTCCAGGGATTTGGCCAAAACATCACAGCCCTTCTTCTGGTTGACAAAAATGATGATGGGGGGATCAAAGCCTTGCTCCAAGATTGCCAGCAGCTTTTTCCTGGAGAGAAGAGGAAGAGAAAAATGAGCTGCATACTACCCTCCACTCCAAGTGAAATGCCCAACGCTGATCTACAAACACCAATTCCAGGATCTCCAATGCCCAGCTCTTCAACATGGCAGAACAGTCGCCCTCCAGCCACCACTCGCACTAAAAAAAGCCTCTTCTCCATTCTGCTTCCCCTGGCTCAGCTGCCCCCATACCTCTTTTCAGACTCTGACATGAGGAAGACCTTCTGTTCCACACGTTCATGGGGCTTGCCGGCAGAGCCAATGTACACCACAGCAGGTCGCCGAAGATAGCTCCGGGCCAGACGCTCCACCGCTGGGGGCATGGTGGCCGTGAACATGACTGTCTATGAAAACAAGAGGTTCAGCCCTGGGCCCAGGCAGACACATCACACATCCCACCATCAGCACAGGCAGCGCAGCCCAAGCTGCGGAAGAGAACATGAGCCATGGTGTGAGTTTTGACAGAAGTAGTGCCGGACAGAGAGAGAACTGTCCTTTGCCTTCCCACTTCTCTCCTCAGTGCCTGTTCAGCAGAGTACTTTACATCTTATGATAACAGGAAGGGCTGATAGCATTTGCCAGCACCTGTGGCGGGCAGTAGCATGACTCTTTGGAATCATTTTTCCAGGGCTAAGAGGCTACACTGCTAGGACTGTGAGAGGACTGTACATGGTGAGCCATGCCTCACCATTCTGGAAACATGCACTTGCCTAGGGCAAGAAGGGCCCTGGAGCAGGTTTGGCAACTTGCCCAACTTTTCCCAGCCTAGGGAAGCAGCCTTACTTGGCGGTACTTATGTTTTCCTGACTCGAAGTTGGCCAACATCTTCTCAGGGTCCTCGGCCTCATCCGTGTCCGGCTTCTGGTTGGTGACAGGCATGTGCTCCAGGATCTTCTGGACGTCTGGCTCAAAGCCCATATCAATCATCCTGTCTGCCTCATCCAGAACCACATAGGTACAGCGGCTCAGCACCAGGTAGCGGTTCTCCAGCACATCAATCAGACGTCCTGGAGTAGCAATCACTATCTGGGGGGTACAGTGGAATCATGTGTGGCCCCAGCAGGTACCCCTCTCTTCTCTCTTCTGTGAACTATCCACCCACTTGGGCAACAGATCCCCAATGCTAAGGAACTTTGACCCCAACCTCCAGTTATGTTTGGTAGTGAAAGTTCCTGAGAAGTGGCATGAAATCACTTGTTGCTACCTTGGATTTTCTTCAGGAATGAATGGGGTCTCTGAGTAAGGTCCAGGGTTTAGACAAAAGAAGCAACATCAACAGAACTTTCTTAGACGGAAGAGAGACTAAGCGATACTATAGAGGGGGTTGGATAAAGGGATTACACTAAGAAGCCTGCAGAAGACTTGATTCCTACAGCAGACTTCTTGTAAAAAGCTCTCCTCCCCTACCCTACTAAGAAGGCGGCAACACAAAATCAATGACATGGTCTTTCAGAGCGATTAAGAGCACAGCCTTCACATATGAATCTCAGCTCTGTCCATCACCAGCTGTGACTCTGGGCAAGTTATTAACCTGATTCTCAGCTTCACCTGTAAAATGGAAATACCGTGATCTATTCTCTTTAAGGTGGCTGTGAGAATTAATGATTGTATATACAGAGTACAATCCCTGGTGCATAAGTCCTCCATAAATAACAGCACAAATATACAAACCAGCCCCTTTCTTCATTTACTGTACATCTATGGCAGAAACTAGAAACAGAGTCCCCAGAGAGCCCTCCCAAATGGCGGGCTGGCTGCTGGCTAGGTGAACAAACCTCACAACCCATGCGCAGCCTGAAGCCCTGGTCTTCTCTGGAGATGCCGCCAATGACAGCCACAGTGCGGATGCCTAGCGGCTTCCCAAACTTGATGGTCTCTTCCTCAATCTGCTGAGCCAGCTCACGAGTGGGGGCCAGGATGATGGCGTAAGGGCCCTGATCTGACTCTTCGATCCTGTAGTAAATGGGGCATTGCACAGTTTCATGAGCTTTGGTTCTCATCCAACCACAAACAGGAGCAAGACAAAGTCACTCTTAAGGGCAACTAAAGGGAATGAGGAGGGTGGTGGGAAAAGAATGTAACAATCGCTCTTAAAAATCAGACTCCGGGGGCTTCACTGGTGGCGCAGTAGTTGAGAGTCTGCCTGCCGATGCAGGGGACACGGGTTCGTGCCCCGGTCTGGGAAGATCCCACATGCTGCGGAGCGGCTGGGCCCGTGAGCCATGGCCGCTGAGCCTGTGTGTCCGGAGCCTGTGCTCCGCAACGGGAGAGGCCACAACAGTGAGAGGCCCGCGTACCGCAAAAAAAAAAAAAAAAAAAAAAAAAAAATCAGACTCTGGGATAGCCAAGCTCTCCAGGGAGTGGTCCTTGCCAGCAATAAAATCATACACTTCTTTGATATCATGATCCAATTATTCCCTAATATCTGACCCAGACTAAAGGCTTCTGATTATAGACTTAAAAAGAAAACCAAATGCTCATTTGCCATTTTCACCTCTCCTGCTCAGTCAAACCCACTCCACCTGGTGTCAGCTGATGTCACCTGTCAATTTTGGGGAGAGTGGTAATCCAGACCAGCAACGGGATGAGGAAGGCTGCTGTCTTGCCGCTGCCAGTCTCAGCCACTCCAATGATGTCACGATTCTGTAGCCCAATGGGAATTGCCTGACGCTGGATAGGTGTCGGCTCCTGTAGTGACCCAGAGACAGTAATGTGTACAGGCAAAATTATACTACCTGGGCTGCCGCTGACAGAGTGGGCACATATGCTAGTACAATGGGAGGACAGCAAGCACAGGGAACAGGAATCGGACCCGAGAAGAAACACAATCAACAAACAATACTTCCACCAGAAACTGAGAGACGTCACCTTGGTGCCCACTGGCAGAGAAGGCACCGAACAGTCTAGGAACAAAGTTCTCTGTTCTCAGATTAAATCTGTACCCCCTAGAATCTGGGAACACGTAAGGCCTTCTGGGCCAATCTGCTCCTTCATACCTTGTAGCCACACTTATCGATGACCTCCAAGATGTGTGGAGGCAGAGAAGAGTCCTTCCAGGATCGGATGGGATTGGGGATCTTGCCACCTTTGGTGGTGATGCTGTAGTCCTCACGGAAGATCCGCCAGTCCCTGTCTGTCATCTCATCCAACTTCTTCTGGGACCAATGCCGATCATCCCAGCGTTGCTTGGCTTCCTTCTTACGAAGTTTGCGGAGTCTTGCCCTGGAGCAGGACATGGGGAACGAAGGGGCTCGTATCCTCCATCTCCTTCCTGTAGACTCGGCTCTGCCCAACCACCCGCAGCCCTGCCCACTCACTCCTCCTGCTCCTTTTCTTCCAGCGTCCGCCTCTTCTCCATTAGGTCTCCATAGAAACGTGACTGCTCTCGTTTCTGCTGCTTTAGGTCAATGCCCGCAATGAAGCCTCGCCCCAGCAACTGCACCTGGTGCCGTTCTTTGTACCTGGGATTGAGACAGAGGAAGAGGAAGAGAAGGAGCTGCTAAGCACAAGGATGGAGGTGCAGACTACCAACATGTACCAGCTCCCCTTCCAGCCAGGGTCCTTCATCGCCCAGAGGGCTGGCTAACTACTATTTTACCCATCTCCTCATCCCAGCCTATCTTACTTCTATCTCTGTAGTCACTGGTTCTCTCTAGCAACTGCCTAGTTTATAAGACCTAGCACTGAGGCCTGAAGACACTCACAGGGGGTTGTAGTCAATGGAAGTGTCCTCAGATGCATCCCACTCAAAGACAAACTTGCGGTCATTGAGATGCCTCGTCCGGCGCCGCTTCTTGATGCCACCCAGGTAACGCTCCTGCCCGGGCACAGAACACAAAGCCCATCAAACGGGAGGCCCAAATCTCATATACAGAGATCAGAGTGGCCAAACAACCAAACCTCCTTAGTGTGTGAGGAGCGTGGGGCCACCAAGACAGAGCTGAGGCCTGCACCTTAATGGCATGCAGTTCCTTGCTCTTATCCTTCTCCTCCCGGATCTTCTGCCGCCCTTCCTCATCCTCATTTCCGTTGGTCTCCCGCTCCATCCTCTCCCTGCGTTCCCGACGTTCCCGTTCCTGAGGGTCTTCTGTAGACCAAAGAAAGCAAAGGTGCAGAAGAACTCAGTGGAAGAAAAAAGAGGGCATGGAGGAGATCCAGACAACAGACACCAAAAGAGTAAAAAAAGGGGGGAAGATTTATGATACGAGGGAAATGGAGACCTAACAGAAAGATATTTTTCTCAGAAATTTGCCCCATCCTTCCTTCTTCCAAACTCAGAGCAAATAGGTTTCTAGCTCTCCTGAGTTACACCACAATCCCATCCCATCCTTCCCTACCCTGTCTAGGGGCTACAGGGTAAGAAAACGAACCCAACATTTTCCTGCCCAAGTCTTGGAACTGTTTCCTTTTCTTCCTCTCTTCCTCAAGCATCCTCTGCCGCTCCTCCACCTCCTGCTGCCGTCGCTTTAGGGCTTCAGCCTCTCGTTCTGCTTTGGAGAGGAACTTGGGCTACAGAACAGATTACAACTGTAAACAAAGGATCTGGGAACAGGGTATAATCACATCACTGATGACAAGATGGCAGGGGCCCAAAAATATTTGCTCAGGCATTAAACATGTTAAGGAAAACATAAATAGGCCCAGGACCCTGTTACGGGCTAAACTGTGTCTCCCTCAAAATTCACATGTTGAAGCCCTACTCTCCAGTACCTCAGAATGTGACTGTATTTGGAGACAGAGCCTTTAAAGAGGGGATTAAGGTAACCTGAGGCTCCAAGGCTGGGCCCTAAACCAATCTGACTGTGTCCTTATAAAAAGAGAAAATTTGGACACACAGAGATACCAGGAGCATACAAACACAGAGGGAAGAGCATGTGAATATGGAAAAGACATCCATCTACAAGCCAAGGAGAGAAGCCTCAGAAGAAACAACCCCATCTGATCCCAGACTTCTAGCCTCCAGAACTGTGAGAAAATAAATTTCTGTTGTTTAAGTCACTCAGTCCTTGTGTTCTGTCATGGCGGCCCTAGCCAACTAATATAGACCTTCAAGCTCTTACCTTAGCCTCAGCTTCTTCCTCAGCCTTTTTCTTGGCCAGAAGTTCCTCCAGGGATAATGGCTGGGCCTGAAGATAAAACACAGGACTTCAGTCCATAGAGGCTCTCTCCCTGTGAAGAACAAAGTTGGGCTTGAACTGAAGAGGAAGATGAGGAAAAAAATCCTTCCTCTTTTTACCTTAGGCTTCTTATCACCATGTTCATCCTCTTCATCCTTCCTAGAGTCTCTGTCTTTCCGAGATTTAAAATCTTTTCCTCGGCCAGGAGATAAACTTAAAGGCAAAGGAACAGGAAAAGTCCATATCACTCTTAGCCTAGCCCCTGGATGAGGCTCAGACTGAGCTCGCCAAAAGAGGATGGAAGTTTTCCCACGACTTAGCAAGACTGGCCCATGGTCATCCAACATGTCCTGAAGCTCCTTTTGCAGGCCTGGTCACTCTGCCTGCTCTGAAACCTAACGATGGCCCTGTCTTGGCCCCATTCTACCTGAATCTCCTTTTCTGAGACTATTCTCTTCTGGGAAGTGGATCTTCACTACTGATATCAAAAATATTTCCTCCAAATATTACTCAGCCATAAAAAAGAAGGAAATATTACCATTTGCAGCAACATGGATGGACCTAGAGATTATCACACTGAGTGAAGCCAGACAGAGAAAGACAAATATATGGTATCACTTATACGTGGAATCTAAAAAATAATACAAATGAATTATTTACAAAACAGAAACAAACTCACAGACACAGAAAACAAACTTATGGTTACCAAAGGGGAAGGGGGGCGGGGAAGGTTAAATTAGGAGTATGGGATTAACAAATACATGACTATATATAAAATAAACAACAAGAATTTACTGGTGGCACAGTGGTTAAGAATCTGCCTGCCAATGCAGGGGACATGGGTTCGAGCTCTGATCCGGGAAGATGTCACATGCCGTGGAGCAACTAAGCCCATGCACTACAACTACTGAGCCTGTGCTCTAGAGCCCACGAGCCACAACTATTGAGCCTGTGCTCTAGAACCTGCGAGCCACAACTACTGAGCCTGCATGCCACAATTACTGAAGCCCGTGTGCCTAGCGCCCGTGCTCCGCAACAAGAGAAGCCACGGCAATGAGAAGCCTGCGTACCACAACAAAGAGTAGACCCTGCTCGCGATTAGAGAAAGCCCGCGCACAGCAACGAAGACCCAACGCAGCCAAAAATAAATAAATAAAACTTTTTAAAAAATAAAAAACGTACAATTAAAAAATTTCTTAAAAAAAAGAATTTACAAAAAATAAAAATAAAAAAAAAAAGAATTTACTGTATAGCACAGGGAACTACATTCAATATCCTGTAATAACCTATAATGGAAAAGAAGCAGAATATACACACACACACGTGTGTGTGTGTGTCTGTGTGCATATATATATATATATATATATATATATATATATATATATATATACACACACACATATATATATATATACACGAAACTGGATCACTTTGCTATACACCTGAAACTAACACAATATTGTAAATCAACTATATTTTGATTAAAAAAATATTTCCTCCAAACAGCATATGCATGTCAGTAGAAAAAAAAAATCCTGCATTACTTTAGAATACACAATAAATTTAGCCGACATGGCCACCCACATACACCCTTCCCAGATACTGCTATATATGTCCTTTCCTCATCTCTGCTTCCTACCAGCCCCAGCAATCTTCTCCCCACACCTGCTATAAGCTTAATATGCAAGAGATCTCAACCCCACTGCGTTTGTTGCAAGAATTCTCTTCTTTGCCCTGTATTCTAATCTACAGATTCAGGGCCTAATAAAAACTTTGTACAGAAAGTTTCCAGGGCTTCCCTGGTGGTGCAGTGGTTAAAAATCCGCCTGCCAATGAAGGGGACATGGGTTCGAGCCCTGGTCCGGGAAGATCTCACATGCCGCGGAACAACTAAGCTCATGTGCCACAACTACTGAGCCTGCGCTCTAGAGCCCGCGAGCCACAGCTACTGAGCCCGCGTGCCACAACTACTGAAGCCCACACACCTAGAGCCCGTGCTCTGCAACAAGAGACGCCACCACAATGAGAAGCCGGCGCACCATAACAAAGAGTAGCCCCCGCTCGCCGCAACTAGAGAAAGCCTGCACACAGCAATGAAGACCCAACGTACCAAAATATGAATAAGAAAAAAAATAAAATAAATTTTAAAAAGTAAGTTTCCAGAACAAAGAGATCAAGATACTGGTGTATTAAGCTATCCCAATAAATATATGTTGTACATTCTGGTTAGAAAACTGAATGGTCCAATGGAGCTCTTTTGTTGGCTGGTAACCTTTTCAAACTAATTTCTAAATTCTAAGAACAAGCTGACCCTCAAGAAGTGGTGACTTCACTAACTGGTTATACTTTCTAAAGAAGGTGTGTGCCTTCTAAAAAAGACAGTTCTACAGTAACTGCCAATAGGATTCACTATGGAAAATTTACTTTCCCCCGAAGCTGAGCCAGCTGAGGTGCAGAGAGGAAGCGACCAGAGCGTTGCCCTAAAGCCCACTACTCCCACCCCCTCAGGTACCTGGATCGCTTGCGGTCCCGTCTGTGCCCATCCTTATCCCGGTCTCGGTCCTTCTTATTCCGATCACGCTCCTTATCTCGCTCCCGTTCTTTGTGCCGGCGTTCTCTGAAGACAGCACATTTAAGAAAGTACATGACACTTCCTGAGTATCCTGCTTCACTGCAGCCCTAAGAAGGTTCCCATGCTCTTTTCTCCCCGAAGTAATATTTTACAAATTGGAAAATGTGTTTCCCAAGAAGTTATGAGGGAATTCTAAGAAGGTCTTAGAGCTCAGAGCTGTACTGCTAAGTATCAGTGGCAATGATAGGCCATGGATTATGTGAACAGATGGACTACCTTCCTCGATCATCCGGACCTTCATCTTACAAGTTCCCTCTTAACCTTTAAGAACTAAGAGAAATGTATGAAAGACTAATGCCCTAATATGGAGGCGTCAGAGGAACCAAGAATAAAGGAGTTTGAAATGTACACTCCCTTTCCATGTAACAAACAGAAAATTACTTTACCTTTCTGCAGACTTCGAACGGGAACGGGAACGAGAACGGCTGCCTCCTCGACGCCTTTCCCTTGAACGATGCCGTTTCCTGTCTTTAGATGGGGAAGACTTCCGGTCTCGGTCTCTATCCCGTTCTCTGTCAGGAGTCCGAGATCGTTTCCTTTCCTCCTTGGAAGGTGATGCCTCACGGTCCTTCTTATCAGCCAGCTCTCCTGCCATCTGTCATGGGTAAGAGGAGTATTTATTATGTACTAGGTACTGCTCTAAACTTTTTACAAATAATTTACTTAATCTCAAAACAACCCTCTGAGGTAGATATATTGGTATGCATGCTTTATGGATGAAGAAGCTGAAGCTCAGATATATAAAGTAACTTGCCTAAGGACACACGGGTGTTGAGTGTCAGAGTTTTAGGCAGTCTGGCTCCAGAGGCCCATTCTTATTCATTAATGCTATGTTATTTCTCTGGGATTCCTTTTTGTATATATTCATTTCCAAAAGTATACAATGAATATACCCTATTTTTATAATTAGACTGCAAGAGTATTAAAAGAAATGTTAGTTAATGAATAGTATACTAGCTATCTCTAGAAACATCCTGTTTTGCTTATCTTAGGAGTCTACTGTGTCTGCCAGCCCACCAGGATCAGTCAACATATATACATCTAAGGGAGATAAGTTCTCTTGAGCTCATAAAGAAAGCTCAAAAGAGAAAAAAGGAGTTTAACTTAGAGATTTGGGATTATGATCAGCACCTCAAGGAAATCTAAATTCAAATAGAGAAACTCACTTTTACTCAGATTAAAAGAAATGTATTTCTAGTTATGCAATGGCAAGAACTTTGTGAAGGGTACATAGGACTCCATACACTTTGGTTTTACAACTTCCTGTGAATCTACAATTATTTTAGAATTTAAAATAAGGGAGGGAGGAATGGAGAGAGGGAAGGAGGGAAAGAGGGAGGGAAGAAGTGTACCAGAAACTAGAGATCACAGACGTTCTGACTCATGTTCCCTACTCAGATTTTCACAACCTTGATTGTGATCCAGTCCCATGAAAAGTTTGAGCAGCAATTTGTTCTGTCCCCATACTGCCTAGGGGACATTGAACACCATGCCACACTGTCAACTGTCCTTCAGACTACAAAATCTACTTCAGCCAGGTGCTAAATTCAGACAGCAAGTCTGAATCTGCCTCTATTCCACCATCACCACCACCATCCCTAAGCCTCAGGATATCCTTTTCAGAACTTACTTTAACCCCAAATGGTTCCAACGAAATAACAGTTCCCTAAGCTTTAGCTTACGATCCCCCTTTCCCATGTAATTCCTGCCATATATTTTTAAGAAGGGAGAGTATGTAAAGAAGAGAAAAAAATGAACAAGTAGCACTTTCAAAAGGCGGAGACAACCCATTTTACCTCAAAATTGCCAGTACATCATGCATATCACATGGAAATTATACTTATGTCTCGTCCACTTATAGCCCTAAGAAAACAATCCAGGGACTTCCCTGGTGGCACAGCGGTTAAGAATCCACCTGCCGGGATTCCCTGGTGGTGCAGTGGTTGAGAGTCCGCCTGCTGATGCAGGTGACGCGGGTTCGTGCCCCGGTCCGGGAGGATCCCACATGCCACGGAGCGGCTGGGCCCGTGAGCCATGGCCACTGAACCTGCGCGTCCAGAGCCTGTGCTCCGCAACGGAAGAGGCCACAACAGTGAGAGGCCCGCGTACGGCAAAAAAAAAAAAAAAAAAAAAAAAAAAGAATCCACCTGCCAATGCGGGGGATACTGGTTCAATCCCTGGTCTGGGAAGATCCCACATGCCGCAGAGCAACTAAGCCCATGTGCCACAACTACTGAGCCTGCGCTCTAGAGACCGCAAACCACAGCTACTGAAGCCCATAAGCCTAGAGCCCGTGCTCTAGCCCATGCTTCACCGCAACGAGAAGCCCACGCACCGCAACGAAGACCCAACGCAGCCAAAAATAAAAATAAATAAATAAAATAGCCCTCTTCTATTAAAGAAAAAAAGAAAACAATCCAGAGGAAAGGCCATCTTCTCTATAAATCATCCTGGACATCAGCATTCTTTCGACAAATATTCACTGAGTACCTGGTAGGTGCCAGAAACTATTCTAAGTACTAGAGATACAGCAGTAAACAAAACAAAGTCTCTGATCTCATAATGCTTAAACTCCAGTGAAGCAGACAACAGTTAGGCAGAAAGATAAGAGAATTTCAAACAGTAATGAGTGCTAATGAAGAGAGTAAAACAGGGTGACGTGATGGGGAGCATTATGAACAAGAGATAGAAGGCTCTGGAAAGAATTTTTTAGATGACATGTAAGGTGAGACTTGAATGATGGGAAATAGAGTCTGCAAAAATCAGGGAAAAGAATTTATTGGGCAGAAGGGACAGTAAGGCACTGGGGCAAGAACTAGCTTAGCATGTTTGCCAATTGAAAATAGACTCATGGGCTTCCCTGGTGGCTCAGTGGTTGAGAGTCCGCCTACCAATGCAGTGGACATGGGTTTGTGCCCCGGTCCAGGAAGATCCCACATGCCGTGGACCGGCTGGGCCCGTGAGCCATGGCTGCTGAGCCTGCGCGTCCGGAGCCTGTTCTCCGCAACGAGAGAGGCCACAGCAGTGAGAGGCCCACGTACCGGAAAAAAAAAAAAAAAAGAAAAGACTCGTGTGGGACTTCCCTGGTGGTCCAGTGGTAAAGAATCCACCCTGCAATGCAGGGGACGAGGGTTTGATCCCTGATTGGGGAATTAAGATCCCACATGCTGCGGGGCAACTAAGCCCGTGTGCCACAACTAGAGAGAAGCCCACGCGCCGCAACGAAGATCCTGCGTGCCACAACAAAGACCCACCGCAGCCAAAAATAAAAATAAGTAAAAAAAATAAAATAGACTCGTGTGAGGAATTCCTTGGCGGTCCAGTGGTTAGGATTCAATGCTTTCACTGCTAGGGCGGGGTTTGATCCCTGGTCAGGGAACTAAGATCCCGCAGGCTACACGGCACGGCCAAAACAAATAGACTCATGTGGCTCAGTGGCAGTGACCGAGGTGGAAGACTGATTTGAGATGAGTTCCGGGAGGTAGGCAGGGGTTAGATCATGGAAATGTGTTTCAGGCCAGGGTAAAGGAACTTGGGTTTTAATCTAACTGCAGTGGGAACTTTAGAAAGGTGTTAAACAGGAACTGATGTGGTCTTATTTTACATTTTCAAAGAATTACTTTGGTGACTTGCAAGAAAATATATGGTAGGGAGGCAACAGTGGACACAGAACCACTGAGAATGCTATTATAGTCGTCTACACAAGAGATGACAGTGGCTTGTTCTAGGAAAGTGGCAATGGAGGTGAAAAGAAGTAGAGGGCTTCAGGGTACATTCTGAAGGCAGAGCTGATAGGACTTACTGACGAAGGGAGGAAACAAAGAGGAGAGACAAACATAACTCCTAAATTTACGGTCTGACCAACTGGTTGAATGGTTCACGGTGCCGTTAGCGACCAGAGGAGACTGGGGAAGGAAAAGACTTAGAAGAAATCAAAAGTTTCATTTTGACCATATTGAGTGTAAGATGTCAATAAGAAAACCAAGTGGAGATTCCAGAAAGGCAGTTGAAAATGTAATTCTGCAACTCAAGAGACAGTCTGGAGACAGTAACTTGAGTTATCAATATATAGATTGCTTTTAAAGCCATGGGACGCTAAATGATATTACCTAAGTAGGCATTCTAGTTAAAGAAGAAATTAGAAGAGGACCCAGGATTGACCTCTGGAACACTGTAACATTTAGAAGTCAGGCACAGGAGGAGCCAGAGGAAAAAACTAGAAAGAAACAACAGCCAGTGAGAAAGAAGAAAAAATAGTAAAGTACGGCATCACAGAAGTCAAAAATGTGTTTCAAGGAGGGAGGGGTTACCTGTGTCAAGTGGTGAAAGACTAGAAGATAAAGGAGTGACCCTTGCATTTGTAAAAGCAGAGATGGCTTGGTGACCTTTGACAAGAACTGTTTCAGTGGCATGGAGGGGGTAGAAGGCTGAGTGGAGTGAGCTCAGAAGAGAATGAGAAGTGCAAATAAGAAGAAAGTAAACGTAGGAAACTTTTATTATAGGTTCCGCTTATCACAAACCTCCGCATCTTTGAGTTCCTCAGTTCTTGTAGGGCAGGGGCAGAGTCTTTTTTTCATTCAATGAACTATGTACTTATCAAGCATCCATTATATGCAAGGCACCATGCTAGGCGCTGTGTGAGTTACAAAAGGAAATCAGGAAGATCCTGTCCACAGGAAGCTTACAAAACAACAGAGGGTTATGAGACACATAGCAAGATGCAGGCTCAGATGAATTATTGCAGGAGTTCAAAGAAGAAGTTTACTTTCACTTGTAAAAGGGAATTTGGAAAGACTGTAGAGGAAGTAGCTCTTGAGCACTGAAATATAGGTAGAATTTGAACATGTATAACTGAAGGTGCCAGAAAGAAGTCATTCCCGAAAAAAGAAATAATACAGGAGGAGCAGAGGCGGGAAAGCATGACTGGTTCTGGGAGAAAAGCCAGAGTTTCAGTTTGGCTGGAGCAAGGGCTACTCGAAACATGAAGGAATAAAGTCGAACTGAGGGTATCACAGGTGCTGTGCGCGTGGGAAAAGGTCTGACCTGGAACATCGTCCAGGGACCTGCTCTGTGCCCCCAGGAGCCAACACTCCCGCTGGGGCCCGCGCCCTTTCGCTCCTGCCCGCCAGAGCTTTCCAAGCTCGTGCCCCTTCCCTGAGGCGTTCTTCCCGTCTTATCCCAGAGACAGGAGCCACCGCTGTGCCCTCACTCTCGCCTTCTCTGCAAGCTCCTGGAAAACGCTTCCATCGCCCGAGACTCACCACTCTTGAGTCCGAACCGCCCAACGCGGCCTCAACGTCGCCGAGCAATCGCCATCTTTCCCGTTTCCTGGTCGCCGGGCTGCTCCCCCGGCCGCGCGGCAAGCTGGGAAGGGGAGTTCCTGGTACCGGGCAGCGCAGGCCGACAGCGAGGGCCTGCAAACTACCAATCCCAGAATGCACGGTGAGAGCGTCGGCCCCTGGCCGCGAGGGCCGCTGGGCAATGTGGTTCGCCAAACATTTGAGTCTGCGAGAGGAAGAGTTTTTCGTGGGCCGGCCTTTCTCAAAAGGTTTTTCTCTCCGCGGACGCAGTCCTCCTGGAATATGCTGGTTTTCCTAGAAACTGTAGTTAATGACATCATGGCCTGTGGCTTACAACGGAGAAATTTAAGGCCTTCCTTAGATAGCAATAGCAAGTAATTATAACTAGCAACTACAGTAACAACTATAAATACCGTTTATGGAAAAGCGTTTTTACAAAAAATCTATGAGATAGATTATTAGCCCCATTTTACGGGTGGACAAACTAAAAGTTAAGTTACAGGAGCAGCCTAGTATTTCCCAATGAGGGTGGGACAATTCACGGTGTGAGACGATCCCACGTTTAGGAGGACATTTTAGCAACCCTGGCCCAGCGGTAACACTCTGGTTACTGTGACAACTCAAAATGAGCCCACACAATGGATTCCAAAGGCCTCCTGGAAGGATGGTATCTCCTGGGCTGTGGCACCTGGTTTTCTCAACATTCCAGATAGGACTTGCGTTCGTCACTCTCTTGCTCTTTGGAATCTGGCCAGTTGTTTGGGTTATCTTAATACTTTTTTGTTCTTTCTTTCTCCTAGTTCCCTCTTTTCAGTCCTCCAATGAGAATTTTTCCCCCAAAATTGTACTTTCACTTTGTTTCTCTTTGGTCATATGGTTCATAATTCTACCCCCCTTCCTCCCAAACAAAAACAAAAACTCTGGCAACTTCTAGGACGATTTAGATAGATACCAGGAAGTAACTAATGCCTCTTTCCTTCCCTTTTTCCCATCACCAGCTTTTTGGTTTCAATCTCACATAGCTTTAGTTCTGGTTTTTCTCTCTGAATGTGTTCAGTTCTACTGAAGCAGAGCCTGGGATAGGCCCAAATAATCCTAAAGCTCTGAGTCTCAGGCATAAAGGCCCAAAGGAACCCTGGGATAGGCACATTTCTGCTCTTAGAACTCTGCAGCCTTTGAGCTGCCCGCTTGGATCACACAGAGAGAATGGAAAAGTTGTCTGAGGTCTGTTGGGTGTAATTCACCCAGTGAACACCGGAGGGCTATCCACTCACAGAATGGAGCTAACAATCAGACCAAAGGTGTAGAGCTGCAATTGCTATTTACTAAGTATTGATACCTCCTAGTACCCAACTCTGTGCTGGACACTTAACTTACATTACTTTTTTTTTAAATTATTTATTTATTTATTTATTTCTATTTTTGGCTGCGTTGGGTCTTCGTTGCTGCACGCGGGCTTCTCTCTAGTTGTGGCAAGTGGGGGCTACTCTTTGTTGCAGTGCGCGGGCTTCTTACTGCGGTGGCTTCTCTTGTTGTGGAGCCCAGGCTCTAGGCACACGGGCTTCAGTAGTTGTGGCACGCGGGCTCAGTAGTTGTGGCTCACGGGCTCTAGGCTCATGGGCTTCAGTAGTTGTGGCGCATGGGCTTAGTTGCTCCACGGCATGTGGGATCTTCCTGGACCAGGGCTCGAACCCATGTCCCCTTCATTGGCAGGCGGATTCTTAACCACTGCCTCACCTGGGAAGCCCTAACTTAACTTGTTCTTCTAATAGTATAAGATGGGCATTATCTCCATTTTACTGATAAGGAGATTGTGGCCCAGAAAGATTCTAAGTCCACATAGTTAAAAGAATGGAGCCAGTATTCAACTCCAAGTTCATTTAATTTCAGAGTAGATACTCTTTCCCCATTTCCAGGCTACCATTCTCAATCATCTTTAAAGATCAGTAAATTGAGACCCAGAAAGTTGATGAAGCTTGTCCAAGTTCAGAGTGGCAGAGTTCCCCTAGTACTGGTGCACACCTCTCTCACGGCACATGTAAGACATTGAGCTTAAAGGATACTTGCATGGTTTGTCCTACCCTGCTAGTTCTTTCACAAATATGCATCTTTGGAGATGGAGACAGAGGGACTACATTCTAGTAAGGACCATAGGGAGAGAGTCTCCTATTTAGGTACCACATGGCTAGCAGTAAGGGGCCCATGGAATTACAGTTAACATTGAGACTGGGTTTGAATCCTGACTCTACTACTTAACCAGAGTATGATCTTGTACAAGTTATGTGGAATCTCTGGCTTTTCTATTTCTTCTTTTATAAAAGAGGGATAATAATACCATTTGCCACACAGGATAGGATAGCAGAGCAGTAAAAAGTGCATGTTCTGTAGAGAACAAACTAGTGGTTACCAGTGGGGAGAGGGAAGGGGCAATATAGGGGTAGGGGGCAAAAAGAGTTATTATGGGATTATATGAAATCATGTGTGTGAAACTTTTGAAAATTGTAAAGCACTATAGAATTTGAAGACTCATTCAATTTTTAAAAAGTGAAAAAAAAATTAAATGGTTAAACTTAAAAAAAAAAAGTGCATGTTCTGGAGCCAGGTTGCCTGGATTTGTATCCAGGTTCTATCACTTTCTAGCTGTGTGACCTGAGGCACATTAATCTCTCTGAACCTCAGTTTCCCTGTCTGTAGAATGACGTCAGTAGTACCCCATAGCGTTATCACAGGAATAAGTAACATATAAAGAACTTATAAGCAGCCCTGACCCATAGTAAACATTTAACAAATGTTAACTATTTTCATTTATGTGGTTAAATGTGATAATGTAGAGGGGATCGGGAGTTTGGGATGGGAGTTTAGGACGAGAATATGAAAAAGAATATATATATATATATATATATATATGTATAGGTATAACTAAATTACTTTGCTCTACAGTAGAAATTAACACAACACTGTAAATCAACTATACTTCAATAAAAATTTTTTAAAATGTGATAATGTAGGTAAAGCACTCAGCACAATGCTGAGCACATAGTAAGTACTCAATACACAGTAACTATTTCCAGTACAGTATGAAAGTTGGAAAAAAGAGCTATAAGCAGCTGAAGAGAAGGGATGTTAAGGCCCCTGCGCTGCCATCAACAGGCCATGGACTTGCAAGTTCTAGAAAGCAGAAGGCATCACCTCGCCTTGAACTCAGAGGAGACCAGAACCCTTGGAACCTCCCAGCCTTGGCTTCAGTCTGTCTACCTTCTTCAGGGGTTGGGATCTCAGCAGCTTGGATCTCCTTCTGATGATTCCACTGGACCTTGTCTCTCTCCTCCAGACTCTCCAGGGCAAAGGTTCTCAAGCACGAGTGATTTTGCACTGAGGGACATTTAGCAACATCTGGAGACATTTTTGGTTGTGACAACTTAGGGGTGTTACTGACACCTAGCAGGTAGAGGCCAGGGATGCTGTCAAACATCCTCCAGTGCACAAGACAGCCTCCACAACAAAGCATTATCTAGTCCAAAACGTCATTTGTTCTGAGGTTGAGAAACCCTGCTCTAGGGCTAAGGAGATCTTCATTGGCTTAGCAGGACTTGGGTGGGGAAGGGGATGAGGCAGGGGGTGGGTCAGAGGGAGGCGATCCTTGTTGGAAGTGCCAGGGAACAGTGGAGGCAGCCACTCTGCAACCCACAGAAAGGACCTCAAGACAGCTTTTCCTCATTATCGAAGACCAAAGGAAACAGAGAGAGGAACTAAGGATACGGAGCCAACTTCTTTATATGTGCTATATTGTTCAGTAATAAATAGGTTTTCTTCTTTAAACACAGAACATGTAACAGACTGAAACACTCCCCCCTCCCCCCGGTTCCAAAGACAAGAGTCTATAAAACAAATGCCAGCTATACTGCCCTAAGGGCAGAAAAAGTCTTGTGACCCCCACCCAGCCCTGCATCCTGCAGCACCACCACCCCCATGCTGCAAGAGAAGGGGGTCTGGGGCTTCTCCCTTGGACCCTGGGGACTTAGGTGAGAAGCATGTGAATGTATGATGTCACCTCTCCATGAGGCATGGGCTATGCAAAGATGAGGTTTCCTTCTCATTGGCTCTGACCAGCTCCTGCTCTTCTGATTTCAGTTACCAGTTACGAAGCACCTGGGCTCAGCTCCCAGAGGAGTTGCCTCTTGGCTTCCCCGCTCTCCATTCCTCTGTGGCCTCCTCGGAGGGGAAGGGAAGGGCTCAGGGACCCCTCCCATCCCCTGGCCTGCATGGAAACGCTGTGTGGAAGAGGCATGATGCTGAAGGTGAGGCTCCCGTAGGCCCCCAACCAAAGCCATGAGGCCAGCATGCCCCCCCAAAGCCCCCCCCCTTTCCTGCCTCTGGAGCGGAGGGCACTGGGGCAGCCGGCCCCTCCACCACCTAGTGCCTGGCTTGGGGTGTGATGGTTCTTTCGCAGTGTCAGGTCCTCAAGCCGGGCCTGGCTCTTTCCTTGTCCCATTCCTGTCTCCTTCCAAGCCCTCACCGTGGCTGTCTGAAAACCTCGCGTCCAGTGTCCTAAATTGTCTCCTCCTCCCTCTCCCCATGCCTCTGCAACCCAAGGGAGGAAGTGGGAGGTTGTCTCCCTTCTCCAACCCCAACTTCACATAATGGAACAGCTTTTGGCCTTTTCCTTCTTGAAGGTGGAAGAGATGAGTTCGGAACGACTGGGGAGGTGGAGCAGTCGCTTGGAGAGGCTTCGGACGGGGCTCTTCGGGGGCACTGGGCTGGGCTTGTTCAGACACACCGTGGACGCGGTCCGGAAGATGCTGTGGATACTCTTTTCTGAGGTGAAAGCCGAGCCTTCCAGGTAGATTTCTGCACCCAGCTGCTTGGCTATTGCACAGCCCTGCGGGAGGAGTGAGGTCATCAATGCAGTGATCCAAAATGGCTCTGAAACACTGCCTTCTAAGGTTAGTGGTCCTCCCCAGGGCTGCTCTGATGGACCCAACTGCCAGTCTCCCACCACCACCCTCTGCTGATTATCTTCTGAAGGTGTACCCTGACTGCACCTTAAGTCACTTGGCACACTTTGTAAACCATACTGATGCCAGAACAAGTAAATCGGAATTTCTGGGGGTACGCCGAGGCATTAGGATTTTTAAGAGCTCCCCAGATGATTGCAATGTGAAACACTGGTTTAAAAGAAATGATCCTTACAGTCCCATGTGCATAAGAAGTTATCCAGGGATTTAATTAAAAATGCAATTCCCGTACTTTTCTCCCAGAGTGACTCTATAGATAAGGAGTCAGGAATTCTAACAAGCACCTCTCGTGATTCTAATGCAGGTGGTCCTCAAAAAAAAAAAAAAAAACCAGCTGAGAAACACTGGCACACACAGGAATGGCTCACCTGCCAAACTATAGCATGAATCTGGGTAAACTGGTACCCAGCACCTCTATCCAGGTAACTAGTTTCCTGATTATAGATGGCCCCACAGAATACCAATTCTCTCTTGCTGTAGCGAGTAAGTGTGAGCAGGGGCCATATTTCAAGCCCTCTCCTGTAGCCTTCCCCAACTCAGCCCCCAGCACATATGAGGGCCCACACACACACCACACACACACACCTGCTCGTAAGAGATGGGTGCCTGCTTCTGGTGGGACAGCTCCATCAGAGTGCTCAGGTCTGTTCGCAGGTCTGTCTTACAGCCAATAAGCAAGACACGGGTGCTGGGACAATAATCGAGGATTTCCGTCCTCCACTGAAGAGCCGTGCAAGGAGATGGGAAGGAGGAAGGAAGGAGAGTCAGTGGCTGACGGACACCCGGAGAAACCCAGTTGGCAACATCACACACACCATCCAGTATATCACCAGCTCAGCCCTCCTTCTGAGTCACAGCACCACCACTGCACTAATTACATCATCTTCCTGCCCATGAGGGCTTTGGGGCCACAGGAATGTTGATCCAAGAGTCTGTCCCCAAATTCAACAGCCCAGTCACCAGAGAGAGCACAGAGGCAAATCTCCCACTCTTTGCCAAGCATATGGGGCATGGGTCTGCCCCTCAACCCAAAGGGCTTCACAAGTCCAGAAAGCCAGGAAGAAGCCAACCAGTCTCTTTCCAAGGGAAGGAGATAATCCCAGAGTCTTCTGGGAAACTAGCCGAGTTCCACAAGCTTTCCTGGGACTCCTCAGTATGGGCAGACCTTGCTACTCGGACCAAGGCATTTCCTACCAGCAGTTCAGCTCAGGCCTGCCTGGCTTGCCCAGTCCAGGAGGCCTGGGATCAAGGTCTATAAAAGCTGCCACCAAAAGGCCCCTTCCCCGACCCTCAAACCATATCACCAGATGATTCTCTACTCTCAATCCCTCACTTCCTGAGCCTCAACACTTCCCTCCCTTGCTGGGCCTCTGACAGAGCAGTGCAGGATAGAGGCAAAGGCAGGATGCAGAGGGGACTGGAGATCTGGGTTCTAGTCCCGGAGCTGTAGCTAATGTGGCCTCAGGCAAATCTCTTCCTTCCCTGGCCTCAGTTTCTTCCCGTTACACAAGAGGGGATTAGATGACAAGGTCCCCAAGATTCCTTTTTGTTCTCAGGCTGAGCTAGAGATAGCAGAGTTTATCCAGCCTTACCTTCTTGAGTGCACTGTCCACTGTCTCTGGACGGCTGATATCAAAGCATAGTAATACTGCATCTGAGTCGCTATAGCAGAGTGGACGGACATTGTCATAGTAGGGAGATCCTGGTAGAGAGGAGAGAGAGCTGATGGTGAGCCATGGCATTCTCCGTCCCTACAGGCCTAAACCAAAAGAGCCCTGGGAATACCATGCTTGGTCCCTTAGGTGAGATGGCCCCACCCATCTCCCAGGGGAATGTGCTCCAGTGCTGAAGCTTGGGACCTGACTGCCTGCCAGAAGGCGGTACAAGAATATCATCTTCCTTAGTCCTAAAAAAGGGAAAGGGGGCAAAATAAAAGGGAGGTGGAGTATAATTTGGCCCTGTCTGGATCTCCTACAGTGGGCTTAGTTGAAGGTCCACCCGTTTTCTGAGTCCCAGGGAAAGCTGCTCCTACCCCTACAGAGAGACGAGGCCTTGTTTAAGGTCTCTTTTCTAGAGTCTGCCTGCTGCCCAACCTCTGCTCTAGGGTCTCCCCAGTGAAGGAACAAATTTGCATGTTACATAACTGGCTGCCCTGCTTCTTTGCCGTGGGGTCAGAACTCTAGGAGGCTGGCAGGGGAGGGAGAGCATCAAGAATTCAGTGTCCCCCTCCTCCTCCCACCTCAATCAGCTTACGCTGTAAAGGGCAAAAGGAAAGCTGTAGCCCCTATATCCCAAGATCTCAGGGAGGCGTTCTCAGAGACAGCAGCGCCAATAGCTGGGAATTAGAGGCTCGAATAAGGGTCCTTCACTGGGAGGGGAGTAGGCAGTGCAGACTCAGGTGGTCCAATATGGGAGAATGCTAGGGGTTGAGCCTTCCTCCCTCCACCCTGGGGAAGGAAGAGTAGCAGATTGGGAACCCAGACAATCCGTGCTCAGAATAGTAAGCAGCCCCTCTCCCTGAACCGCAATCGCCATGGAAACTGGGGGGAATCCAAGCTGAGGCGGGGGGGGGGGGTTAGTTGTTAAAATTTTTTTTTAAAAAAGGAGTAAAGGGGAGTTGGGATAGATGCTTGCTCCTTCAGCAATTGGTCCCCATCCCTCTCTGAGGTGGGGTCTTAACACAGCATCACTGAGCAAAGGGAGCACTGCAGCACTGGGGAAGGGGGAGGGGAGGAGGCCTCCATTCTGGCTCCAAGCGATCCCCCTCCCCTAAGACCAGCAAGTGAATAATGGGAACAGGTTCAACCCTGGCCCCAGTGCTGGGAAGCCCCATCCCACACACCCCTGCCTCTCCTTCTTCCTTGTGGGCACCTCATTTGAAAGAGGGAGTTTGAGGATGCCTGCATCCTTTCAGAACTCGGGGGGAAGGGTGGGGGGGATGCGACACAGGGAATAGAGACCACCTTGCTGACTTTCCATTATCTGGACTGGGATTCAAGGGCTGCATTCTGACTGTGGGAGGAGGAGGAGGGGCTCTTTGGGGTGGTGGTAGTGAAAAGAGATGAGCTGCAGTAAGATTCTGGGAAGATTGAGAGGTGGGCAGAGTACAGCAGACGAAAAACCATACATCATGCAGCCAAGCTGCATTCCAGTCCAATCCAGCCAGCACAGCACAGTCCAGGTTAACCAGAATCCTGCCTCCCAGCCCCTGGAACTGCAACGGAGGAAAACATACCTCCGTTGAGGTTGAGGAATTTCTGTTTTGTTTTGGGGAGTGGGGAGCAAAAGGAAGTCTCATTTTCTGTTTACCCATCCCCTACCTCCAATCTTTCGAGACCTCAAAATTGGATGATGGGAATAACAGCTCTTTGGAGGAGTAGGATGGCATATTTATATGTAACAGGAAACCCCTAGTGATTTATAGTTCCTCTTTAAACTCAGCCTGAATATGCATTTTTTGGAGAGAAGTGGATTTTATTTTCTTTCTCCTATTCCTGGCTTTTAGTCCTTAATTGTGAATCTGAGCTCAGTCTATTAAAAAAGGGCTGGGCTAAAGAGATAATGAAGGGGTCAGAATCAAAGCAAAGGATAGACTAGCACTGCAGGTTTCGGGATGAGAGGCTTGAAACATATTGCTTTCCATGATCCAGAAAGACAGAGCATCTTCTACCTCAGCCCAGTCAGAGCCAACACCCCCCCAACTATGTACAACGTGACCATGCCCCATATTAAGCCCCCACCCTCCAAAACACTGACGATGCATCGCTTCATCCTTAGCCGCAGAGGTATGACAGAGGGGCTGAGCTGCGGCAGGCAGGGAGGCAGCAGTGGCCCGAGATGGAACGCAGGAGAGAAAACTGAGTCAGGAGCAATATTTCCCCCAAAGCAGGCTTGTCTCCTTGCCTCACGCACAACGGCCTCCAGCAGCACTGCCTCCTGCCTCTTCTTTGGCTTTGCTCTGGGGCAGTAAAGGCTGTGTGTGCGTGTGCTGGGCGGCAGGGAGTGGAAATGGAGAAGCCCTAACTGTCTCCTCCAGTAGTCTTCCGGGGTCCATCCACCTCACCATCTCAGCCCTCTGAAGGATGGAGCCAGACCCAGAGAAGTGAGTAGCTTCTGGAGCTTATCCACTCTGCACCCCTGGACCAGCCAACTGAGTTGGTCAAACCCTCCCCGCAATCCCAACCAAAGAATCTTCAGGTCCCCTTCTTTCCGTTTCCTGGCAAGCACCAAACTCCTTCTCCCCATCAAAGAGGGAAACAATTTCTAAAAGACAGCAGCTGCAGCAGACCAGTGGAGGGGGGGAAGGGGGGGACTTGGGGCCAGCAGTCTTACCTGAGGTGTCCCAGAGACTGAGCTCCACTCTCTGTTCCTCTGTCTCCAGGCAGGCTGTGTAATTCTCAAACACAGTGGGCACATACGTCTGTGAAAAGAGAGGAACTATTCACACCCTGGGTGTCCCTACCCTTGTAACCCTCCAGTTAGTGCTGGCTACACAAGAAGCCGCTCATCCTAGTGAGACACTAAAGTGTCAGGAGATAAGGAGAGGAGGGGATACCTGGGGCAGGAGGGACCACATGGGACGGGGGGGGGGGAGTGTAGAGGCACAGACACTTTGCTCCATCTCAGAGTAAGAAATGTGAATGGCTGCCTGCCAGGGACAAGCCCCCCATATCCTAGATGGTCAGGGAGACACACACACACAAGGAATCCTCTTGTCCTCAGATTTGTCTGTCTTCCAATTTCACGGCCACAAGCCAATTCTAGCGCTTTATCTTTTCCCCACAAGCCCCTTGGACCAGCAGGGCAGCAGAAGCCTGCCTGGGGATAAGCGCATAGAACCTTTGAGGATGGGTGAAGGGACGGACAGGTATTACGTCAAGAAAAAACCCCAGACTCTCAAATGCCTTCAGTTCCCTCTCCCAAGAACAGACTCCAGGATGAAGGGAGGTAGGAGGGGATTTGATGGGGGGGACCTATGGGTGAAGAGGTGAGGAGGAGCCTGCGGGGCGGCAGAAGTGGAACAGGTCTCAGGGGAAGCTAAGGCAGGGCGGTCCTCCAGCCAGAAAGCGGCTGAGGATGGGGAGGGGTGGGGCGGGGTGAGACAGCTCCCCTGGGTGGGTGGGAATCTACCCCCAGAAGGCATGCGGGCAAGGAGGAAAGCTGGCCAGCGGTCGGGCGAGCAACTCACCTCGGGATAGCAGTCTTTCGCCAACACCTGTAACATAGCTGTCTTCCCACACTGCACATCCCCCACCAGAACGAGCTTACATCTGGCCACGATTGGCTGGGGGGCCCGTCTCTCCTTCATGGCTGCAGCCTCCGCGGGACCTGGACTCGGATTCAGAGAGGAGAACGTTGCGCCAGGTGCGTCTCGGCACAGGACCCAGCCGGATTCCCTGTCTCTCTCCAACTGAAAAAGAGGCCGGCACAGCCTCCTTATATCACCCTGGCTGAGCCAATCACAAGAGGGGGCGGACTCTGCCACAGCCAATCCCTGAGGTGGGATCCCCTCCAGCAGCCAATGGCAGGAGGCTCTGAGTCAGAGCCCTCTTTTCCCCTTCCCTTTCTCTTAAAGCTGCACCTTTGCTTCCTCTGAAAGGGGATTCCCACGTTGTTTTGCATTTGTATTGGGGTTGAGGGTAGGAAGGGGGATGAAGCAAAATTTAATGGTCTTGTGTGGCCACCAATTAGCGTCAAAAACAAACTAGCTAAGAATGTGGATAGTGAGGTCAAACTGGAGTGGTCCCTGGAGAACAGGACTTGCCTAAATTGTAGACAGGTGACACCCCTTGGGGAAGGTGTGGTCCCAGAAATTTCTGACCCCTTTGTTCTATCTAATCCCCACCCAAGCCAGTTCCCAGAGAAGCTCCTGCTGGACCCCTTTATCAGCTCCTGCTGGACCCCCTTCAACTCCTGTCTCTTTCTCAGAAATCACCTTCATCCAAAAATAAATAAGTTTTAAAACTTTCTTGTATCATCTGGAAAAAACCCACAGAGCTCCTGACCCACAGGTGGGCAGAGAGAAAGGAATGAGGGAGTCTGGCAAGTGGGGATGGGAGCAAGGAGTACAAAACAAACAAAGTCGCTGTCTGTTCAGCCAGACAACCTCTCACTCCAGGCCTGACAGGAGCTGCTTTAGGAGTGTTTGTTCTGCTGCTTGGGTTCAGCCTCCTGGATGAATCAGGCACAGGTCCAGTTTCAGGTTGCCACCTACTGACGCTGATGTACTGCGTGTGTCACCTGGTTAAAGTCCAGAATGGAAGACTGGGACTGGGACTTTGGGGTTAGGAAGCTGGAGGGCAAGATGAGGTTGAGATGAGCTACGTAACTGCCTGCCAGCCCTCAGCCCTCAGGGCCCTTCATCTTACTGCCTCTCTGCTAGACAGACCCATGGGATGTACGTCCGCAGCCTGAATAACCCACTGATTAGTCAGGAACGAAGACAGCCCAGATGAGGCCTCCTGGGGATAAGGGATTGAAGTAAGACTGACCTTGGACAAAAGTGAGAGCACCCCAGACTTCTTCTCTAGGTCCCTTCACCTCGTCAAGCCCAGTGCCTCTGGAGCATGGCCGGGGTCCTGTTCCACCTGAGCTTTACTCTAATTCACCATCATTGCTGCCCCACCCAGGGGTATTTTCCCTGTTACGAAGGATGTTTAAAAGTCTTCCCTGGGGACTTCCCTGGTGGCACAGTAGTTAAGAATCTGCCTGCCAATGCAGGGGACATGGGTTCAAGCTCTGATCCAGGAAGATCCCACATGCCATGGAGCAACTAAGCCTTGTGCCACAACTTCTGAGCCTGCGCTCTAGGGCTCACATGCTGCAACTACTGAGCCTGCGTGCTGCAACTACTGAAGCCCACGTGCCTAGAGCCCATGCTCCACAACAAGAGAAGCCAACGCAATGAGAAACCCACACACCTTGGAAGAGTAGCTCCCGCTAGCCGCAACTAGAGAAAACCCACACGCAGCAAGCAAGACCCAACGTGGCCATAAATTAATTAATTATTTTAAAAATCTTCCCTGGACCCAAAGGGACAGATCTTTAAGGGTAAGATTGCAATGCTCTCGATAGACAGGAGAATGGAGAGTATTTTGAGAATGTAACCTAGCCAGTGTGCCTCCCATCAAAGCCTATGGCATCCAAGTCCAAGTTGCTTGGCTAAGGGCTCTGAGGCTAAGTCCTGCACTGTCCTCTGCCCATCTCCTAAGGCTCCCCTTCCAGGGATCAGGAATCACCTCAGGGAACCTCCAGGGTAGAAGGACAGTTATCCAGGTGCTACCACTGGCTGGTTACCCTCCTTTCCCAGGCAGGCTCTCTGGAAGTTTCTTCCCCCTACCATTCCCCAGGCCTCATCCTCAGCCCTCAGGTAATGTTCTGCCAATAGAATTTGTCCTCTTCTTGCCCTTTTCCAGCAGCCTGACAGCTTCTCTGAGTTGCCCATAAATATGGTTTGGGAGCGTTCCAGGAACAGCTGTAAGATCACAGTCTGCCTCAGCCTAGAGTTTCCTCCCTCAGCCTTTTTCCTGGTGTCTCCCTCCCTCAGTCTCATCTGGACTCAGTTCTGGAGGCATCAGTGGGGTTCCCATACAGCCTCTTAACCCTCAACTGGGTTCCCTCCAATGGCAGCCCCAAAGGCTTTAGCCCTCTCTCTCCCCCATGTTCTCTACCAGCCTGTGCCTACACATACCCACGCCCAAGCCACTTCAAATAAACATTCAAATAAGTAAAAACTGTTCTTGCTCTGCAAACAGCTTCCTCTGGCCTCTAATAAGATTGTCATTCATAAGGTCCACTGAGATTGAAATTCTGGGAGCTGGTGCTAACACTGCTTCTTCCCTGAGTGGCTGCATTTCAGGTGAGAGCAGCAGAAAGCCTGAGCAGGGAGATGGAGCAGCCCCCATCATGGCTGATTCTCAAGATGTGTCTCCAAAGGTATTTTGTGGGTCACAAGTTTATGAGTTGTGGGGTGTGTGTGTGTGTGTGTGTTCAGAAGGCAGCATGGCAACATGAAAAAAGGATGGAGCCAAAATTCAGCTGGTCTGGGTGTTGGACCAGCTCTGCCCTTAACAAGCTGTGTGTGTTTGGGAGTCTCTTCTCTCTCGGGCCCCTGTTTCCTTGAAGGTAATGTGAGGGCTTTGGACTAAAGAAGGGTTTTTTAGCCTTTTTTTTTTTTTTTTTTTTGCAGTTAGACTCCATCCCCCAAGTTTGTTCAAACCTCTTCCAAGTGTCTTTATTTGAAAATCCAAAGCCAGAGTAATAAATTTATAAGACTGTTCTTTCCCACCAAGACCAGAAAAATTTTAAACAAGGTTATACTTGAAAATGTTATCCTAAGGTGAAAGAAGCTAGTCACAAAAGGCTGCATATTATATGATTTCATTTGTATGAAATGTCCAGAACAAATCCAAAGAAACAGAAAGTAGATGAGTGGTTGCCTGGGGCTCTAGGGGCTGGGGGAATGGAGAGTACTGCTAATGGGTACAGGGTTTCTTTTTGGGGTGATGAAACTTCTAAATTTGATTGTAGTGATGGTTGTACAACTCTGTGAATATACTAAAACCACCGAATTGTACAGTTTAAGTTGGTGAATTGTATGGTATGTGAATTATATCTTGATAAAGCTGTTACTTTTTAAAAAATAAGTTTATAATTCCAAATCTTCTTTATGGAATCTCCTTAACTTGTTGTTGTTGTTTTTTAATTCATTCATTTATTTATTTATTTTTGGCTGCATTGGGTCTTCATTGCTGCGTGTGGGCTTTCTCTAGTTGCGACTAAAGGGGGCTACTCTTCATTGCAGCACGCGGGCTCTAGAGCACAGGCTCAGTAGCTGCGGCGCACTGGCTTAGTTGCTCCGCGGCATGCAGGATCTTCCCGGACCAGGGCTTGAACCCATGTCCCCTGCATCGGCAGACAGATTTTTAACCACTGCGCCACCAGGGAAGCCCTCCTTTAACTTTTCTTTTTTTTTTTTTTAACTTGTGTGGAAATGTTCAAACATTTAAAAAGGTAGAAAGAATAATACAATGAACCCATAGGTAACCAACACCCAGCTTCAATAATCATCCACACAATCTTGCTTCATCGATCCCCCCACCCACTTCTCCCCACTACACCTCCTTACTGGATGATTTTACTTTTTATTTACTTTTCCAAAGGATTTTTTGGGGGGCCACACCGTGTAGCATGTGGAATCATAGTTCCTGGATCAGGGATCGAACCCACGCCCCCAACACATGCCTCCTGCACTGGAAGCACGGAGTCTTAACCGCTGGACCACCAGGGAAGTCCTGGATGATTTTAAAACAAATTTTGGACATCATATCATTTAATCCATAGAGATTTCAGTACTCATCTGTAAAAGAAAAGGATTCTTCGTTAACATAATCAAAATACCATTGTCACGACTGAAAATAAATAACTCCTTAATATCACCAAATATCCAGTCAGTGCTAAAATTTCCCCAATTGTGTCACACCTTGGTTTAGTTAAATCGGAATCTGAACAAGGTCCACTCGTTGAATTTCATTGATATGGCTCTTAAGTGTCTTTTATTTCATAGGTTCCATCTCCTTTTTTTTCCCTCTCAATTTATCTGATGAAGAAACCAGGTTGTTTATTCTATAGTGTTTTCCACGTTCTGGATTTTGCTGATTGCACCTCCATGGTGTTGTTAACATGTATTCATAGTAAACTACTTTACAAATTAAATCTTATGCAGTATTCCAAAACGTGAAAAAAGATGAAAAACAAAACTGCAGTGGTTGAATCAGAATTAGGGACTTGCAGTGGGGCTCACTCAGCCTTCTCTCCCCTCCTGGCGTACCTCTAAGGAACAAACTCCAGGGAACACAGTTTAAAGACCACTAGCCTGGATAATGTGAGTGTGTGTGTGTGTGTGTGTGTGTGTGTGTGTGTGTGTGTGTGTACCACACATTCAAAGCTCAGGGCTGCCCTATCTTTTTTTGGCTCTGATTACTGTGATAAGGTCCTTATCTGGGACAGTGGCATAATATACCAAGGTGCTCAGTGTGGTAGCAAATTCAAATCCACTCTGACTCTTACCAGAGCGTACACAAACCCAGTACTTTCTCTGCCCTAGGGATCCTTACAAAGAACTCCCAGGCACCCTGCCACCCTGCCAGGGGTCTAGCAGGGCAAGGCCCATTCTCCCCTCCTTAGTATGACTCAGGTGCTCCACTTCTCAGTCCTAAACCATAACTTCTCATGATCTCAGGGATCCCTGGCTCCTGGCCATGGGAACACCTGACACTTTGGGCTTTTTAGCTGGAGCAGCCACTACAGTGCTAACCAAGTTTTTAAGACTCAGTCCCTGTCTTCACGGAGTTTACAGCAATGATGGGGAGATAAAGCAAAAGCCTGGTGGGTAATTGAAACCAAGTGCAGTAGGAGTGCTGAGGAGGGAGGGGTCAGATCTGGTTAGGTGATCCTGGAAGGCTTATCCAAGAGGGTGGTTTCACCTGGGCCTCAATTTTATTTATTTGTTTGTTTGTTTGTTTTGGCTGTGTGCAGGATCTTTAGTTGTGGCATACATGTGGGATCTAGTTCCCTGACCAGGGATCGAACTCGGGCCCCCTGCATTGGGAGCACAGAGTCTTAGCCACTGGACCACCAGGAAAGTCCCTGGACCTCAATTTTGATACAAGAGTGGTGAGGGCAGAGGATAGATGCAGGAAAATGCTAAGTGTGCCCAAGGACTGAATAATCAATGCAACCAGCTAGAGCAGATGATTTAGGGGGGTGGGGCAGTTTGCCTGAGAACATAATTAGGAAAGGAAATCTGGTACTAAAATATCATTAAATACACTTAAAATCTGAAATATAGGAGTTTGTAGTTTTAAAAAATACACACAAGGGGCTTCCCTGGTGGCGCAGTGGTTGAGAGTCCGCCTGTCGATGCAGGGGACACAAGTTCATGCCCCGGTCCAGGAAGATCCCACATGCCGCGGAGCGGCTGGGCCCGTGAGCCATGGCCACTGAGCCTGTGCATCCAGAGCCTGTGCTCTGCAACTGGAGAGGCCACAGCAGTGAGAGGCCCACCTACGAGAAAAAAAAAAAAAATACAAGTATACCTGTATGTTTTTCTTTTTTTTTAATTATTTTATTTTATTTTATTTATTTATTTTTGGCTGCGTTGTGTCTTCGTTGCTGTGCACGGGCCCTCTCTAGTCGTGGCGAGCAGGGGCTACTCTTCATTGCAGTGCGCAGGCTTCTCATTGCGGTGGCCTCTCCCGTTGCAGAGCACAGGCTCTAGGTGCACGGGCTTCAGTAGTCGTGGCATGCGGGCTCAGTAGTTGTAGCTTGCGGGCTCTAGAGCACGGCTCAGTAGTTGTGTCACACAGGCTTAGTTGCTCCGTGGCATGTGGGATCCTCCCGGACCAGGGCTCCAACCCGTGTCCCCTGCACTGGCAGGCGGATTCCCAACCACTGCGCCACCAGGGAAGTCCCTGTATGTTGTTCTTGATTGTCAACGCCCTCCAGCCAAAGACCACCAGCAGGCACTTGTAGCTGAACAAAATTGGGTTTGTGGACTCATTTCAATAAGGAGAACAACTCACACCATGGTGGAACTATGGGGCATCCAAGAAAAGGGCTTAGGATTTGGATTTATATTTTCTGATTTGGGGAGAGGTCAGGGAAGCGAGGTTGCTCTGGGTTTGAGGCTGTCAAGAAGCTGGAGGATTCTACAGTTGGGTACCTTAAATAAGAATGAAGCAGGGGGACTTCCCTGGTGACGCAGTGGTTAAGAATCCACCTGCCAGTGCAGGGGACACCAGTTCGAGCCCTGGTCCAGGAAGATCCCACATGCCGCGGAGCAACTAAGCCCGTGCGCCACAACTACTGAGCCTGCGCTCTAGAGCCTGTGAACCACAACTGCTGAGTCTGCGTGGCACAACTACTGAAGCCCACGCACCTAGAGCCCATGCTCTGTAACAAGAGAAGATACTGCAATGAGGAGCCCACACACTGCAACGGAGTATCGCCCCGGCTCACCACAACTAGAGAAAGCCCGTGTGCAGCAACGAAGACCCAACACAGCTAAAAAAAAAAAGGAAAAAAAAAAAAAGAATGAAGCAGGGCTAACACTGTGATTGGTAAAGGAGCAGCAGCCACTCCTATTAGCTAGGATAGGGGGGTGTTTGTTCTTTTTATTTTTAATGTTTATTTGTTTGTTTGTTTGTTTTTGGCTGCATTGGGTCTTCGTTGCTGCACGCGGGCTTTCTCTAGTTGCGGCGAGTGGGGGCTACACTTCATTGTGGTGCACAGGCTTCTCGCAGTGGCTTCTCTCATTGCGAGCGCAGGCTCTAGGTGCACGGGCTTCAGTAGTTGTGGCACATGGGCTCAGTAGTTGTGGCTCATGGGCTCTAGAGCGCAGGCTCAGTAGTTGTAGTGCATGGGCTTAGTTGCTCCACGGCATGTGGGATCTTCCTGGACCAGAGCTCGAACCCATGTCCCCTGCACTGGCAGGTGGATTCTTAACCACTGTGCCACCAGGGAAGTCCCTGTTTGTTCATTTTTGTGGTTTGGACAATGTTTTTGTTTTTGCCTGTGTTTGGATGTGACTATGAAGAGGTCTTATTCTTTTTTTTTTTTGCGGTACATGGGCCTCCCACTGCTGTGGCCTCTCCTGCCGCGGAGCACAGGCGCCGGACGCACAGGCTCAGCGGCCATGGCTCACGGGCCCAGCCGCTCTGCGGCAAGTGGGATCCTCCCAGACTGGGGCACGAACCCGCGCCCCCTGCATCGGCAGGCGGACTCCCAACCACTGCGCCACCAGGGAAGCCCAGAGGTCTTCCTCTGGAAGGAGGAATGTGGCCAAAGTGAGTGCAGCTGCCATTGGCTGGCCTCGTTTGATGTTGGTATTCTGTGAAAGTGTTATGTTCTATAGGAGAAGGCCAAAGTCTAGCTATGAAGGCCAGGCCTATTCCTGGGGCTTTTCTCTTTCTTGTGCTCTTGTGCTCCTCTTTCTGGGAGCTGCGTGGTGTTATATGAATCTGGTGAGAGATCAGAAGGAAGAACAAAAGGAAAGAGAATTTTCTAGGAAAACTTCCTGGAGGAAGTAGCATTGAGCTATGATGTAAAACAAGAATAAAATGCTGAGGGGTGGGCCAAGATATAGACAATGTTCTAGGGGAATGGGATGGCATGGAAGCAAGAAATGGAGGAAGACGACCAGTGAATGCATGCGTGGTTGTGTGTGTGTGTGTGTGTGTGTGTGTTTAAAGGCTTATATAGGAGGAGAAAGAAAGAAAAAAAAAGCTACCTGAACTAGACTAAGAATTAGGAGGAAAATGACGGTTGAGGATGGGGCAGGAGGGGAAACAGGGAGGTGGTAAAGAGAGTGGTCCTGAAGAAGCCTTGTTCTGTCTGGTTTGGGCTGAGTTGGGGGGTGGGAGTGGGGAACAGAGGGGCAGAATGTGGCCAAAGTGAGTGCAGCTGCTGTACATGGAATAGGCTCTCGGAGCACAGGACAGTGGTGAGACCACAGCATGTAGGGCTTCCTGCCTTCTCTTGCCATCACCAGGGCTTGGTCAGGACCAAGGTGGCTGCTTGCTGAGTGAGTGGTAGGGAGCCCTCATGCTAGGGGGAATTCTATGGGGGGAGAGGACCTCAGGAACATGGGAGTCAGCTGGGAGATGATGTGAACCCTGAGCCAGACATACTCCCTGTCCAGTTTCCCATGTCCAGCCACTTCCTCATCCTCCAGTGTGGCAAATCCCTCACCCTCCTCCACTCTCTCAGTTCCTTCTGCTCAACCTTCATTTACAGCCTCCCTGGGGACCTTTGTTTTGGGGTGTTTTTTTTTCCTTTTTTTTTGTTTTTGGCTGCATTAGGTCTTCATTGCTGCGCGCGGGCTTTCTCTAGTTGTGGCGAGTGTGGGCTACTCTTCCTTGAGGTGCACAGGCTTCTCACTGCGGTGGCTTCTCTTGTTGCAGAGCACAGGCTCTAGCTGCACGGGCTTCAGTAGTTGTGGCACGCGGGCGCTAGAGCACACGGGCTTCAGCCGTTGCAGCGTGTGGGCTCAGTAGTCGTGGCGCACGGACTTAGTTGCTCCGCGGCATGTGGGATCTTCCCGGACCAAGGCTCGAACCTGTGTCCCCTGAGCTGGTAGGCAGATTCTTAACCACTGTGCCACCAGGAAAGTCCCTCCCTGGGAATCTTTGTGTGTCCACTCTCCCAGGTTCCTCCAGGAGGTCCTTGATCAGGCAAAGATGGACAGAAGTATAACTTTCCTCTGCCTGCCCTCAAATTTCTCGCCTGCAAAAGCAAGTCAAACCTGTTTTGGTGGGAAAATGACTGTAAGTAAGGAGACTCAGTTTCTCTATTTCTAAATGGCAAGATTAAAACAAAGCCAAGAAACTACACAGGTCATGTCCATCCTCTGCTTAAGTCTTCCTATGTGGTCAGGTTCACTTTGAATAAAGTCCAGTTTCTTTTAGAGCCATACATGACCTGCCTTGCCCCCTGGCATTTTTCCCCTCTCCTACTATGCTCCAGCCATGCTGAACTTTTGCTTCCTCCAATCATGGCTCTCAAACTTTTCTGTCCCAAGTCATAGTCAGAAATACATGTTACATCACAGCCTAAAACATATACACACTCACAATTTATGTACATATACATTTACATATAAATACACATTTACAGCACATACACACACATTCATGCTGAAATTAAAGTTCCCCAAAACATTCACCTTTACCAGGTACAATGTACTCTACTTGTACTTGGGGCCTTTTCGCTGCATTCCCTCTGCCTGGAGTGCCCTGCTCTTTGATTATCCCCACTGGTACCATTTTATCCCTTAGTTCTTGGGTTTAGTGTCATCTGCCCAGAGAGGTCAACTCGACTGAAGTAGCCACTTGACCATTCCCTTTCATGTTCTCTGGCACTTGTCACTATGATATTTTTCTGGCTTATGTTTTTGTCTGTTTTTTTGTTGATTGTCTTTCTCCTCCACTCTGATAAAGTGGACTTGGTGGGGTCTTTTCGCTACTGTTTCCTGCCGTATCCCCAGTGTCTAGAATGGTGCCTGGAGCACAGCAGTGCTCGGTGAATGTTAATAGAACGAAGGAATGACCCTGATCCAGACTCTCTCTCTCTTTGGGCCCCAGCATCCTCATCTACAAAATGCGAGGCTGGACTTACTCTCTGGATGCCTTCCGGCTTACCTACAGTCCAGTCTTCCAGGGCACACCAAGGATGTGCTCCAGATAAGCAGAGTCTGGCAGTGGGTGGGATGGAGAGGGTCAGGCGGTCACCTGTTAGCCCACAATCCTGTTTATTGAGGACAGATACTGAAGAAGGACAGAAACTTGCTTCTAGGTTAGTGAAGGCCAAAGGTATAAACCCAGACACAGAGCAACTAATGGAAAGGCAGAACCAGAGCCAGCCAGACATAACGAGAACAAGCATGTTGGTACTTCCTGTGTGCTGTGCCCTGTCTGCATTGTCTCACTCAATCCTCAGTCCTCTGAGGGTCCAAGAGGTGGTACAGGACTTCATTAGCACCTCCGCTCAGGAGTCAGCCCCACCAGATTCAAAACCTGACTCAACGCTTCCAGAGGCAGCACAGGTGGGGAGCCCAGGCTCAAGCCACGTGGCCCAGGTTTGAATCCTGTTCCCAGCAGTTCCTAGTTATGTGAACTGGGTGAATCACTCAGTCTTTCACTGAGAGTTCTCATGTCTCCAGTAACTGCGTTACTTCCCATTCTTTCCAGCACTTCCTGGAGATTGGGAAGCTTAAGCAAACTAGGAGTCTCTGTTGGGCTTGCCCTCCCATCTGACCGCCTGGGGCTCCTGGCCTCTGGCTACAGCATGCCGGTTGAAAGCCTTGGCTCTGTGTTCAGTGGGCTGAGGTCTGTGTCCAAGACCTCAAGCATTTACTACCTTGTGACCTTAGGCAACCTCTGTGAGCCTTGGTTTCCTTGGCAGGGATTTTGGATTTCCTGAGCCAGGGTTTCATCCACAGCTGCAACATTCTTCTGCTCACCACTCTTAGTCTCTCCACCCCAACACTTCCTCTTCCCTGAGGGAGAGAAAACAGAATTTGACACAGAGAGCCCTGAAGTCCGTTATTATTAAGAGCCTTGCCTTCCTCCTTCCGGTTTTCTCCAGACTGAATAATCCAAATCCTTTTCTCTTGCATCGCAAATCTAATTCTCAGCTCTTCTCACACCTCTCCTCTGCCACCTCTCAATATCACCTGTGTCTTCAGACACTGGCGGCACCAAGTCCAGCTCCAGGACTCTGACTGACATGTGGACGGAGTTGAATGAAAGAGGGCTGAGAAGTAGCCCCGCGTCCTGGAGGGCCCTCAGGTTCACTGAATGACAGCTCCATTATCAAGGCCTTTGCCACCTACAAGACACTGTGCTCAGGACTTCCCTTGCATTATTTCACTTAAATTTCTCTACAACTCTATTAGGTAAATGCTGTTTTATTGATGACGAAGCCTAAACCTAATTGGTGGGGTGCAGGTTCCTCGGTTCATCTGGCTCCCCAGCTCCTCCTTTGAATCAGGGCGCTGTCACAGTGGGACAAGCCAAGAACTGCAGAAATAGAACTGCAGAAATAGAGCTGCCTCTTCTGAAGGGAGGGGAAAAACACCAGAGTGGGAGAAGTTTCCAGGAGGGAAACAAGACAAAAGTATAGAAAGGATGAAAGACCCAGAGACACATACAGTCCAGAATCATGTTACAATCGACATTTATCTGTGCTGAGGGGATGGGAGAGGCAGTGATGGAAGGTGGGTGGGATAAGTCTGGAAATTTTCAACAGAAGGTAAGAATGGATGGGGTGGGGCAGGGTTGAAGAATGGTCATGGAAAGAACTGCCCCAACCCCCATGCCTGTGAAGAACCGAAAGATCAGGAAGGTGCTAGTGTGTGAACTGTGTTTATTTTTTCCGAAGTCTAAAAATACAGTGAAAAGGAAACACACACACACAGACTAACCTAACCAGAAACGGGAAAAAGTGGTCATGGCAACAGCTGAGAAATCGAAGTCAGGAATTTCAGGAACTGGGATAACTTGGTGACCTGAGCTTGGAAATTCCACCTCATGATGAAGCTCTTGAAAGCTGCCAGCTTCCGATCAGAGTCTGGAGCACTTTCCAGCAGCCTGGGGCGGGGCAGAGAAGGAAGGAGGAGGGAGGAGGTGAATGCCTCCTACTGAGAGGGCAGACCTGTCACTTTGAGGGGCTGTGGGTGTGGAATGAATGAGGGGTGGGGTCCTCCATTTAGCCCCCTCTCATTGTCATAATCACTATGACAAGAATAACCCCTTACCAAGTGCTCACCAGATATCAACTGTCTTGCAGAGGAAGTAAGAATTATGATCCCTACTTCACAGGTGAGGACTCAGAGGCACAGAGAGGTTAAGTAATTTGCCTAAGGTCTCACAGCTAGCAAATGGCAGATCTAGGGAGTTGGAGATCACAGATCCCTTTTGTGGATCTGAGGAAAGCTAAGTACCCAGTACCCAGGAAAAAAGCCTATAATGAACTTATATACAACATTTTATATTCCATTTCAGGGGCTTCGAAGAGCAGTTGGGTCACAGGGCCAGGGTTGAACCAGCTCCCGCTCGACTCCATCCCATCTCCAATCCACTAGTCCAGTAAACAAAGCCAGGGGAAGGGGTGGCTTATAGCTACTGCCTGCCCCCACCAACCCCTGCTCTTCTGGGACCTGGGGTTTGCCCTGGCTGTTTTGAGAGGTCTCCCCAGCCTGCTCTGGTGTGAGGTGGGGAGAGGGCTGGTAGGGCCGGGGGGGTTGGGAATGCTATAATGGGCTCTGTGGAGAAGCCAGAACTGTGCTATATTGGAGGACAATGCTCTTCCCTCACCCCCTCAGGGTATCCTTTTCGGGTAGAGATTTGGAACTGCCCAGACTAGAAGAGATGAAGGCCTCCTCCCTTAATTAAATGCCCAGGGGTTGCTATGGAAACCAGAGCTTCCAAATCCTGGTCAGACAATGGGGAGAGGAGCTGCCTCCAGCCTAGACAAGTGAAGCTTCAGGGACCTTGTCGGGGACAGGAATGGGGGCCAGAGGGTGAGAAAAAGGGGATGCCAGCCAAGGAGTTCAGCCTCCCCTCTCCGTGGAACTGTGGGAGGGGGCCTCTCTGAACCGAGGGGTCTGCCTGAGATGGAGGAAGTGGCGGGGGTGGGTGGGGCATGGCTCCGGGAGAGGGGAAGAGAATGGGGGCAGCTAGCTGGAGCCAGGCACTGCCCAGAACTGAACACCTCCTTTGTTCCCAGAGGAGAAGGCCAGCCAAGTTGGTAAACAAAGGGAAGAGGCCAGAGGGCAGACAGCTAAGCGATAAGGCTGGGGACTGCAAAGAGCTGAGTAAGGGAGCCTGAGAGACAGAGGGGAAGTTCCCGAGTCCCACTGACAGGCAGAACGTTGGCATATATTGGCATATATTGTCATCTGGACATACACAGTCACTAGAGCCACACGGGACCCGCGCAGACACACACCTCTACAGGAACAGTGTGCACTGAAGCACCTATCTTTGGGGACACTCAGACCCCCAATGCCTTTGTTCCCCCAGCTCCCCTCTGGAGCCCTTTCTTCACCCCCGGCCTTTGGAGCGTCTCTATAGGGAAGGCAGTGGACAGCCCTCTGTAAACAGCCCGGCCTCCCGCACGTCGGGCAGCAGCATATCGGGGTCAGGGTCTTCAGTGGGTCGTGGGTCTTGTTACCACACGTCAAGGGAAAAGACCCCCATTCTGAAAACAGTACAATACCTACCATTAATCGGCACTTATGTGTCAAGCAACTCTGCAATGACTGTCTTCCTTTCCTAGAGAAGGGAACCTGAGGGGAAGTTAAGTAAAGCAGGCCTCACAGCAGTCAGGAAGTGGCAAAGCTGGGACTTGAACCCAGGTTTGTCTGGCTCTAAAGCCCGTATGCCTTCCCACTTGCCCCGCCTTTGCTTCAAAAACCTCTTGGAAACTTTTCTGAACAAGCCCACTCTGTTCTCGTCCCTTCACTCTCCCACTCGGTGTTACCTAAATACTTCTCCAGAAGCAATTCCCAATTTGTAAGCTGGTTATCTAAAGGGTCTATATATAACTTGGTTGTTTGGAACCCAAACATATTTTTTCCCAGAGAAAAGGTATTAAATGGGTCCAGAAAGGCCACTTGACCTAGAATGCAGCTGACAAGTACATCTGGTCCAGGACTAGCCCGGGGCCCCAACCATCGTTAAATGTTATTGTTTCCTGGAGAAACACGTCCCCAGTTCACTGGAGAGAAAGAAACAGCTTTCTGTTCTCACTTTGTCCACCCTCTCCATCATCCTGCTGTACCTGTATCCCAGCTGATGGAGTGGCTGAGGCTGGGGGGTGACAATTCATAAATCAGGCTACATTCTGAGTGCTGATCAAAGTGGGTGTTTCTTGAGAAAACGGCCCAGGGTGGAGAGGGTTAAGAAACCAAGGCTCGCAAAGCTGAAAGAACTGTTGGAGTGGCACAGAGAAGGCTTGAGGGTGGAGGGGCGAGCAGGATGGCTTCTACAACTGCTTAAAAGACTGTCCTGATTGCATATAGCTCCAGAGGGCCAAACTAGGACCAAGTTGTAACAGGGAGTCAGATTTTTTTTAAAAAAGGAAGATCTTTCTAACTATTAAATCTCTTCACAAATGGAATGGGCGTCTTGGTGAAGTGGTGAGTTCTCTGACATTAGGAATATTCAGGGAGAAAGTAGATGACTGCCTACTCGGCACATGGTAGAGGGAAGGAAGCGTTGGACCAGTAGGTCTCTGAAAGGCCTCTAAATTCGTATACTCGTTTAGCAAAATGTTATGGAGTGTCTATATGTGCCTAGCACTATGCTAGGAGCAAGATTTATAGTGAGAATAGGGTGGGGCCCTTGCCCTCAGGGAGCTTGTGGTCTAATAGGAGAGTCAAGCATTAAGCACAAGTGGATCTATCACCTATAATATAGGTTATAAGGGGGAAATAATCGGTTACTACTATGAGAGAATAACAGAAGGGATCTAATTCAGAGATGGGATCCAAGAGGGCCTCTCTGAAGTACCCACAGTGAGGCTGAGATCTGAAGGATGAGTGTAGGGTCAGCCTGGGGAAAGGGGAGGGGTTGTGTGTCTGTGTGCAGGTGGTGGGGTCGTTCCCGGCAGAGGCCACAGCAAGTAGCCTGGGGAAGGAAAGAACAGTGTGACTAAAACATCGTGAATGAGGAGACAATGGCAAGAGATGACATTGGGCTTCCCTGGTGGCGCAGTGGTTGAGAGTCCGCCTGCCGATCCAGGGGACGCGGGTTCGTGCCCCGGTCTGGGAAGATCCCACATGCCGCGGAGCGGCTGGTCCCGTGAGCCATGGCCGCTGAGCCTGCGCGTCCGGAGCCTGTGCTCCGCAGCGGGAGAGGCCGCAACAGTGAGAGGCCCTCGTACCACAAAAAAAAAAAAAAACAAAACAAAGAGATGACATTGATAAGGGAGGAAGGGGCTGGCACACTTTACCTGGTCCCCTGACCTTCTTGCTTACCTAGTTGCCCTTCCCCGGTCCTGGAGCCTTGGCCTTAGTCTAGCAGCTCCCCAAAGCTGCAAGTGCCCACCATTTCCCGTGGCTCCTCCCACTTCCCTGGGACCCCCACAGAGCAGGCCTCCTAGCACTTTATCAGTGTCCTAGGAGGTGGAATGGTAGAATTCTCACCTGTCTTATGTGGGAGGCCCAGGTTCAATTCTTAGCTCTTGCCACTGCCTTCCTTTGCAGAAGGTAGCATAGCTCAGTGGTGAAGAACACAGACTGCAGGCAGCCTGCCTGGGTTCTGATGGTGGCTCTGTCACTTGCTGTTTGACCTTGCCAAGGCACTTAGCTGCTCTGTCCCTCATTTCCCCCATGTGTAAAATGACACTGACGATCATGCCTATTTCCTAGGAGTGTTAGGCATTAAAATTTGTTAAGTGTTTAGAACAGTGCCTGGCCCGTAGTAAGTACTAGATGAGTGTTTGTTAAATAAAATAAATCACTGGCAATAAATCATTGCAACATCTGCTTCCCTCTCTCATCCCGTGCTCTTCCACTTGCACCCCTAAGTCTACAGCAGGGATCCGGGGGCCAAGTCTACTGCTCCCTCTCCTCACCTGCTTTTCTAGCCAGGGCTGCTTCTAGCCACAACTCTGGTACTTAAAAAACTAGGCAGGGCTTCCCTGGTGGCACAGTGGTTGAGGGTCCGCCTGCCGATGCAGGGGACACGGGTTCGTGCTCCGGTCCAGGAAGATCCCACATGCCGCGGAGCGGCTGGGCCCGTGAGCCATGGCCGCTCAACCTGCACGTCCGGAGCCTGTGCGCCGCAACGGGAGAGGCCACAGCAGTGAGAGGCCCGCGTACCGCAAAAAAAACAAACAAACAAAAAACAAAACTAGGCAGAGCTCAGCTCACTCGAGCCCAGCTGTTCTCACCCTCAGAATAAAAGATGTTCCTAGAGGTAAGCTGCAGTCAAACCAAGGTGCACTCGTGATTGCTCCCTCAGCGTTCATCCTCCAGCTGTTTTCAGAGGCTGAGGGTATTGTGGATACACCGAATGTATCCCTGAGCCTCATGTCCTGGGCCCTAGGCCTGACCCCCAAGGCTGAGCATAAAACTACTCCCACGTGCTCCCACACTGCCCTAGGCTCACTCTCAGGGTTGAACTTACACTTCTACAGCATAACCACTGGCTTTCCTGCCGGTGTCCTTGAGGGTGGCAGCTGTCTCCCTGTTTTCTGTTTTCTGCTGCATTCCAGGGGCTACATATGGCACTTATCCCCTAGGCCCATTTCTCATGAGTTCTCCACCTGGCATCTCTGAGCCAGCCACACAGGCCTGCTGTTGGCTTCTCAGGTTTGCTGTTCTCTCTCCTCAGGGCCTTTCCATGTGCTTTTCTTCCTGCCTGACATGTTCTTTCTCAGGCCTTTTCTTGACCAGCTCCTGTTCCTTCTTCAGGTCTCAGCTTACCTGTCACTTTCTCCAGGAAGCTTTTCATCAGGGCCCTGGTCTAGGTCCTGGTGGGTCTCCCAGCCCCTGCATTTCCCCATTGTATTTTAAGCATTTCCTTACTTATCTGTGTCGACAAAAATAATCAATAAACAATCTATAATAGGAATAAAGTTTTACTTGAGCCAAACTGAGGACTAGAGCCAGGAAGACAGCCTCTCAGGTAACTCTGGGGAACTGTTCTAGAAAAGCACAGTTTTCGACACAGAACAAAGAACATCAAACAAGTCAGGGATACATTCCTTGAAGGTTTCAAAAAAAAAAAACCAGACCAGCACATACACAGTGAGTCAGTATGGCCTTGGCACGTGGGAAGGGAGTCTTTATCATCGAAGGAGTACCAGCATTGGCTTTCTGGGAAGGGAGGTATTCCATCTTTATTTTTATTTTTTTTTATTTATTTATTTTTTGGCTGTACGTGGGCATCTCACTGTTGCGGCCTCTCCCGCTGCGGAGCACAGTTTCCGGACGCGCAGGCTCAGCGGCCGTGGCTCACGGGCCTAGTCGCTCCGCGGCATGTGGGATCTTCCCGGACCGGGGCACGAACCCGTGGGCAGGCAGACTCTCAACCACTGCGCCGCCAGGGAAGCCCTCATCTTTATTTTTACCATGGACATTCTTTACTTCTGGTCAATGTGCCCTTTTCCTTAATAATTAGAGCAGATGTACAATGTATGTTTGATAGGCCACAAACACACTGTTCTGGTTCGCATCAAATTCAAGTTAACTCATGCATAAGCCAGAATGACTTCCCCATATACCTCAACATGTGAACATTTCTTTTGTCATCTGTGTCTCCCACTAGCCTGTCAAGCTCAGGCAGGGTGGGGATCATGTTTACCTAATTTGTATTGTACCCTTAGTGCCCAGGGCAGGGCTCATAATAAGCCAGGAGTTCAAGCCCTGGGGCCCATGGATGAGCTCCCAGGAGTTCATGAGGCTCCCAAAATCATATAACAGTTTTTGTAGATTTGTAGTGGATTCTTTCTGGGAGAGAGTCTGTATTTTTTATCATAACCTCAAAGGATATATAACGCCATCCCCTCACCCCCCAAAAGGTTAAGAACCACTGTGTAGGCATTCCGTAAAGGCTTGTTTTTGATTGGATGCATTCATCTGTGAATATAATCATTGATACTCAATAAACAGTTATTGAATGGATGATTAAGCCTCCTCTTCAGGGTTAGGGTGCTTTTAATGTTTTCAACGGATCAAGAAAAACCTCAGAAGAAACCTTTGCCAGTAAAAGTTCAAGTGCCCTTGCTTCAGCCCCTGACTCGGTGGCCCTAAATACCCCCTCTCCCTACCCGGGCGCACAGCCTAAGACTAAAGCTTCAGAGGCTCACAGCCCCTGCCAGAACTCATCTCCTGTCCTGAAATCCACCTACTGCGCCTTTGCAGCCTGTCAGCTGAAAATAATCCTGGTGAGAACAGGGGTGGCAGGAGCAGAGTCCTACAGAAGGTTCGACGGAGGGAGACTCTGCCCCCTGCTGGCTGCCCTGCTCCCCTTCAGCCGCCCGGCCAAGGGCTCCAAAGAATGAGGTCAGAGCAGGGAAGAGGGGAGCGAGGTGAGGCAGAGGGGCCAGGGGAGGGGGCGGCCCCCCAACCGGGCAGTCTCTCCCATCAAGATTAGGCTCTGTCTTCAAACAAGTCAGGGGTGGTAGCTTCTGCTTTGAAACGCCCACCACTTCCCCTCTCAGGGCTCCTACAGTCTACTCCCAAATTAGGAGCTTGGGGAGGGCAGGGGCTGCCGTGGGGGTGGAAGTCCTTCTGGAGCTCAAAGGGAGGTCCAGTCACTCAGACTTGGCTTTCTCATCGATCTCTTTTCCTGGAGCCTGGCTACTGCCGACACCTTGGGCTCTGGAGCCAATTCTCTGCATCGCCTACACTTGGCGTGTGGTGTACCAGCCTCCCCACATCACCATGGAAACAGGAGCCTCTGCATCCATCCCAGAACTGATTTGTGAAGCTAAGAGAAGAATCTGAATTTCAGGGTGGGGTGCATAGGAAGGGCAAAGAGAAAACGTTCACAGAAATTGTGGGGAGAGGGAGAGAGACATCAGGGTGGTGGAGGGACTGCTTTATAAGGGTTACTGGAATAACTTGTACCCTGTGAAGAGAAGCAGCTTCCTTGACAGACCATAAAGGCAGTCCTCTCATGGGCTACTGGTCAGCTCAAACTAACCAACCCCTCCACGGGCTGTCCTTTGTAGCTGTATAATCTTGAGTGAGCTCCTTAAACCCTCTAAACATCACTTTTCTCATCTGTAAAATAAAAATAATAGCAGTGCTTACTTCACAGGGTTATTGTAAGAATCCAATGAGGTAATGCATACACAGCACTTAATATAGTGCTTAGCACACAGTGAGTGCTCAAAAATGTATTGTTGCACATGCTTATGTTTCTATATATTTATATATTTTTTAACATCTTTATTGGAGTATAACTGCTTGACAATGGTGTGTTAGTTTCTGCTTTATAACAAAGTGAATCAATTATACATATACATATATCCCCTCCCTCTTGCGTGTCCCTCCCACCCTCCCTATTCTATATTTCTAAAAATATTTACTTACTGGGCTTCCCTGGTGGCGCAGTGGTTGAGAGTCCGCCTGCCGATCCAGGGGACACGGGTTCGTGCCCCCGTCTGGGAGGATCCCACATGCCGCGGAGAGGCGGGGCCCGTGAGCCATGGCCGCTGAGCCTGCGCGTCCGGAGCCTGTGCTCCCCAACGGGAGGGGCCGCGACGGTGAGAGGCCCGCGTACCGCAAAAAATAAATAAATAAATAAATAACTTATTTATTTATTATTTGGTTGCACCGGGTCTTAGTTGTGGTACATGGGCTCCTTAGTTGTGGCACGTGAACTCTTAGTTGCAGCATGCATGTGGGATCTAGTTCCCTGACCAGGGATCGAACCGGGGCCCCTTGCATTGGGAGCATGGAGTCCTACCCACTGAGCCACCAGGGAAATCCCTCTATAGTTATTATTTGTGTCTCCTTAGCTAAATTGCCAGCCCTTCAATAATACTTGAATAATTCACAATTTTTAAAGTGCTTTTGCACACATTTCTCTCATTTGTCCTACCCCAATCCTGAAAAATAGAGAGATTACTCTCCCCACTTGGTAGGCAAACATGCAGATTCAGAATTTAAGCTTGTTCAAAAGCTCAGCTCTAACCTGGTGCTAAAACTCAGGGTTCTATAGAGCCTGAGTTCGTTGCCCTGTTCACTCATATCCTTTCTGCATCCCAGCACAGTGACACAGATGGTCAGTGCCTCATTGTTTGCTGACACTGATCCTGGAGCAGGAGTCTCCAGGAAAAGCTAGTCCTGAAGTGTGGGCCTTGGGTTTGACCATGAAGGAAGCATAAAACTCTTAATTGAATCTATAATTAAAAACATTGCCACAAAAGGGGAGTGACTGCTAATGGTTTGGGGCTTCTTTTTGGAGTTTTGAAAGTGTTCTAAAATTTTTTTCTTTATTTATTTTAATTTATTTATTTTTGGCTGTGTTGGGTCTTCACTGCTGCATGCGGGCTTTCTCTAGTTGCAGCGAGCAGGGGCTACTCTTCGTCGCGATGCACGGGCTTCTTACTGCGGTGGCTTCTCTTGTTGCAGAGCGTGGGCTCTAGGCGTGAGGGCTTCAGTAGTTGTGGCTCGTGGGCTCTAGAGCACAGGCTCAGTAGTTGTGGCGTGCGGGCTTAGTTGCTCCGCGGCATGTAGGATCGTCCCGGACCAGGGCTCGAACCAGTGTCCCCTGCATTGGCAGGTGGATTCCTAACCACTGTGCCACCAGGGAAGCCCCTGACTATGTTAAATTTTTAAAATATTGTGTTGGTTAAAAACAAGCAAAAATTAAAGAGATGAAAAGAAAAAGGAAAAATATTATGGTATATAAATTAAATTTTTTTAAAAAGTAAAGAAAGTGGAAAGGTAAACCACTGAACTGGAAGGTATGAATGCAAGGGAGTGATAAGATCCCAGGGTTGCAAGGGCCAAGTAGCAGCACTCAACCACCAAAGGCCAGGTGAGAGTGGCTACCTCAGTGGAGAGCAGATTCAAAGCAGAAATCAGAATATCGGGACTTCTCTGGTGGCACAGTGGTTAGGAATCCACCTGCCAATGCAGGGGACACGGGTTCGAGCCCTGGTCCGGGAAGATCCCATAGGCCGCGGAGCAACTAAGCCTGTGCGCCACAACTACTGAGCCCACATGCCACAACTACTGAAGCCTGTGCGCCTAGAGCCCACGCTCCACAACAAGAGAAGCCACCACAATGAGAAGCCTGCGCACCACAATGAAGAGTTGTCCCCACTTGCCTCAAGGAGAGAAAGCCCACGCATAGCAACGAAGACCCAATGCAGCCATAAATAAATAAATGAATAAATAAAATAAAACAAAATAAACCAAGAAATCAGAACATCTGACTCGCAAAGACCTATAACAGTGATTGACGTTGGTCATGGCGTTCCTAGAAGTGACCTAAACAGGAAGCCTACTAAATTCTTACTTGATCCGTATAAGCAGAAAAGTTCTAGGTCAAGGGAACAAAATTCTAACCAGAATCATAAAAACAGAGTCCTAACCCCTCAGTCAATTCCCAGACTTGAGTCACTTTACATACCCAGAGCCCTTTGAATGAAGAAGAGATTGGGTCTTCTTGAGGAAGGACCCCAGGACACTGCCAGGACACTGTTAATCTTTATCCTAGCCTTCCCCAAAAGGTCTTTTACCAGGGTTACTGTGCATTGGGGAAAAGGAAATAATCAGACTTTTCAGGAACACTGTCTCTGAACTGACACTAATTCCAGGAGACCCAAAATGTCACTCTGGTCCACCAATCAGAGTAGGGGCTTCCGGAGATCATAAGATGATCAATCAGGTCTATCTCACAGTGGGCTAGTGAGTCCCTGAACCCACCCGAGGGGTATTTTCCCAGTTCTGCAATGCATTATTGAAATATACTCTGCAGCTGCCAGAATACCGACATTAGTTCCCTGACTTGTGGAATGAGGGCTATTATGGTGAGAAAGGCCAAGTGGAAGCCACTAGGACTGCCTCTACCTAGGAAGATAGTAAAGCAAAAGCAATGTCACATTCCTGAAGGGATTACACAGATTACTACCATCCTTAAGTTCCTGAAAGATGCAGCAGTGGTGATTTCCACCACATCACAATTCAACTCACCTATCTGGCCTGTGCAGAAGACAGATGGATCTTGGAGGATGAGAGTGGATTATCGTAAGCTTAACCAGGTGGTGACTCCAATTGCCAGATGTGGTTTCATTGCTTGACCAAATTAACACACCCCTTGGTACCTGATATGCAGCGATTGATCTGGGAAGTGCCTTTTTCTCCATCCTTGCCAATAAGGACCACCAGAAGCAGTTTGCTTTTAGCTGGCAAGGCCAGCAATGCACCTTCACGGTTGTACCTCAGGGGTATATCACCTCTGCAGCCCTATGTCATCATTTAGTTCACAGGGATCTCGATCACCTTTTGTTGAAAAAGCCAGTCTCATGCTCACAATATTTCATCCCCCACTCAGCAACATAAGAATGGACCTTGGGGTTGGAACACTTTCTCACCAAGAGGTAAAGTGCCTACACAGCCTGTGTCCATTGTGTGGGAATCTCTCTCTCTCTTTCACGCTCAATGTGTACTCCTTTGTTCTATGCAATGCATAGAACATTGCATAGAGCAAATGCATCAGTGGTCCTCAGGCATGCCCCCAGCTATTTCATATTCTATGGGGGAGGGGGAGGGATCCTTTTAGTTGGCACCAGAGGGGGTGCATGTAGGCCAATCGCCCAGCATCTGCTTCCAGAAGGGACCCACTGGCCTTCAGGGACCAACACCCACTATTGAAGTTGATCTCGCTCTGTCTCTTCTCTATGTGAGTAAAGCACTCTTCCATCCAGTGCTTGACTACATTGTTTTCCTTGGCAACTCTGATACCAAGCTGCAGTGGGCAGAAGTGTTTAGACTTCTATTCCTGGTGGCCAGACAGCACTCTGATGACCTTAGCTCTTCCTCCATGTAGTTGGAGTCCTCCCCTGACACTGGTCATCAACATATGATGTTCTGCTTGACACCTTTCTGATCCACAAGATGTCAAACTTGCCCATTACATTGGTGACATTATGTAGATTGGACCTAGTGAGCAAGTAATAGCAACTACTGCAGACATTGGTTTTTATTGGTGAAACATATGTGTGTCAGAGGATGGGAAATAAATCTGGCTAAAGTTCGAGGCCTTCCCAGCTCAGGGAAATTTCAAGGGTCCAATGGTGTGGGGCACATCAAGATATCCCTTCTATAGTGAAGGATCAGTTGTGGCATCTGGCCCCTTCCACAACCAAAAGAGAGGCACAACACCTTATCGGGCCTCTTTGGATTTTGGAGGCAACATATTCCTCATTTGGGTGTGTTACTCTGGCCCATTCACCAAATGACCTGAAAAGCTGCCAACTTTGAGCGGGGCCAGAACAAAAGAAGGCTCTGCAACAGGTCAAGCTGCTGTGCAAGCTGCTCTGCCGCGGGGGCCACACAATCCAGTAGATCCAATGGTGCTTGAAGTGGCAGTGGCATACAGGGATGCTGTTTGGAGCCTTTGGGAACGCCAATAGATGAATCGCTGCACAGGCCCTAAGGGCTTTGGAGCAAAGTCCTGCAGTCCTCCACAGATAACTACTACTCTTTTGAGAAACAACTCTTGGCCTGCTACTGGGTCTTAGCAGAGACTGAATGCTCCGAATGGACCACCAAATTACTATGTGACCTGAGCTGCCCGTCAAGCCATAAAGTTGGGTGTGCAAAGCTGCACTCCATCATCAAATTAAAGTGGTATATAAGAGATCAGGCCTGACTAGTCCCTGAAGGCACAAGTAAGTTACATGAAGAAATGGTTCAAATTCTCATGGCCTCCCACAAACTTCTCTTCCAGCCTGCAGCCATGGCCTCAGGGGAAGTTCCCTATGATCAGGTAATGGAAGAAGAGAAGACTCAGGCCTGGTTTGCAGTTGGTTCTGCACAATACACAGGCACCACCCACAAGAGAACAGCTGCAATACTACTGACCCTTCTGGGGACATCCTGAAGGACATTGTGAAGGGGAATGGTCCCAGGGGGCAGAACATCGAGCAGTGCACCTGGTTGTTCACTTTGTTTGAAAGAAGAAATGACCAGACATGTGATTATATTGATATATTAGCTCCTGGGCTGTGGCCAATGGCTTGGCTGAATTGTCAGGGATTTGGAAGGAACATGATTGGAAAATTTGTGACACGGAAATTTGGGGAAGAGGTATATGATAAAACTCTCTGAATGGGCAAAAAATGTGAAGATATTTGTGTTCCGAGAAAAAACTCACAAAGAGTGACCTCAGCAGAGGAGGATCTTAATAATCAAGTGGATAGGATGACCTGTTATGTGAATACCGTCAATCTTTTTTCCCAGCCACCCTTGTCATTGCACAATGGGCCCATGAACAAAGCAGCCATTTTGGCCAGGACAGAGGTTATACATGGACTCAGCTACATGAGCGTTCACTCACCAAGGCCAACCTGGCTAAGGCAATCACTGAGGGCTCAATCTGGCAGCAGCAGAGACTGACACTGGGCCCCCTGCATGGTACCATCCCCCTGGGTGAACAAGTTGATTATACTGGACCACTTCCATCCTGGAAAGGGCAGTGTCTTGTTCTTAATGGAATAGATATTTACTCTGGATACACATTTGTCTTCTCTGAATGCAAGTCTTCTGCCCAAATTACCATCTGTGGATTTACGAATGCCTTATCCACTATCGTGGTATTCCACAGAGCATGGCTTCTGATCATGGAAATTAGTTCTCAGCAAATGAAGTGTGGCAATGGGCCCAGGCTCATGGAATTCACTGGTCTTACCATGTTTTCTGCCATCCTGAAGCAGCTGGTTTGATAGAATGGTGGAATGGCCTTTTGAAGACTTGGTTACAGTACCAGCAATAGTGGCAATCCAGGCAGGACTACTAATGGCCCAGACCTTTCAGGAATGAGAGTTTGGGTCACCCCACCAGGTAAAGAACCATGACCAGCTGAGGTGCTTGCTGAAGGCAAAAAGAATGCAGAATGAATAGTAGAAGAAGGTAGTTATAAATTTCCAGTACAGCAAGATGACCAGTTACAGAAATGTAATTTCTGTTATTACAGGACTGTAATAGTTATATTTCCTTCTTGTCTTGTTATGAGTATGTTTGTGTGTGTATAAAAATAAAATATCTTTGTTTTTCCCCTCTTTATTCCTTATCATGTAACATAAAATGTATTGACTTTATTTTATAATATTTAAGTACTATGACCTGGTTATTGTCTTTATTTGGAGATTAGGTATGGTTTAAGAAGACGTGTATTGATGAGCGGTGGACTTGTGATGGTAAATTTTATGTGCCAGCTTGACTGAGCCACAGCATGTCCAGATATTTGGTCAAACATTATTCTGGGTATGTCTGTGAGGGTATTTCTTGATGAGATTAGCATTTTAATCAGTAGACTGAGTAAAGCAGATTGCTCTCCCTTATGTGGGTGGGTCTTATCCAATCAGCTGAAGGCCTGAACAGAATAAAAGGGCTGAGTAAGATGGAACTCCTCCTGCCTGACTGCTTGAGTTGGGACATTGGTCGTTTCTGGCCTTTGGACTCAGACTGAAACATCAGATGGATGGAAATATATATTTTTATGTTGTAACTATTTATATTTGATATTTATATTTTAAATATTATATATTTAAAATGTTGGTTCTGTTTCTCTGGAGGACTCTGATACAGGCATTATATCTCACATTTAAAACAACTTTATTGGGGCTTCCCTGGTGGTGCAGTGGTTGAGAATCCGCCTGCCAATGCAGGACACACGGGTTCGAGCCGTGGTCTGGGAAGATCCCACATGCCAGGGAGCAGCTGGCCCCGTGAGCCACAATTACTGAGCCTGTGCGTCTGGAGCCTGTGCTCTGCAACAAGGGAGGCCGCGATAGTGAGAGGCCCGCGCACCGCGATGAGGAGTGGCCCCCACTTGCCACAACTGGAGAAAGCCCTCGCACAGAAACGAAGACCCAACACAGCCATAAATAAATAAATAAAAAATTTTAAAAATTAAAAAAATAAAACAACTTTATTGAGGCACATTTTGCATATCATAATTTGCCCTTTTCAAGTATATAATGCAATGATTTTTTTAACCCAAATTCATCAAGTTGTCCAAAATAAATCAGTTTCAGAACATTTTCACCAACCCAATATGATCTCTCATGTGCATTTAATGTTAATCTCCATCCCCCGCTCCAAGCAATTTGTAGTTTACTTTGCATCTTTATAGCTTTGCCTTTTCTGGGTAGTTCACATAAATGGAAACTTACAATATGTGGCCTCTTGCATCCACCTACTTTGAGCATGTTTCTGCGGTTTATCCACATTGTAGCATGCATGCATAGTCTGTTCCTTTTTTATTGTTGAATAGTATTCCACTGTGTGGAAAGAGCATATTTTGTCTACCACTCACTTGTTTTGGGGCATTTCGGTTGTTTCCAATTGGGCTATTATGAATAATGCTGCTAAGAATATTCCTGTGCAAGTCTTTATGTGGATACACTCTCATTTCTCTTAGATTGATGTCTGAAGGTGAAATTGCTGGTTCACACTGTAAATTTATGTTTAACATTTTAAGAAACTGCCAAACTGTTTTCCAAAGTGGCTGTACCATTTTGCATCCCCACCACCAGTGTATGAGGGTTCCTGTTTCTCCATATATCTCCAAAATTTGTTATTACTTGTAATTTAAAATATGCATTATGTGAAAAATAATCCAAAAAAGAGTTTTAACTGGTCATTGAGGAAGCTAGGGATTTTGAGAAGTAAAAGACCCTCTCTCAAAAACTGACTGCGGTCCTCCAACGGGCAGAGGGCGCTCCGAGCCAAGACCTCTTCTCCTATCCGTTACAGCGCCATCTTAGCGAGATCCCCGTTGCTAGGAGACGGAGATGCGTCTTTTGGTTTGGGAGCCTTGCCTCACCGCTATCCCAGGCTATCTCTTGCCTGAGGTCTGAGATCTAAGGTCCAACTACCCTCCAGGGGCAGTTCCAGAAGTCACCTTTCTGGGGACATTTTCCTCCTACCCCCTCTAGCGCTGGCCCTGGCAGGCGGAGGATCCTCGCCCAGATCCAGCTATGTCTAAGAAAGGGAAAAAGGCCAAGATGCCCCTGTCCGATGAGGAGCAGCTGCTTCTGTTTCAGCAGAAGTTGCTGGCAGAGGAGGAGATGGCCAAGAAGAAAGAGAGGCTCCTGAACCAGTTCTTGCAGGTGATGGATTTTTGCATTAACTCTCTGCCCAACCCCACACACCCCCTGCACTTGTCCTGTTGCCTTGACCCTGTCATTGTGGTAGCCTCATTTTCATGCTAGCCTCCGCTCCTCTGGAAATCTTAAGACCCAGATATACTTAGATTTCAAGCAATATTTTCTGGGGGAAGGGGCAGTTCTCTGTGAAGCATGGAGGGAGGAAGGTGGTGTAGAGCTTGACAATCACTCCTGAGCCCCAGAACTGGGACAGTAGGTGCTATCAGCTGTCTGAGCTGTCTGAAATTGTGATATTCTCCCTCGAGGCGGGTCATTACAAACAATATCCTGCTCTGATGCTTCCACCCAGAAGGAAATTCACCCTAGCCCTCCCTAAAATGCCATTGGGCTGCTCCTGTCTTACTTCAGACCCTCCCAAAACAAGCACAGGAACTCCTGAATGTTAGCCATCAGGAGCTTTGGTCCCTCAGAAAAGAAAAAGCGTGATCTTGTTTGTTGTACTGTATCAGGACTTTTAACCCTGACCTCTGGGAGGGGGTGGTTATTTATTCCTTCACACAGGACAAGCTGGCCAAGGAGGAGCACAACAGTGCTCTGAACCTTAAGAAGATTAACACACAGTGGAGGACGGTCCTTCGGGAAGTCAAGACCAGAGAGCTTCATAAGGACATTGAGATCCTCAGCCAAACGTTTGAACGAGTGGTGGACTGCAAGGACAGTGTCATCAAGGCAAGCTCTCTTCCCAAAGAAACACTTGAATATGACTGTCTTGATCTCTTAATAGAATGGGCCTAGTGACGTAATTAATCTTAAAGCCCTCCCAAGACACAAGAAATGAAAACTAGAATATTGAGCCGTCATCCTTCTCCCTCTGTTAGAGGAGCCATTCTCCTTGGTCATCTACTGCCTCAAACCAGTACTATATTAGAGTTGTAAGGCACAGTAGACATCACCCAATGACTTGAACTTAGTCCTATACCTTCATTTCAATATAAGAAGACTCAGTTCCAGAGGCAGGAACCAGTTTGCTCAAGGTCACACAGCTAGTCAGTGAGAGAGCTGTGACTACACACGGATTTCTTGATCCCCACTCCAGTGCTTTATTCAACCAAACTGTTTGGCCTCTTTGATTCAACTTCAGTGGCCCTGGATGAGGTTGAGAAGATCTCCATCGGTAAGAGCAGTTCTGTCTCTAAGCAATTCAATCAGCCAACCTTATATTTTTGGGAAGTTCTTGAGTTGAGTATATACCATCTTTTCTTCTAAGGGATTTTTTCTCTTGAGTTCCAAATCCCTTATTCAGGATCCCTCGATATCTGTTCCTGGCTGTGTCACTGTCCTCAAAACTGAGCTCATGAGCTCCTCCTTCTCTAGCCAGACCCATTTCCCATCCTCCACCATCTGATCTTCCTCATACTCTCTATTTGGGTGGCTGGTACCATTCACCAGATCACCCAACCCAGGAATCTGGGAATCATCCCAGCTTTTGCTTCCATTCCTAACTTCTGTTACTAAGTCTTGTATAAATCTTCTGCTTAAATATTTTTCAAAGTCACATCCTGCTCTTCTTCCCCACTGTCCTGCTGTAGGTGAGACGGGCACTATCTATTGCAATAGTCTTTTTATTTTTAAATTTAATTTTATTTATTTATTTGGGGCTGTGTTGGGTCTTCATTGCTGTGTGTGGGCTTTCTCTAGTTGTGGCGAGCGGGGGCTACTCTTTGTTGCGGTGCGCGGGCTTCTCACTGTGGTGGCTTCTCTTGTTGTGGAGCACGGACTCTGGGCACGAGGGCTTCGGTAGTTGTAGCGCGAGGGCTTTGGTAGTTGTAGCACACGGGCTCAGTAGTTGTGGCTCACAGGCTCTAGAGCGCAGGCTCAGTAGGTGTGGCGCACAGGCTTAGTTGCTCCGCGGCATGTGGGATCTTCCCCGACCAGGGCTCAAACCCGTGTCCCCTGCACTGGCAGGTGTATTCCTAACCACTGCGCCACCAGGGAAGTCCTCACCAGGATTATCTTTCTAAAGCAAATATCTGATCCTGTTACTCCACTGTGTAAATCTCCTTAGTGGCTCCCCTCTTCTACAGAAAAAATCGAAACTCCTTGGAAGGAACATCAAACATCAAAGCCCTTCATGATCTGGCCTCTACCTGTACCTTTCACATAGCCAGCCCTCTTTCCTGTGCCTTTGCACATGCCATTCCCTATCTCCCCAGTTTTCCTGGCAAACTCTCACTCCTCCTTCAAGAGTGATACAAATGACATCTCTGCTACGAAGCCCTCCTCAGTGCTCTTAGTCAGATGTAGGCACTAAGTCCTTTATATCCCATTGTCACTGGGAAGTCATCAACCTCATAGCATTTTCCATGCTGTAATTTCTTTTCAGAATTTACGAAATCGGAATTTAATCTGAACTTTATACCTGTTTTTTTTTGTTTGTTTTTTGTTTTTTCAGAATTTATTGTAATTTTCTACTTATATAACTTTTCCTACTGCAAGACTTCAAGCTCCTTTGGGGGCAGTGAGAATGTCTTTTCATCTCCGAATCTTCGGCATCCAGCACGGTGCTGGTACATAGCAGGTTTAGTAAACATTTCTTTTTTTTTTTTTTTTTTTTTCTTTTTGCGGTATGTGGGCCTCTCACTGTTGTGGCCTCTCCCGTTGCGGAGCACAGGCTCCGGATGCGCAGGCCCAGCGGCCATGGCTCACGGGCCCAGCCGCTCCGCGGCATATGGGATCCTCCCAGACCGGGGCACGAACCCGTATCCCCTGCATCGGCAGGCGGACTCTTAACCACTTGCGCCACCAGGGAGGCCCTAGTAAACATTTCTTGAGTGACTGAATAGTCTTCCATTATCAGCACCTATTTCAGATCTTTTTCATACCAAACATATAAGGTAAAAGCTAGCAATGTAGTAGTTTACAGTGAGTGGATCATGTGGGCATTTGGTAAATGCTTTTTTGCTTTATTCACTTAATTTGTTTTACTTTTTTGAATAGGTAGTTCACTCACAATATTCAAAATTCAAAAGATCAAAAAGTTATATAGAGAAAAGTTCCCTCCCACTGGTGCCTTTCAGCCACCCAATGCCCCTCCCAATGATTTTAGTTTCATGAGTAAACCTTTTTTTTTTTTACACAAATGGTAGTATTACATAGTGTTCTGCCCCTTGCCTTTTTCACTTAATAATATATCCTGGGGATTATTCAACATTAGCCAAGAGCTTCTCATTTTTCTTTAACAACTGCATAGTATACTGTATTGTAGTTTAACATGTTACTTTGTCCTCGGTATTTCCTGTGTCTTGGTAATTCGATCTAGAAGCTTGCAGGTGTTGTGTTCTTCTATTAGGAGGCACATTTGTGATGTTAGCCGCTGTTGATTATCCATTAATTCATTGGGGCTTGCAAAATGCTGATTTTCTAATAGTATTCTTTTTTCATTTATTAGTTTGAATACTTCTATAAAGAGATACTATCATTTACCATTCAGTTACCCAGAGGTATACTTTATATAAGAAATGCTTATATACACTATAGTTTACATAAGAAATGCTCTTTCTCTTCCCTTTATAAACCAGTTTAAAAAAAAAAAAAGAATCGGTTGTCTGGCATCCTCTAATGGTAACTGATTTTTTTTTAAGCATCCTGATAAACTCATAATCAAACATATTTGATATGTTTTGATCCATTGCAGTTCTTATCCATATTGATGCTCACACGGTCCCTTTTTTTTCTAGTGGACATGTTCTCGTTTTTTATTGCTACATCACAAACCACCCTAAATTAGCGACTACGACAACAATTTATTTCACTCTCTCTCGTGGTTCTGCAGGTTGACTTAGCTTACCAGGGAGGTAGGTTCTTGCCTGACGTCTCTCGTACGGTTTTCAGTCAGATGTCATTTGGGGCTGCAGTCATCTGAAGGCTTGACCGAGCTGGATGTGTAAGAGGACTGGCAGTTGATTCTGACTATCCGCTGGGAGCTCAGCTGGGCTGTCGACTGGAATGAATGCTTCCACATGGCCCCTTCACCAGCACTGGCTTCTCACATTCAAAAGTGGCAGAGCCAGAGCTCCCAGAGCCAAAGAAGTGGATTTAGGGACTAGGGGAAATAGGAACTAGCTAGCCGAATACATTTTTATTTTCTCACATAGATGCCACTCAGCCAAAATGGTAACTCTGTGTTTCCTACCCAGTCGTTAGTGAAGGACCTGTCAGAAGCTGAGGAGCAGTACGCCCACGCGCTGCGCAGCCACTTGCACAACATCGACCGGCTCTTGGCCCTGCAGAGATGCCGGCTCAGCCTCCTAGAGGAAAGTTACAACGTGGAGCTGGAGGCCCTAACCAAGGAGTTTGAGACAGAAAGGTATGGGGACCTAAGAGGAGATATGGGGGGGTTGAGCCTAGGGGACTATCCAGAGCCTATGTCAAGATGCTGGCTGTAAGCAGCCACCCACTTTCAACTATCAAAATCCTACCCATCTACCTCTCTGGGGGACAGGGATGGGAAGGAGACTTTTCACTGCAACCTTTTGTACTTTTTGATTTTTGTATCATATGAATATATTACCTATTCACAAATCAAAATAATTTTATTCATTCTTTCTGACCCTGAAAAGAATAGAACCCGCCTTCCCTCTGTTCTTCTTCAGTACCTAAGAGTTTGTACCATTCATATAGTTTTATTATATACTGCTTTGCATTGTCATTATTGATCCCTATGCTTTATGCCGCAGAGCAGAGACAGTATCTTATCTCCTATAGGAAGACAATTATTGACCAACATGAAAAAGAGATTCACTACCTACAAGATGTCTTCATGGCCATGGAGCAGAACTGCATAGATTCTGAGTACGAAAGCAAGCTGGAGTTCCAGAGCATGTGGGACGATCTCAAAAACAAGGTACAGAGGGAGAGCAGAAGGGCAGGAACTGGGAGAAAGTGAGAGAAAATCGCTCAAGGCTAGTAGAGCTAGAAGAGATCCCTTTAACCAACATAGCCAATAAAATGCCTGTTGCCGCTGTAGGTACCCCTACTGCTTTTTGTAATTTTGTGAAAATTGGTGGGGAGGGAGAACCATTCTGAAATGTCAAGGAAGTGCATTTTAGAGCTAACGCACACCAAGGAGATCATCTGGCTTCACCCCTGTGATTTGTAGATGAAGAAATTAAGGCCCAAAGAAGTGAAATGACCTGCCAAAGTCATGCTGCTGGTCTGTGGTAGAGCCAGGGGGAGAGTCTAGTTCTCCTGTCCCTTGGCCCCAAGAGCTTCCACCACCCTGGAGGCTGCAGACTTAGCCAACCTGCAGACCTGGATTTGGGGGGTGGGGCCCTTTGCTTCTTTTTGGCTGCGTTGGGTCTTCATTGCTGTGCGCAGGCTTCCTCTAGTTGCAGTGAGCAGGGGCTACTCTTCCTTGTGGTGCGTGGGCTTCTCATCACGTTGGCTTCTCTGGTTGCGGAGCATGGGCTCTAGGCATGCGGGCTTCAGTAGTTGTGGCATGCGGGCTCAGTAGTTGTGGCTTGTGGGCTCTAGAGCGCAGGCTCAGTAGTTGTGGCGCACGGGCGTAGCTGCTCCGCGGCATGTGGGATCCTCCTGGACCAGGGCTTGAACCCGTGTCCCCTGCATTGGCAGGTGGAGTCTTAACCACTGCACCACCAGGGAAGCCCCCGCTTTGTTTTTATTTTGCTTCATTAAAAATTTTTATAAGCTTTCTACATTTAAAAATTGGAAGATTTCACATAAAAATCAAAATTTTCAGCTTCCCTTGAAAAATGTAAAGATCTGGTAACACTGGGCTACATTCCAAATGGAGACATTCATGTGAAGCTGAGCAGCTGTGCTCCCACCCCCCCAAACACACATCAATGGAGCATTTCCTCTCTGGTTTGCCACAGGCCCCATCTAGCCCACAGCGCTTATTTATATCATCTGCCTGGTTTGTAGGCATTTTCACTGGCAACCTCTGCACCATGCTGTGCTACAAACAGTTCAAGAGGAGGAGGTTGCTGGTGGAAGTGAAAGGGTGCTAATAGGGTAATTCCAAGCACTGGCTATTTTGGGGCCACTTCCCAGAATTTAGAAGAGAAGCACTTTCTAAGACTGCAACATGAGCATATAGTAGAAGATCTGTGGAGAAGGTTCCAGGATGCACTCAAGAATTACACTGATGCCACAGAGGATCGAAAGATCGCCTTCGAGACTCTAAAGGTAAAGGACGAGAAGAGCTCCAAAGAGATTGAAGCACAGATGAAAAAAATACGGAGACTACAGGTTAGTGCAGCCCAACTGAAAGACTTACTGCTTTAACTGTTCCATTATCCCCTGTTCTTCTTTCCCCAGTTTCTACTGGGCCTCATCACTGGCTGGGGAAAGATGGTATGCTCTGGTATCAGTCCCCAGACAGTCCTTTTACCTGCTCGCTGAAGACCCTCACCTAGTCAAGTGTTTCCTCTGACTTACCCTGTTCCTCTAGGATTCCATAATTATTTTAAAAGGCAAGATCGTGGTGCACGGCCGCGAGAGTGAAGAACAGAACCAGGACATTCGTGATGACAAGGAGTTGGTCCTTGTACAACTGCGAAAACTTAAGGCCCAAAGGACTCAGGCCCGGGGGATATCACAGGAGAACTTAGTCAAACTCACCCTGGAAAGTAATGCCACCCTCAAGGCCCTGAGGAAGATTGTCGACAAGGTAACAAAGGGGAGAGGGCAGCCAGAACAAAACCAAGGAACACGGCTCCCTGTGAAGCGAAAGGGGCTGGGGAGACATAGAGGGCTTCCCCCTGCTTCCTGCCTGAGTGCACACTTGGAATGCCTATTGTATTCCATGTTCCCTCTCCTCTCACATTTTAAGTGAAATTAGTTCATGATGAATGAATTTTAGAAGAGTATAAAATCCTTGGAATAGTGCTTGGCACATAGCTCTCTCTGTTGGATGTATTTATTACTTTTGTCTCCCATTTGGATGAGTAGCTCCCCTGGATTGAAGCAGGGGAACCAAATCCACTATTTCCCCTCCCCACCCCCTTTCCTAATGAAAGGTCTCTTCTTGCTTCCAATAGGGTGAAAAGGTCCTTAAACTTGCTGAAATATGTAGGAAATTTGAAACAGAGGAAGAAAAAGTGCTGCCTTTTTATTCGTCGGTATTGACTCCTGAGGAGCAGGAGGACATAGAGAAGATTGACCCAGAGGGGTTTAATGAGGAGCTTGGAAAGGTAAGCTTCCTACTGCCTGGAGGCCACCGCCCAAGGCTGGGGCTGCGCTTGCTAACGGGTGCTACCACACCCCTTCTCCCTTTAATTCAATTCCCAGGTGATAATGGACTACATAGGGATGGAGAATTTCTGGAAAAGGTACAACAAAGTGAAACTGGAGCAACTGAGCCTTCAACACAGACGTGCCCAGTTGTTAGAAATCAATGAGAAGCTGCGGGAGATGCTCAAGCAGTACTTGGATGGCATCTCAGTGAGTGATGAAGTGCTGAGCCAGCTCAGCCCACGCTTCATCGTCAATCATCGCAGCAACTTACCCCAGCCCCCATCCACGCCTACAGCCCAGCCAGGTGACCAAAAACCTCCAGCCACTTACAACATCATTGAAGCAGCCCATGTGATCTCCCACATCCTGTGATACAAGGAGAAAATCTCTTTTCAACCCCCAGAGAATGTTTTGAGAGACCTGAGAACTTTGCTATTAAAAATCTCCATGGAGTTTATGAGCTCCTTGTATCTTTGCCATGTTGGATAGAACAGTCTACTTGGAGGACACTAGGAATACAGCGGCCCTAGGGGGTAAAGAGAATAGCTAGGCAACTACCCAGAGGCTTACTTCTCAGTGATGGATTGCTCCTCAGTCAGGACACCATGGGAGCCAAAACGCATACCTTCGGGACCCAGAAATCCTATGGTCCTTGGGGTAAGTTAGGACAGGAAGAGGAGGGCCAGGAGAAGAGATCCAAAGCCTCCAACCACTCCCATGCCAGGCAAGACCCAACTAAGAATGCCCTTTCTCCCCAGCCCTTTCCCTTTTTCCCACTTACAAAGGTAGCAGCAGAAAGTATCGGGTGAAAAATGCAAAGGTTTTAAAAAATTGTTTATTTCTTTTTGTTCTTGTTTCGTTTCTCTTCCTTGAGCTTCTTTTTGGAGACTTTAGGTCTGCTGGCCTTTTTGTATAGGTGATACCCAATGAGGCCCAGGAGGGTTGGCACCATGGCCATGCCTACCAGAGGCAAAATGCCCTTCACCAGCTTTTGCCAGTAGTTGGCTCGGATCAGTGCAATGAGCTCCACGTCAAAATGCAGCTCTGCATCCGCTGGAGGCAGAGAGGAGGTGAAGGTTAGAATCCCTGTGCATGTTACCCAGGACTCAAATCTGAATGAAAGGCGGGAGGGCAGACCACAACCACAGCACCAACTGTAAAGCTGGCAAGATTTAAATGTGGGGCTGAGTTCTCTTACAAAGGCAGAAGCAGAGGAGGGTTATGAGCTATCTAGTTATAGTCACGTTTACCTCAAATATACAAGTGTGGCTTGTATTCACTGACAGGTCTTTGCCAGGATAGGAAAACTTTCTGTGAAAAGTACTTGTAAAGTCCATTTGTAAGTTAGAGACCTCTGTACTAACTGTATTCCATTTCTAAACAGCCATATATCTTTGCAGGGCTGAAATTAATTGGATTTAAACTAGACTTTTTAAAATTTCACCAACCAATAAGCACACCTCAATGTGATTGTTAAAAAAAAAAAAAATAGGTGTTTCAACGTAAGGGCTAGAGAGGAAGAAGGATGTGGTTTAAGAAGTAAGGAGTGGGGCTTCCCTGGTGGCGCAGTGGTTGAGAGTCCACCTGCCGATGCAGGGGACACGGGTTCGTGCCCCGGTCTGGCAAGATCCCACATGCTGCGGAGCGGCTGGGCCCGTGAGCCATGGCCGCTGAGCCTGCATGTCCAGCGCCTGTGCTCCGCAACGGGAGAGGCCACAACAGTGAGAGGCCCGCGTACCGCAAAAAAAAAAAAAAAGAAGTAAGGAGTGGAGGAATGGACAGGAATGAGTTGGGGGAGAAATGCAAACAAGCAGCACTGGAAATGAGGAGGTAACAGAACTTTGGGTAAAAGAATTTCTCTTTAGTCCCCTGACCCTCTCTATGGGTCTCTGTCTAAGCTGGAACTCAGATAAGAACTTTTATCCCAATACTCTGAAGTACAAGTCATTTTCGCTAATAGAACATTTCTTATAACCAAAAGCAAGAGATATGCATCTTGGGAAATCTGTCCAGTCTCAGGCCTTCAAAAATAGGTATCAGCAGTGACCTGTGAGGGCTTTTAAAGTTAGGGGGTAGGCTTGGCTTTTTTTTAAACTTATTTATTTTTAATTTTTATTTATTTAATTTATCTTGGTTGCACCAGGTCTTAGTTGCAGCATGCATGTGGGATCTAGTTCCCTGACCAGGGATCAAACCCGAGCCCCCTGCATCGGAGGGAGGATTCTTAACCACTGCACCACCAGGGAAGTCCCAGGCTTGGGTTTTAAAAGTTGTTTTTTGTTTTATTTTGTTTTGAATTACTTGACTGTGATCATTTTTACTATCTCTTTCCTGGTGGAGGCTGAAAAGAACGGTGGAGATGTGGTGAGAAGCCATGCCAACTGCACAACCAACAGTTTGGAGTTGTAGGAAAAGGGCAGGAAAGAAGTCCAGAGTTCTCGGAGAGGTGGCACAGGCAGCAGACTCATGTGGCTCAAGCAGGTGTCTCCTCCCTAAAAAGTTGCTGTCTGCCAGAGGACAAGCCAGTGGCTTTAACAGGTTATACGTTCCTAGTCCCTGCTGGTGATCTGAGGAGGAAGAAGGTGGCCCTGCAGAAGGAAGCCTCAGCCACTCCTGTACCTTTCAGCAAACTGGGTTTAGACTTTCTCAATCTCCAGACAAAGTGCATAGCTCCTTGTATGTAGCTCTTAAAGACTGGGTTTTTTTGTTTGTTTTTGCTGCACAGTGCAGCATGTGGGATCTTAGTTCCCAAATCATGGATCCAACCTGCGCCCCCTGCATTGGAAGCATAGAGTCTTAACCACTGGACTGCCAGGGAAGTCCCCGGGCCTGGGTATTTTGATAGCCACAGAGAGAGGCCTAGTCAGATTACCTGGGATAGATGGTGGAAATCCCCGTTTTCCATAGGCCAAGTGAGAAGGAATGATTACCCTTCGCTTCTCTCTGAGGGAAGGAATGTTAGTCATAGCCAGAGGTGGGAAGAGGTGGACCAGCCACCTCAGTCCATCTGAAGCCCCACCAACAAAACCCTCTGGATATTCACACTCAAAACGTGAACTTTCCCATCTGAGCACCAAACAGGTTGACCAGCCAAGGCGTCCATCCCCCCGCATGTCTCAACTCCACCAACAAAATCCACAGCCAGAAAGCCTGAGACTTCATCCAAAGCCTCAGTGCCCAGTGACCTTGACCTGCCCAGTGTGAAGCCAAGGCCCATTCTCCTGCCTCCTCTAGGAGCAGGGATAGCAGAGCCATGCAGAGGGGGTACCCAAGCCCACCTGCCCAGATACTCACCCCACACACATGTCTAGAAGGCTCTGCTCCAGACCTTGAGGAAGAAGACACAACTGAATAGGAAACTACCTACATTCCCCAAATCCCAGGAGAGGCGGCTCAAAGGCTCCCCATGGACCCTCAGTTGAGCTCCCCACTGCTGGAATCTCTGGCTTCCAATGTGGTATGGGGCAAGAGGAGTTCTAGAAGCGGGGCTTGAACCTCAGGAGGTGGCTGGTAGAGCCCTGGGGTCTTATTCCAGGGGACATTTCCACTGTAGCTTAGGAGTTGAAGAAGCTAAGCAAGGGCTTAGGTTGGGAAGAAGTGGAATGGGAGGTACGGCTCACATACCTGGTATCACCTGCTTTTGGCCAAGTTCTATAACCAGAGGATCTCTGGTCAGAGAAGTGTCAAAGATGCGTCCATCTACCAAGCTGCCCTGGGTTGGGGGGAGGGTGTGGAAAGAGCTTCTAGAGCACACACCTAGTACCTCTGCCTCCTAGCAGGGCGCGCACACACCTGGGCCTCGGTCGGCAACCCCCTTGCGACTGCTGCCTAGCATTCCCCTCGGGGCAGAAAGGGCTGGCGCTTCTCGGAGATCCCTCCACCCTTCACTTCTCAGGGCCCGGGAGGAACTGGCGGAAAAGCAGGGAGGTAAAAAGGGTAGGGAAGAGGAGCGCCCCTCCCCCGGCCACGTGCTGGAGGACCCCCAGAGCCGGAGTGACTCGCGAACCGCTTGCCACGTGTCCGAGCTAAAGCTGACGTGTTGCTGCAGGGCGCCGCCCACCCAGGCCCCGCCCCGGCCCCCCAGGCCCCTCACCGAGTAGTGTATGTGAAGCGTGTCTCCAAAGGCAGCAGGCTCAGCACACGGTTCCGGGGGCTCCACCTATGATCGCGCTACAGGAGTCACGGAGGCTCCTCCGAAGATCCCGTTCTTGCCCTTAGACTCAGCACCCCCAATTCAGTCCCCGCACTGCCTCTCCTCCCCGCTCCCAGGTTCCTTGAGACCCCGGCATTCTCCTCACGAGGCCCGACCTCCACAGAGCCCGCCCGGGACTATCTCCTCCTCACCAGGGTCTCTACTTGGAGGGTCCGGACGGGACTTTCGGTTTCGAGCCCAGCCTCAGCCCGGCACACCGCCCCACTGAGCAGCAGCAGCAGCAGCAGCAGACGGAGCGGGAAAAGTGAGGGGCGCAGGGTCATGACTGGATGGGGGCAGGGCACGGGACACCCAGGACAGGCTGTTGGGCGGCAGCGGCTAGGACCGCAGTTCCTTCTGCGCCCAGGCCAGACTGGACGGGACGGGGCGGGTCGCGACGCGCGCCAGCTCCTCCTCCCGCAGCCCTTCCTCCACCTTGTCCCCACCTCCTGGAGGGAGGAGGCCGCGGGAGCTCTCCCTGCCCTTTGAGATTCTGACCTGTCCGTTAGCCGTTCGGTCTCATAGCGAGGGGCTGGGCACATAATGGCACCCATTTACGATTACCTACTGTGTTCCAGACACTTGTCTGTAATCCTCAAAACCACCTTGAAAGGTAGGCATAATTGTTTCCATTTTAGATGAGGAACTGGGTGTTCAGGTTAAGTAAGTTGCTCAAGGTCATCTAGCTAGGTGGTGACAGAGACAGGATTCAAACCCAGAACTACCTGAGTCCAGCCAGTTTGCGCTCTGGTCTTTCCTCTTAAAGATACACGTGTCCGGGCTTCCCTGGTGGCGCAGTGGTTGAGAGTCCGCCTGCCGATGCAGGGGACACGGGTTCGTGCCCCAGTCCGGGAAGATCCCACATGCCGCAGAGCGGCTGGGCCCGTGAGCCATGGCCGCTGAGCCTGCGCGTCCGGAGACTGTGCTCAGCAACAGGAGAGGCCCGCGTACCACACACACACAAAAAAGATATATGTGTCTCCACACCTATCCTGGCAGTGTCTGGCTGGCCCACCACAACCCAGCAGCTGCCAAAGGTCGTATCCCTCTCCCATACCCAGCCCTTCAGCTTGATTTTCTGGAGGTCATATACCCAAAAGGAGGAAGGGTGTTGTCCCATCACCCTGTCCTTAAGGTAACTGAAAAGAGCACAGGCTATTTCAGTGTAAGGATGGGGTGAATCCCTGATCTTTTCCTCTGACATTACCATTTCCTTTCTCCTTTCATCAACAAACTTGTCAAAAGGTCAGCTACATACACCCATTTTATGTTTGTGCAAGGACTTCCGTTTGTTTTTAGAAATTCTTTTTTTTTTTATTTTGGCTGCATTGGGTCTTCGTTGCTGCGCGCGGACTTTCTCTAGTTGCGCCCAGCAGGGGCTGCTCTTCATTGCGGTGGCTTCTCTTGTGGGCTTCAGTAGTTGTGGCACATGGGCTCAGTAGCTGTGGCTTGCAGGCTCTAGAGCGCAGGCTCAGTAGTTGTGGTGCGTGGGCTTAGTTGCTCCGCAGCATGCGGGATCTTCCCGGGCCAGGGCTCGAACCCGTGTCCCCTGCATTGACAGGTGGATTCTTAACCACTGTGCCACCAAGGAAGTCCCAGGACTTCAGTTTTTAAAAGACTTTTTAAGTTATTTCAGGTGACCCTACCAATCCCCTTCTGCATGATTTAAGCCCTCACTGCCCACTCAGGCCTTGGGTATCTCTGGATTTTCCTCCCTCAAAAGTCATCAGTGAGCTCACAGTCACCGTATTTTGGATCACTTCTTAGGCCTTGTCCTCTTAAGCATCTCTCTGGTCCATGATGCCATTGAGCTCTGACTGCCCTCCCAAGCTCTAGACACCACTGTGTACTGGGGATCTCCACCTGGATGTTTGACCAGCACCTCAAATCAACACACACAATACCATACTCATTCCTCTTTCTCCTTCCATCCCACCTGCAACAATCTAGACTTCACTCCCAACCTCCTGTTTCTGTTCCTGGTTCTGCTATCAGCACTCTCTTTGATTCTCCTCTCACCCCCACATCCAACCAGTCTGCTTTGGATTTTCCCTCCACAGCTTCTCCGGCTCTTTCTTTCTATTCCCACAGCTACCACCCTAATTAAACCTTCATTATTTCTCCTTTGGGTTTTCTTTTTTTTTAAAAAAGCCCCCTCAGCAGGAGGAAATTTCTGGGGGTGATGGAATGCTCTATATCTTGATAGGGATGTGGGTTACATGGGTGTATGCCTGTCAGAACTTATCAAACTGTATAAGATCTGTGCATGGCACTTTATGCAAATTATTCCTCAAATTTTTTTAAAAGGAAAAAAATCAGACACAAACAGAACTGTATTTCCACGTCTCCCTTAAAGTTGGATAAGGCCACGTGACTAAGTTCTGGCCTATAAGACATAAACCAAAGTGTTTGAAATATTGTCCTGGACTTCCAGGGAGGCTGCTTAAAGGAAGTTAATTTAACTAAGCAGTGTGTCGCAGTGCTCCACCTCCTCCCCCCGCAAGTCTCCTTCCCTTCCTTCTTTCTGCTGCCTGGAATATAGATGAGATGAATTACACTCTAGCAGCCATATTAGACCATGAGGCGACCATGAAGATGTAAGTAGGATAGTGAACAAAAAGAAGTCATCAGAGACTGATAACTGTAGAGCCACCATACCAGTCCTGATTGCCTACCACCAGACACCTTTTAACTGAGGTAGAAATGAACTTCTAGGGACTTCCCTGGCAGTCTAGTGGTTAAGACTCCGTGCTTCCACTGCAGGGGGCATGGGTTCGACCCCTGGTTGGGGAACTAAGATTCCACAGGCTGCACGGTGTGGCCAGAAAATTAAAAAGAAATGAACTTCTATCTTGTTAAAACAAGAAACAACAAAAGAGTAATAAGCCCCTCAGCCTCAGCCTCCCCCTACTCTAGCCCATTCTGTTCACTGTTGCTATCTGTTCAGCTTCAGTCATGTTACCTACCTACCCACTAAAAAGCCTGCATGGCTCCACATTGCCCAGTGAATTAAATTCAGACTACCTGATATGCCAATTGAAAGCTTGCATCATCTGGTCTTAACCTGCCTTTCCAAACCTGGCTTTGATTCCGTGAAAATGAAAGCCATTTAAAGACAGGAACCTCACATTTCTCATTTCTATACTCTCATTGCCTAGTATGATGTCTGACACATTTGATGCTTGATAAATGTTTATAAATTGAATCAAATCCCCTTCATGCTCAGGGCATCAGATGAACCTGCGTTGTGTGTTTTCACCTCTGTGTGCAGTTCATGCTCTTCCTTCACCTGTCAAGCTCCTTCCAGGCCAAGTTTGAAGATCACCTCCGCTGTTAAGTCCTGATCCCCTTAGCTAGAAATGACTTCTCTTATTTCTGAACTTCAGGCACACTTGGGGACTTTAATGTGTTTTCCCTCGTGTTGTGGTTATTTGTGTATTCCCACTCCTCCCTCCCCCTCTCCTCTAAAGAGCGAGCTCACTGATGGCAAGGACAAGGTATCTGGAGTCCCTTAGGTGCTAGCTGCACAATACCCTCCATATAACAGATTCCAGACAAATATGTTTCATTTTGAGTAAATATTATATACTATGCAGTACTGAGAAACCATTAAAAAGGAAAACCTAACTACACTAATATAGAAAACCTCTAAGACAAACATATATACCTTTAAGTTTAAAAAAAAAGGTAGAATAATAGATGTGATGAGCCCCTTTATATTTTAACCCCTCCCCAAATGTGTGTAGATACATATATTTAGAAAAGGAACTAGAGGATGCACACCAAATGGTTGAGGGTGGTAACCTTTGAGGACAAGAGTGAGCAGAGGGGAACAAGTCCTACATGCTGCTCTGAACACTTCTGTATTGTTTGGATCTTTTGCAATAAAAATTATTTTGGTTACAAAGATAAATTCTGAAATTAAGATATTGCATGAATGAACATGATACACAGCAACCCAAGGCAATGTGTGGGAGGTGTTGAGGGAGTTGTGCTAGCAGAGCTAAAGGAGCCAGGCCAGGAGAAAAACGTCCTTGTGACTAGAGAGGCCGTGGCAGCTTTGCATACCTTAAAGGAAAGTAGTGTTTCTAAACAAGGGAGAAAGGCTGTAACGGCAGAGGGCCAGATATTTGGGGAAAATGAACCGACCAGTTTGGCTAAAGTAAGGGATTTAGCCAGAAGACCAGACAGAGGTAACTGGAGAGAGAAGAGAGAGCTGGTTGTGGAGAGCCTTGAATGGCAGTGGGAACCCACTGAAAGTTTCTGAGCAAAGGGGTGACCACACACACTGCACTGAGGCATCGGCTGACTGGAATGGTGCCACTGAGGTGGACGGCTACTGTCTTGTCCAGCTCTGAGGCTTTGTTTGGTAGGTAATCTGAATGGGAAGGGGTGAGAGAGGATGGTAGCAGAAAAGGGCAAAACTAAGACAACGTCACCCACAGAGGGCAGCAAAGCCCTCTTGGACCCGGAAGGGACCATGGAGGAAGGAGCTTTCTCCTTGGATCAAGTTAGAAGGAACCTGAAGGACAGAGAAAAGTGAGATGGTCCTGGGAAAGGCAGGGGAGCGGGCCCAACCCTGACTCAAGGCACAAGTTAATCAAAGGGCCATTCCTGGAGAGGTTTCCACCTTCAAAGGTATCTGTCAGCAAGTAGGAGAAACTACCACAGACCCCTGGCTTCCAAGACTCATGGGGCACCCATCATGTCCAGCTTGGTCAAGGGCAATGACGTTTATTCATTCATCAAGGTTGAGTGACTATCATGTGCCAGATAGTAAGCAAGGCACTGCTTTTTAAATGGTTTTAATATGTTTGACAGATTGTTAATAAATAAAAAGCTTGTGAGTCAGCATATACAAATCTGGGTTCAAAATCGAACGGCATATTTTCAGGAGCATGCACATACCCTGGCTGACCAGATCTTTTCTTTTTAGGTATGGTTATGCACTCATAACCAGGAGTGAAGCATTACCTCCCTCGCCCACCCTGCCCTTTGGCTGTTCTAGCCAGGGATGTCTCATCCCATCGATGCAAGATCTGGCATAGGCAAGAACAGATTCTCCATCTCCTGTTTATTACCTAAAGGCAGTATTCCTATATTCAGAACTCAGAAAAAAGCTAGCATCCAAATCCCTGTGATTCACTGCCCCAAGCTAAGCCCTCCAACCCTTAAAAGGCCTTGTACTCGAGTCTGTCTTAGGACAGCTCTCAACAAGGCATGGGCGGGAGTGCCAGGTGGCCAAGTTCATTCTCAAACCTCCTGCCTGGCCCAGACTCACTGTCCAGACCTCCTCAGAGACAGCTCTCAATGCACCTGGTTTGGAGGAAGGGTCGGGGCAGGAAGGGTGCATGGGCAGAACTGGTCAGCTCTGGGAACAGAGAGCCAGAGTTCTGGCTTGCGAGGCACCCTCTCTACTCCACCACATTCAGCTCAGAAGCCAGCTTTGCTCCTAAGCTAGAGAGACCCCAGATACTCTCTTCTGCAGCTCATGGCCATAGTGACACAAACAAGGAGACACTTACCTTCAAGGCTTGATGGTGAACAGTCCTGGCCCAGGTTCCTCACTTCCAGACCTCCAACCACTGCCTTCAGCAGCATTGCGCCCTTTACCACAGTCAAGGCTCAGATTTCCTCAGGCCTAACCCTTTCTTCCCTTTGCTCAGGAACTCAGGGTCATCCTTACCCATCCCAGTAATCAGTAATCAGGGCCAGGAAACCTAATTTGAATGGAAAACCTGCAGAGGAAAAAAGGCACCTGGATCCTATGACTCCCCAGTGACCAGCCTGATACTCTAACCTCCAGTTACCAGGCTAGAAAGTAGAAAACTGGACTTTGACCCTTGTACCTCCACACCCTCCTGAACTGGGAAAGAGACTATTCTCGGTAGTATAACTGCCTGCACAAAGACACCACTCCCTGCTGCAAGCAGCAAGGGGATATCCCCCCTACACACTTACTCCCCGACTCTCACTACCCATGTGGTACTCTACGCTTATCCCAAGGATTCCAGAGTATCTCAGAAATAGATTCCCTGGTCTCTCCCTCAGTACTGTGGTTTGACTCCATCCCTAGCACATGTCTGGAAACACAGAAGGTACAAAATAAATACCTGTCAGTTTTCTGCTTTGACCAGTCTAGGTACTTGAAACTGGAAATGATGTGGTGACTCCCCAAAACCTTCAGACCTTATACCTCTAGTCTGAAGAAGTCATACATACTCACACTCATTCTCCCTGTCACTGCCTCCATCCCACCTGGACCAATCCAAGTACTTCCAATGGCTTTCTCCAGGCTCATTTTAGAAGCCCCCTTGCCCAGAGTATCCTGAAGTGGATCCTAGGCCCAGATCCTCTGCCAAGCCATGAATGAAGAGCTATTCGTTTTCTGGGAAGACAAGGTCGCTGTTTGTCCTAAGAGCTGGATGCTAAACATTTACCTTCCAGGTTAAGTCTCCCTTTCATCTCCCCATGTCCCCCCCAACCCCAAAAGATGGAAGGTTTAAGCAAAAGCCACAAGAGAGCTCCCTCCACCTCCTTCCTGGCATCCTAGACCGCCTACTGAGGGACAAGGGACTAGGTCATCCTCTTCCCCAAGTTGTCAGGGGTCAAAAGACCCCCACTGGCCTGCCATCCAGCTAGTCATCTCCATTATCATTATCTTATGCGAGGTTGTAGCTCTAGAAGTTATCTATTTATTAGTATACAAATAACATGCTTGGGAAAGTGCTCCTAACTTATCAGTCACCTCAGTCACCAAGCCGGACTTTTGAGGAGCCTAGAAGCAGGAAAGCATCATCTGATTTTGAGCGGTAAGTGGGTAGTGTTCAAAGCTTAAGAGGTTAATAAAGTGATGTCTGGTTGGAGCAGTTGAAGGGTTTCATGAGGGAAGAAGCACTGGTCCTTGAGGGTGATGACTTATTTTAGTAGCAAGAGAGGGGCTGAACAGGAGAACTACCAGGGGAGGCAGCAGGGAGGTAACGGAATACAAATGATGTACTTCACACTGGTGCTTGGGGCTCTCAGACCTATTATATGCCTAACTCCCATTCCTTTCCCGTATCATCAGGTTGGGAAGACCCCTGTCCTCAAAGCTTAAGAAAGTGGTAAGAGTCGGGAAGGCCTGCCGGGCTCATCCAGACCTCAACCCCCCACCCCAAGAAAGGGTAGCACCACCCCTTTCTTTGCCTGAGTAATAGCAGGAGAGGAACACAGTAGTGGTGGGAGTGGGATGGGAGGATAGAGGCTTGTCTTTTGCCTCAAAACATTATCTCTGGATGAGGCTTGGCTTCCTGACAATGGGGAACCACACACCTAAAGCAGAGGTGACGCAGGGCCATCGGCTGTAAGGAGGATCAAGTTCATTACACTACCCAGACCTCTACCCTTCACGCTTACTCACTGCCAAAATCCAGAACTAGACGGGTGAGCAGACTCCAATCTACGGATGAGGGGACCCTGTTCCAACTAGAAGCACCTGATGTGCAGGCCTGAGGAGATCTGAGAGTGGAGGCAGTGTGAGGCACTCCGAATTCAGGGCCCTCTAGCTAATGAAGTCCCTAATGTCTACTAAAAGGTGATAAATATGGCTAAGTTCAGGGTTAAACCCTTTACAACTAGAAAGGCAAAGTCACGAAGCCCTCACACTCTGGGGCCCAACTCATTTAAGCTCCCTTTTGGGGTATGATGGGAAATAGTAAGCAGTGTGGAGATGAACCTAAGTTCCTCTATAACCTCACTCTCCCCAGTCAAGGGTACACTTTATCCCGCTGCTGAGAGAAAGAGCAGTCTGGAGAGCAGGACCAGAAGCAGAACTACCCTCACCATTAAACACTGTCCCATGGCTGCTGCACATCAAGGATGAAGGTCTGCTCCAGAGCTGCATAAAACAAGTTTAATTTCCAACCAGGGTCACAGTCATCGCGTATCCCACATTTTGAGCAAGGAGAGAGAAGGTGAGTTATTAAACATATACAGTCTACATTCCAGAGGAGGAAAAAAGAAGAGAAAAACCAGTTCAGAACTGCAGTTACCACTGTAACACCACAAACTTTTAGGGCAGAAATTTAGGGGAAATCCCCAGGGAGAAGAAAGGCTGGAACAAAGGAAAGCAAAAAATTAAACCTACTGGAGGAGAGTGGGGGAGGGAGTGGGCAGAAATGGAATGAAACACCCAATCCCAAGAGGGCTTTTAGGTGAATGGGAATGTAGAAAGGGCCACCCCTGCCAAAGAAAGGCCTAGCAGCCTGGGATACTACCAAGATCACTTACTGCCCCCTGCTGGACAGATCCTCAAGCAGCACTTACGTAACCTCTAACGCTGCTTCCTAACACCCTCAGCCCCACTAGGCCCGGAAGGACCCCAAACCAAGGTGGGGGTGGGTCTAAAATGAGAAAAACCCATTTGGGACTGGCATCTACCTAGGCAGGGTCAGAGAGGGCGTGAGGCAGGAGAAGAGGCAAAGTCCTCACCAACCACAAAGGGACAGAGTGAAGAATCCAGAGTAGGAAAGAACCAAGGAAAGGGGAGACAAATAGGCAACAGCAGTGACTAAGTTGAGAAGGCAAAGGAAAGGGTTCAGGGAGGGAGAGGCAACAGGAGCAGGAGCAAAAAAATCTGACAAAATAGAGACAGAGGCAAAGAAAAAGTGTGGAGGGAAGCATCTGTGGGGTCAGGGGAATGAGCGCATGTTAAAAGGAGACAGAAGCTCCAGCACCCCCCTCCCCCCACCAAACACACATACACTCGCATACACACATACACACAAAGGCCTAGAGAGCAAGAGACCTGCATACACCCGCTGCACCTTGGGTAAGTAACACATCGCGAAGGAGCTGGCACTGAGGAAGACACCCCTGGCACCTCTCTTTCACAGTTCAGTCTGGGGTGGGGTGGGGGGTATTGATCCTCCTGCTGTAGACAAAGGTGACAGGAAGCCTAGTCCCATGGGGTGGGGCTTGGGACAGCCCTTCTGGGAAGGGGTCCCCCAGCCACGCTGTGGAGGCCCTGGGCCCTGATGTTAGCAGAAAGGTTACGGGCGGCTGTCTTGGAGCTCAGGGCGCAGCCAGCACACACAGGAGCCCACAGAAAAGCCACGGCTTCACAGAAACCGCAGAAGTCAGGACCCAGGCCAGGATCTCGGGGACAAGCGCCTCCTGTAGACAGAGACATAGTAGCAGCAGCTTCTGAACAACTACATAATAATGAAGGGAGGACTCTGAAGACCGCCGCATCCCACCAGCACCAACAACCACTTCAGAGTCCTATTCCCTCCATTCCAACGCCCAGACCCATTTATGGGAAGTGGGTGAAGAGGGCAGGGAAAAGCTGTTGGGATGGAGAGGGGGGACCGCAGGATGGTCTGAGGGTCTGGAAACAAAATTTTCACCCTTCAGCACATCCTGGGCTAGAGAGAACTGGAGAACAGGGGGATTGATACTGAGGTCTGCTATGTCACCCCCACTCCCCACTCCTCATTAAACCAGCCAGCCAGCTCTGGTCAGACCAGCAGAACTACCAGGGTGAGGAAGCTTCTGACAAAGGACAGGTGAACCACCCAGCCCCAAGATCAGAAGATGGGGGGATAGGAAGGCAGGAATAGGATTGATCTGTGTATCACCTTCTCCTAATAACAAAAGAGGATGAAGATGGAAAACCTGAGCCCCTCTCCCCAGTGCCCTGGGTCCCAAATACACCCCATGGTCTTGCTACCTATCCCCACCTCCCACCTAAAGCTCCTGAGGAACAGATTTAAGGATGAGGGGGAGGATCAGTTGAACACTCTGAGCTGGTAAGAGTGAGTGGGTTCCTCTCTCCTTCCCACTAAAAGGCAGGGCAGAATGGCATCTCCTTGGGAACAGTCATCTAGAGATAAATGCCACCCTCCTGCCCTAAGTGGGGTGGAGAGAGGGATAAAGGAAGATGGTGGCAGAAAGTCCATCATCTGTCCTATCATCCAGGAAAACACCTACCTGCAGAGGAGAGGAACCAGTGCAGGACTGGGGCAGCCTTCCCTCCCCCTCCTTCCCTTTATCTCACCAACATGGGAGGGGAAGATGATAGGCGAGAGTGGGCAGTGTCCTGGCTCCAAGCCCTGAGCTGCACTCCACCCTCCACCCGCTCCTTGGCCCCCATATATATCTCTCTATACAGGTATATACACGCGCACACATGCACGCACACGAAGAGAGGCCCGTGCAATTTCCATGTAGAACAGGGGGAGAGCGGCAAAGGAAAGGAAGACGGGGAGCAGGAGAGGGGCCTATGGGGAGAGAGATGCCAAGAGCACACCAACCGGAGCCAAACGAAGCAAACTGGAGAGAATACCCCATCTCACCTCCCAACCCCAGAGCTTGGGCGGGGGGGGCACCCCATGAAACCATAACAACCTTGTTTTTGTTTTAAATCCGGTAAATTGGAATGATTCATCATTAGGACAGCAACTGGGGACTGGTCATGGATGGGGGAGGGGAGGGAAGGGGAGGCAAGGCTCTTGTTGGGCATGCGGACATGGTACCCAGGGCCTGGCCACACTGGCAACAGGAAGGAAAGGGCAGGGCTGGGGCAGGGAGACAGTGCGGGTAGGGGGGGCGGTCGGATAGGGCTGTCTGGCTCTCACTTCTTGTTTTTGAGCTGATTGGCCAGCCAGTCCAGGCCTTCGTACAGCCCGTCCCCGCTGGTGGCACAGGTGGCCTGAATGTACCAGTTGCGGTGACGCAGGGAATGCAGGCCCAACTTGTCTGTGATCTCAGCAGCGTTCATAGCATTAGGCAAATCCTGGAGCACAAGGGAGACACACAAAAAGGAGCTTCAGGATCTTTCGAAGGCTTCTAGAGCAACCATCTACCAAAGACTTGTAGACTAGCACCCTCTCCTCCTCCTTCAGTGTAGGAACCCAGAGCAAGATCCTAAAGAACTACTTTGGATTTAATCATCCTAGAACTCCGGATCCAAGGCACTAAAGGTCATTCCACTGAGGAGCTGGAAACCAAATATGGGTAGGCAGGGAAGTGGAGAAGTGATTCAGAGTGGGCGCACAATCAGGTCTGTCTGACCATAAGAGTGAGGGCAGTTCCACTAAAGTAGACAATAGGTAAGATAAAAGAGGGACAGGAGGTGAAGGATCTACCACACCAGTCCCTCTGGACAGAAATGTTGCTAATTAAAGCTGGGATGGGGTGGGGACAAGAAGAGCATAAAGAAGCCAACTAATCATATTTCCCACACTTTCAAACTTGAGAGCATAGTCATGGGGCTTCCCACACAATGGGCCCCAAGACCCCATTATTTCCACGGCCAGGCTGCCCTCTCTCAAACCCAGGGGTAGGGAGATGTCACACCTGTTTGTTTGCAAAGACAAGGAGCACAGCATCCCGGAGCTCATCCTCTGCCAGCATCCTCATCAGCTCCTCCCGGGCCTCATTTACTCGCTCCCGATCATTGCTGTCGACCACAAATATCAACCCTGGGGAGGCAGAACATGGGCTGCACAGAGACGACAGATCAACTCCCCTCCCCCACCATCAAAAGAAAACACCCTCCTTATACCCTCCAAATATCTGCTCCCTTTTCTCCTTGTCTCCCGTCCCTAGGAACTGAAGCAGGGCAAAAGTTGGTTACCGATAACCAAGAACAATAGCTATACTCTCTGCTCACACCTAACCAACCCATGCCAGTCCACGGGCAATTCACATGCCTTACCTTGGGTGTTCTGGAAGTAGTGTCTCCAGAGAGGCCGAATCTTGTCCTGGCCACCCACATCCCAAACTGTGAAGCTGATGTTCTTGTACTCCACTGTCTCCACGTTGAACCCTTTGGCAAAAACAGACAATGGTCACTTGGCCTCAAACACCAGGCCTGCAAACGATGCCCCAGTGGGTTGTTTGTTTCCCCCAGCCATGGCCATGTCCTAGCAAGGGAAAGAAAGCTAAGGCTTCCTCAGACCTGGTGTTCCTTGACTTAGTAGTGTAAAGGCCAGAAAGAAAACCTAAGAGAAGTGGAAGAGGACGAAGAGGGCCAGTCAGGAAGTTCACAATCACCTGGGTGAGACAACCTTCCCCATTCATTCTCTCAGTTTTTGACTCTCCCTCCTGCAAAAGAAATGACTCAGCCCCACTCCTGTACCTTGGCCACCAGAGTCTGCCTCAGCTAAGAAGTGGGGCCTGTGAGGCAGAGTGAAGAACAAGAAGTGAGCTATAGTCCTGGAGCCCCAAATACAGAACCAGCTGCTGAGGATGATCTGGAGCCACCTTTACAAGGCAAATGTTCTCTCTCCCGCAGACAGGTCTTAACCGGGATCAGGGCCACCAAGGATCTAAACTGAAGCAATTCCAGGCCTCTGGCAGGAACATCAAAGCCCTTCACCTGCTTTTCAAACAACAGAGAACAAACCAGCTCAGTGCCTGAGGGCCACTGTCGGGTGCCAGGCTGAAGTTCCCGCATTAGAGAGGGTCAGGGTAGATAGGCAAACAGCAGCCCCAGCACCTGCTAGTAAGCTAAATAACCATTCTTCCCTGAACCCCACAAACTGCAAGGACTTGCCTGGTGGCCAGATGGGGGATCTAGGAATAGGCCCCCTGTCTGGCTCAGCGGTTGGCATGAAAGCCTACATCCAAGCTGTGCCCTTACCAATGGTGGGGATGGTGGTGACGATCTCGCCCAGTTTTAGCTTGTACAGGATGGTGGTCTTTCCTGCGGCATCCAGGCCCACCATCAGGATGCGCATCTCCTTCTTCCCAATCAGACTCTTGAGAAGGTTTCCAAAGATATTACCCATGATCACAGCAGCCGCTTTCTGAGGACAGCAGGGCGTAGTGAGGGCAGTGGCAGTCTGGTTTTGGCTTGGTCCCTGGTATGGAGGACTTGATCCTAGGCAAAGAAATGCAAACTTATTACCACCATCTGCTTGTCAGGATTTCACATTAATGGCACTGGCTAAAGTCATGGCTGGAGTTCTTTCATGACAAACTGAGAGCCTGAGGATACTAAGAAGATCAAGGCCCACTCAGACACATCCTGAGCCTTTGGGAGCAGAGATAAAGCAGTGAACATTCAGGACCCCTGTTTCTGCCAGTAATCTACCCATGTGACTTTGGATGAGTTATTTCACCTGTCCTTATCTGCACCTGTAAATGGAGGGGGTTGAACTAGATGATTTCTAAAGTCTCTTCAGTCCTGACATTCTACTCTATACCCCAAGGCATTGGGAGACCATTAATGCCTCTCCCTCCCCCAACCTTACCCTGAGACTTCTGGAAAGGGTGGGAGAGGACGGAGTGGAATGAGGAGTGGCTCTTCGTGACTCCTAACAAGGTTCAGGCTTGCCAGGTTCCCAAGGTTTATGCTCTCAGCTCTGATCAAGACACTGCTTCTTCCCTTCCTATATTTCTACACCTTCCTTCTACACACCAAAATTAATGAGGAAGAAATAAGAAAGCAGCACTCCTAAAAGAGGCTGATCTTTTCCACTCTGTGAAATGCCAGCTGCTAACGCCGTACCCTGTTCATACAACAGTGCACTGAGAGCTGGGAGATGGGGTAGCGAGAGGCTGCCCCTCATTCCTCAGCCACGTAGGTCCTAGGCTCGCCGTGGCCCGTCCCAGGACAGCTGCTCCACGTGGCCACCTGCAATGAGGCAGTCAGCTCATCCTCTGCTTCTGCTCTAACCCCCTTCAGTCTATTCTTCACAGAGCAGCCAGACTGATTTTAAAGCCAAAACCAGGTCATGTTGCTCCTCTATTCAAAACCCTCTCTGGGCTTCATAGCTCCTTTTCAGTAAAACCCAAAGCCATACCATGGCCTATAAAGTCCGGCACAATCTGCATTCCCGTTTCTCTCATCAGATCTCCTACTCTCCCCTGTGCATACTCCACTTCAGTTCCCCAATACTTTCCTGCCTCAAAGCTTTTGTCCTTGCCATTCACTCTGCCTGGAATGCTCCTCTCCCAGACAACCGTCAGGGAGCACTCCCTCACTTCCTTCAGGCATCTGTTCGACCGTCACTTTACCAAAGAGGCCTTCCATAACCACCTATAACACACACACACCACTCTCTACACCATTTATCCCACTTTATTTTTCTTCATAGCATTTATCACCATCTGACACGTTACATATTTGTTTCCTGCTGTACTGTTTTTCTCCTCCTACTGTAATGTCAGCTCCTTAACTATTTTGTTCCCTGCTGTGTTCCCTACCTTCACTAGTACCTGGCACACAGTAGTTGAATAACTGAACTAACTCCCAGGTCTCTACTGACCTGACTAGCAGTTCACTCAGGTTAGACATTTCTGCCTGCTACATAATAGGGAAAAATGAAGGGAGCAGTTAGAACACTACAAAACTACAAAATGCCTATCTGCCCACCCCATCCACTGCCCCCGACAGACAGAATCAGAGTCATTCATTCCCTCTCTTCTTCCCTCCCTTCTCTATGGCTCAGGACAGCCACAGAAATGAATCTTTGAAACAACAATGAAACGGGGGTTCAGAATCACCCGTGCCAGCCAGTTCTCTGAGCCTGCGGGAGACATGCATCAGCGGGCAGCTTATTCAGCAATCACCATATGCCAGCTGCTGGCATTCTCTACAGAGTCTAGGAACTAGAGAAAAACACACGCACACCCCAAACCCAGCAGGCGAAAGAAGAGGTCAAGACAGAGTGCACCCAAACCCAAGAATGTGAAGGGTGGATGGGGAGGAATCCTATTTACAAGCTAAAGCATGGCGGGGTTTGGTGGGAGTTCAGTTGTTTTTTCAGAAATGATTTCAGGTTTTTTTGTTAGTTTCCTACTCTCCTCAGTTTGCAGTGAATTCCAGACTAGTACAAAGGAGCCAGATCAACAGCTCCTGGAGACCAAAGTACTAGTTTGTCCAAAAAACAGAAACAATGAGTGCTTATGGAGTGTTTCATCTTCAAAGACCTCCCCAGACATCCACTAATGAGCCAGGCGTGGTGCTCCGGGTAGGTTCCGCAGATGAGCCCTGCCCCTGACCCAGACCACTCACACCCCAGGGGGAGGGCCTGGCTCAACTTTGGCCTCAACTTCAGTCAAGTCACCCAATAGCCATCCTCCCTGCTCACCCTGTCTCAACCACCCAGGCAGACAGATTCTTGAGGATTCCTGAGGCAGGAGGGTACACCTGCCCAGCTAATAAGATCAGATCCCACTAACCCTGGTAATTTGTGGTAGACAGACTTCTGGTTCTGCTGCCATCACTTCCAGAAATTTAGACCTTCCCCAAGTCTTCCTAGTTCTTATCTTGTCTCCAGTTCAGGTGTCATTTCCTTCAGCTCCAGATGATACTTTGCTTTAAAGCTTAAGTATTAAGTAACAGGCTTTGGCCCAGATTCTGAATTGAATTTATACCATACATTTATCTTGCTTTCCTTCATGACTGGAACTGTTGCTGGCTAAATGATTTACCAACTGTGAGTCGAGCAGTGGCTGAAAGATATCCCTTGCCCCAGAACATGCATACACTGTCCTTTGGTTGGCTCCTTTGCTAAGCTATCATGCTAAAGTCTTGGTTCAAAATCTGATCCCAGTGTTACACTTATTTCTATTTTCTGGCATGCTACATAAAGCACCCTGAATTATCTGAACCACTCAAGTGGCACTATGTTATGGAGTTTTTTCTTCTTTTATAAGTCTGTATATTTACCATCTCCCCAAGTTAACTGTGTACTACTCACCATGGGCAAGGACTATGCCTTTTATTTATTTTGGATCTTTCCTTGCTCCCAGTGCCAAGCCCACTGTAGGAGTTCAATCAAGCACACTGGCTAATTTTAGCCTCATCTAAGGATGTCCTTATATCATTTCTTCTGTCCTAGCAGTTATCTCTGTGTAATGCACAGATGGTTGCTTAGCTTTCCTGTCAATTCTTGGCCACTTTCCACATATACTGACCCCAAGACTGGTTTGGGAAAGTCATGAAAGGATTAGAAGACTAAAATTGGTAAAATTTTCTCTTGCCGTTTAATATTCAGTGGGGCTGATAGATAACTAACGAAATATTCAAATAGTTACCATGTGTCCCCCATGGCAGCCCAAAGCCTTGAAATTAATGGACATTACAACTCTTCTTTAATACAATCAGGAGCTTGACTCAGATGAACATTCCAAAGGGGGTGTTGGCTTTCTTGTCTTGGCTTTCCCTGTCCCTGCCTGTTTCCAGATAGCATACTGCCCCTACCATCAGGATGGTGGCAACTTTCAGCTTTGTGCCACGAATACAAATCTATGGCTATACAGCCAATTCTCACTTTCACCATAATGCATTCCTAGAGAAAGCTCTGGGAAGCAGATGGCAAACAAACAAACAAACCCTGGACTGTATCCCTATGTGCTGTACTGCCTATAGTCATTCTCTTTTGCCACAGATGGCACTGCTGTGTCAACAGGGCAAAATACCAGGGTTCTATGAGCTGGTAGAAACAGGAAGCAGTTAAAACTAAAGGTGAGTGGCTCAAGATGAAAAATGGAATATAGTAATATCTCTATTAACAAAGAGTATGTCTCAACATTCTACTTTACAGTTACAAACTTTATCTCCTCCGTGTGCGACACTGCAGGAGTTCAACCAAGCACATTGGCTGATTTAAGCCTCACCTGAGGACGTCCTCACTGACAAATCACTTACTGCCCCCAGTCCCTCTCTCCCACCCTCCAGGAGGGGCAGGCCATTGCTGTCACTGACTGTTCAGTTATCTGGACTTGAGGCATGCCTGCCTCACCCTCCAGGGGATTCTGAGAGCCACAGCTCAGTCTGCCACACACACTGCCCACTCCTGATGCAGGCATGTGTCCTGAGACACCCCGAGGGGACTCCTGATCCAGCACCTCCTCTTCAGGCTGCATGGGCCCAGAGAAAGGACGACCAGAGCCTCCCAAATCCTGTGCTGCCCAGGCAGGGTGCACTAAACTGCAGGGTGCAGCTTTATTCCCAAACAATCTTCAAATTGAGATATCACTAATAGAATCTCTATTAGATGCTATTTTTAGCACAGCCAATGGAGCAGACCAAAAAATTTAAGAAAACCAAAGCAGGGTCTGCCTGTATTTAGTTTCCTTAGTGCAGGTGGCTTGTGACCTCTGTAAACTTTCCAAATTTTTGCCTCAAGAGCACTGTAATCAGCACACAAGAACTCCTAGATTAGTATCTCAATGAATTCTATTAGACTCAAAGATTTCCCAAAGCCAAGAAACAGCTTCTGATGCCAGCTTCCATCCATTCATTAAACCTTTATTGAGTATAATGAACCAGGGATACAGAGGAAGACAGTTTCTGCCTTCATGAAACTCAGTCAATGGGAGAGGAAGACTAGGAAACAGAGGATTACTGTGTGAAGATAAGAGTGGGATAAGCACATAGTTTTATGGGGACAGAAAGCTGGAGCAGTTAATCAAGCCTGGAGGATGGGGCTTCCCTAGTGGCGCAGTGGTTGCAGCATGGTGAGTAAAAGGAAGGGATGAGGCTGGAGAGAGAAGCAGGAGCTAATCATGAAGGGCCTTAAAGGTCATACTGAGTAACATGATCAGATACGTGCTTTAGAGACCATCCTGGGCTTCCCTGGTGGTGCAGTGGTTAAGAATCTGCCTGCCAATGTGGGGGGCACGGGTTCAAGCCATGGCCCAGGAAGATCCCACATGCTGTGGAGCAACTAAGCCCGTGCGCCACAACTACTGAGCCTGTGCTCTAGAGCCTGCAAGCCACAACTACTGAAGCCTGTGCACCTAGAGCCCGTGCTCCGCAACAAGAGAAGCCACTGCAATGAGAAGACCACACACCACAATGAAGAGTAGCCTCCACTCACCACAACCAGAGAAAGCCCACGCACAGCAACGAAGACCCAACGCAGCCAAAATTTTTAAATAATAAATAAATAAATAAATAAAGATCATTCTGGGGCTTCCCTGGTGGCGCAGTGGTTAAGAATCCGCCTGCCAATGCAGGGGACACGAGTCCTGGTCCGGGAAGATCCCACATGCCATGGAGCAACTAAGCCCGTGCGCCACAACTACTGAGCCTGAGTTCTAGAGCCTGTGAGCCACAACTACTGAAGCCCACATGCCTAGAGCCCGTGCTCCGCAACAAGAGAAGCCACTGTAATGAGAAGCCAGCACACTGTAACGAAGAGTTGCTCCCGCTCGCCGCAACTAGAGAAAGCCCACACGCAGCAACAAAGACCCAACTCAGCCATAAATAAATAAATAAATAAATAAATAAATAAATAAATAAATAAAAAGAAAGAAAGAAAGAAAGACCATTCTGACGGCAGTTTAGGGAATAATTTAAAAGGGGGAGGGCTTCCCTGGTGGCGCAGTGGTTGACAGTCCGCCTGCCGATGCAGGGGACACGGGTTCGTGCCCCGGTCCGGGAAGATCCCACATGCCGCGGAGCGGCTGGGCCCGTGAGCCATGGCCGCTGAGCCTGCGCGTCCGGAGCCTGTGCTCCGCAACGGGGGAGAGGCCACAACAGTGAGAGGCCCGCGTACCACACAAAAAATAAAAATAAATAAATAAATAAAAGGGGGAAAGACTGGAAGCACAGAGACCACTTGGGAGGTACAGTAATACAGATAAGAAAAGTTCTGAAACAGAGGTGGCAATAGAGGACAGGACAGATTTGAAACAACAAAATAGTAAAATCCACAGGATTTAATGACTAATTAAACGTAGGAAGGAAAAGGAGAAGAGTCAAAGATGATTCCCAGGTTTCTGGCCTGTGTGATTCAGTGGCAATTCTTTAGGCAGGAAACATAAGAGGAACAGATCTGAGAGTGAAGATGTTTGTTTTTAGATTAACGTGAATTTTGAGGTGCTAAGGTACGAAGCTCAGGAGAAAAGTCTGGCCCGGATATATGAAATCATCTGCATAGATAGTAACTCAAGCCCCTAGAGGAACCAAGATGATCCAGTATGGCAGCAGTTACTGGCTGCCTACCAACAGCCACCTTCCCCTTCTTTCTTCTAACAGAACCCCTACTTTGTTCAGATGTTGGCAGGGAGTGGGTATGAACTACCCCTCACCAGCCCTAGGGTATGAAAACTGATCAGCTGAAGGGATGTGGGCATTCCATTTCTCTTGCCGGTGACTGAGTCACGAATGGTTAGGCACTAATTCTGGGCAATAAAGATGTAAGGAAAGTCTGCTGGGAGTATCTGGGAAAGCTTTCCTCAATCTTAAAAAAGAACATGTGTCAATGCTCTCTTGTCCAGCCTTTGGATGTTAATGTAGAAGGGTGAGATGCTGGAGTATCTTGGGTACATGAAGGGATAGACGTAAGGACACTAGGATATCAGAGCAGAAAAACTGAGAAAACTTGGGTCCTTAATAACACTGTCAAGTTGCTGGATTAAAAAAATAAATAAAAAGTTATGTGGCAGCCTGGAAGGGAGGGGAGTTTGGAGGAGAATGGATACATGTATATGTATGGCTGAGTCACTTTGTTGTGCACCTGAAACACAGCAACGATTAACACTGAAGTTAACAATTAACCTGAAATGATTAACACTGTTAATCGGCTACACTCCGATATAAAATAAAAAGTTTTAAAAAAAAGTGTTCTACCCCTGGACTACTTCTGTGTGTGGTAGAATATACATAACATAAAATTTAGCATTTTAGAGCTTCCCTGGTGGTGCAGTGGTTGAGAGTCCGCCTGCCGATGCAGGGGACACGGGTTCGTGCCCCGGTCTGGGAAGATCCCACATGCTGCGGAGCGGCTGGGCCCGTGAGCCATGGCCGCTGAGCCTGCGCGTACGGAGCCTGTGCTCCGCAATGGGAGAGGCCACAACAGTGAGAGGTCCGCGTACCACAAACAAACAAAAAATTTACCATTTTAACCATTTTTAAGTGTACAGTTCACTGGCATTAAGTACACTCACACTACTGTGCGACCATCACCACCATGCATCTCCAGAACTTTTTCATCTTCCCAAACTGAAACTCTGCACCTATTAGACAATAATCCCCCTCTCCCCAGCCCCTGGAAACAACCACTCTACTTTCTGTTTCTGAATTTGACTATTCTAGGTATCTCATAAATGTGGAATCAAACAATATTTGTCCTTTTGTGTCTGGCTTATGTCACCTAGACTTCTTGCTATATGTTTAATAAATCCTTTGATTGTTTGAGCCACAGGTGTGTTTCCTATCTTTTGTAACTGATACACCTTAATTGATATATCTAGGGAGAGCATGTACAGTGAGACAGGAGAAAAGGCCAAAGGCAGAAACCTAGGGCACATCAACATTTAAAGCAGTGGGTAAAAAAGAAGCCCAGGAAAGAGAGTAGGAAGCAACCAAAAGGGTAGAAAGGAAATCAAGAGAGTGAGACATCAGAGACACCAATGAGGAAAGAACATTAAAAAAAAAAAAGAGAGTCAAAGGCTGTAGAAAGGTCATATTAAGATAAGGCCTAAAAAACACCTACTGAACTTAACTACTAGGCAATCAGTGATGACCTTGTTATAAATTAGAACATATCTAACTAAAATTAGCCTCCATTTAACTCAACTAGCAGCATTTAGGCTCAAGCCAGAATCCTACGCCAGTTTCCCTTCTAGTCTGAGAGGAAGACTCCAGTACAGGATGACCTGAAGGAGGCCACAACACCAAGTGAAGTAGGATTCTAAATTGCCCTGATAAAGACCCAAACACCGAGAAAGGGTATGGCTTTTCCTACGGACAACCCTCAGCAAGTGAGTCAGAACAGAGCATTAAGTCTGTTTCAGAATACATGACTTCGCTAGATAAAACAGTGACCGGATAAAAACTAGACTCATTTGTTTCCGTGGAACATTCTGTGGCACCACCCTCTCACCAAAGCTTTCAGCTTGCCTTATTCTTAGAATCTGACCAGTTTACAACTGCACCATCTCCTGATATTCGATGGCTGCTCCAATGCCCACATCAATAGCCTTGGATATCCGGAACACTGTACTTTCCTAATTACAAAATCACTTAAATTCCATGAGTAATCAGCCTAAAGCCCTAGTAAATCTTTGTCCCAATCTGATCCCACTATGCAGGTCAAGATGGAATTGCCAATCTTAAAATTTGTATGGAGACACAAAAGACCCCGAATAGCCAAAGCAGTCTTGAGGGAAAAAAATGGAGCTGGAGGAATCGGACTCCCTGACTTCAGACTATACTACAAAGCTACAGTAATCAAGACAATATGATACTGGCACAAAAACAGAAATATAGATCAATAGAACAAGATAGAAAGCCCAGAGATAAACCCACGCACCTATGGTCAGCTAATCTATGACAAAGGAGGCAAGGATATACAAAGGAGAAAAGGCAGTCTCTTCAATAAGTGGTGCTGGGAAAACTGGACAGCTACATGTAAAAGAATAAAATTAGAACACTCCTTAACACCATACACAAAAATAAACTCAAAATGGATTAGAGACCTAAATGTAAGACCGGACACTATAAAACTCTTAGAGAAAAAGATAGGAAAAACATTCTTTGACATAAATCACAGCAAGATCTTTTTTGATCCACCTCCTAGAGTAATGGAAATAAAAAACAAAAATAAACAAATGGGACCTAATGAAACTTCAAAGCTTTTGCACAGCAAAGGAAACCATAAACAAGATGAAAAGACAACCCTCAGAATGGGAGAAAATATTTGCAAACCAATCAACAAAGGATTAATCTCCCAAATATATAAACAGCTCATGCAGCTCAATATTAAAAAAACAAATAACCCAATCCAAAAATGGGCAGAAGGGCTTCCCTGGTGGCGCAGTGGTTGAGAGTCCGCCTGCAGATGCAGGGGACACGGGTTCGTGCCCCGGTCCAGGAAGATCCCACATGCTGCGGAGAGGCTAGGCCCGTGAGCCACGGCCACTGAGCCTGTGCGTCCGGAGCCTGTGCTCCACAGCGGGAGAGGCCACAAAAGTGAGAGGCCCGCATACCAAAAAAAAAAAAAAAAAAAAAAAAAAAAATGGGCAGAAGACCTAAATAGACATTTCTCCAAAGAAGACATACAGATGACCAAGAGGCATATGAAAAGCTACTCAACATCACTAATTATTAGAGAAATGCAAATCAAAACTACAATGAGGTATCACCTCACACCAGTTAGAATGGGCGTCATCAGAAAATCTACGAACAACAAATGCTGGAGTGGGTGTGGAGAAAAGGGAACCCTCTTGCACTGTTGGTGGGAATGTAAATTGATACAGCCACTATGAAGAACAGTATGGAGGTTCCTTAAAAAACTAAAACTGGAAAACAACAACAACAAAAAAAACTAAAACTGGAATTACCATATGACCCAGCAAGCCCACTACTGGGCATATACCCACAGAAAACCATAATTTAAAAAGACACATGCACCCCAATGTTCACTGCAGCCCTATTTACAATAGCCAGGTCATGGAAGCAACCTAAATGCCCATCGACAGACGAATGGATAAAGAAGATGTGGTACATATATACAATGGAATATTACTCAGCCATAAAAAGGACTGAAATTGGGTCATTTGTTGAGACGTGGATGGATCTAGAGACTGTCATACAGAGTGAAGTAAGTCAGAAAGAGAAAAACAAATATCGTATGTTAACGCATATATGTGGAACCTAGAAAAATGGTACAGATAAACCAGTTTGCAGGGCAGAAACTGAGACACAGATGTAGAGAACAAATGTATGGACACCAAGGGGGGAAAGTGGCGGGGGGGGGGGCAGGGGTGGTGGTGATGTGATGAATTGGAAGATTGGGATTGACATGTATACACTGATGGGTATAAAATGGATGACTAATAAGAACCTGCTGTATAAAAAAATAAATTAAATTAAATTAAAAAATAAAAAAAAAGATGGAATTGCCAGTGAACAGATGAAACAGGAGGCCATGATTTGGACAAAGCCACCCATCACAGAGCAGCCTAAGGATACAGAAGACAGAGAATCACCTGCCTTGAGCGATAAGAGCCATCTGTGATCCCCTAGCACCTCAAACACACTTCTACTCTAGGACTTACCACAGAATGTTTTATTCACCTTTGTGTGTTTTGCTTCCCAGAGCTGGAACTTCCCAAATAATGTGCCTTTAATGCAATACAGGTCAGCTGGAGATACTGGTCCCATCAATACTGGACAGCTAGGCAGGGCTTAGGGTGGCTAGAGCCCATGGGCCAGTCATCTCAGGTTGCAAGCAGCTATGCCTGTTTCACTATTACCATTTTCTCTGTATGCCATGGTGGGAAAAAGTTTGGGAAGTATTTCACTAGACTCTCAGTCCCTTGCCAGCAGGGACCATGCCTTATTCATGTTTCATGTTCCCAGCACCCAGCTCCATGACTGATCTGTAGCTAGTGACTGATATGCTTGTTGCTGAACACGGTTCTACTGATGATGGCAAACGTCTGTGAGGTTGAGGAAGACAGTACTCTTTAGGTGATCTCCAATCCTTTTCCTGTATCTGACAAACTGGAGAAGTGGCTTCCACGTTCTCAGAGCCCTAGGGTTCCCTGGATGGGATTCAGAGCCTGCCTGGGGGAAAGGGAGAACTCTATGAGAGGCTCTAATTATGTTCTGCCACTCTCCACCACTACCACAGCAGCAGCACTGTTGTGCATTTTACGTATCAGACTTCAAATAAGATTTTATAGAAGGTAAAGTTCAATTGTTTTTTTTTTTTTAAGTGGAGGATAGGGGACAAAACCACTCCAAAAGAGAGCAAATGTTCTTCTGCATCCTAAATCATGTTGAAATTTAAACATTTATGCTTGACACTCTTGTGTTTAAGCTCATAAAGGACAGGTTACGGGAATTCCCTGGAGGTCCAGTGGTTAGGACTCCGCGCTTTCACTGCCGAGGGCCTGGGTTCAATCCCTGGTTGTCGGGGAACTAAGATCTGCCACACCCAGGCATTTCACCTTTCTTCAGGAATATAGTGCTAATGGTGGATCCCTGAAATCTTGAGCCATTTCCCTTCTGGTCCATATGGTGCAGCAGATCCCTTGCAGAAGTCCATGACAAATCTCTAACACCTTCATAGACTCCCTACCTCAGTCAGTTCTTTCCTAGACTACAATACAAAGCCTTCAAACATTTGTAGAACTTTCTCCAAATGCTCCCCATGTCCTTTCATTATCAAACAGTTTTATTAGCATTCTACCTATATTTGCAATAGATGTTGGAAAAGGTACAGTACACAGAATTACAGATATCGCAACTCTGGATCTTAATACAGTACATTCTGAAACAAAGGCAGACATTTAAAGGAGATATGACTAAGTGAAAAGAGTGGCCCAGGAAATGGAGGATGCTGAAATACTAACTGAAATCTAAAATAATGGGAGCCAGCAAACTAAATGCCCAACCTAGGACAATCAGGGTGCTCTTTTATGGAAGAGTCAACCATTACCTCAGAGTCACACTGAACACTATTTGTGAGCCCCCATATCCTCACCCTACATCCAAGTTGATAGCTCAGGGCCCCTGCCTTGCTCCAGCTTCACCTCCCACTCAGGCAACAGGAGCTGCCTCTGTGAGGCTGATGCTGAAAAAAAGATTTCACTGCTCGTAAGCCTACGACCAGCACAAAAAGTCACGGTAACAATCATCCCTCTACACAGGCGCTTCAGGCGGCAAGTTGTTCTTTTGTAAACCTCCTCTTTAAGGCAGCCCTGAGTGCTCATGTTATTATTTCTATGATGATGGTGATTATTAACAGCAGCTAACATTTACTTGAGGCTTACTACGTGTACTTTGTATAATACTAAGTGCTTTACATGTATTATCTCATTTAATTCTCATGCCAACACTATGAATAGGTATATCATTATCATACTCTTTACAGATGAGAAAAATGAAGCTAAAAGAGGACAAATAATTTCACCAAAATCACACAACTAGTAATTAGCAGAGGCAGGATTTGAACTCAATTTTGTCTGATTCCAAGGTCCACACTCTTAATTACCATACCATTTTGCCTCTAAATTCACTTGCAACAAAAATGGTGAAGGGGGGCTTCCCTGGTGGTGCGGTGGTTGAGAGTCTGCCTGCCGATGCAGGGGACACGGGTTCGTGCCCTGGTCCGGGAGGATCCCACATGCGGCGGAGCGGCTGGGCCCGTGAGCCACGGCCACTGAGCCTGCGCGTCCGGAGCTTGTGCTCCGCAACGGGAGAGGCCGGGAGAGGCCACAACAGTGAGAGGCCCGCGTACCGCAAAAAAAAAAAAAAAAATGGTGAAGGGAACTATGCGTACACCTGAAACTAAAACAATACTGTAAATCAACCATACCTCAATTTAAAAAAAAATGGTGAGGAGAGCCAAATACAGTGACATGTTTTGAGTCTCAAGCCTCTTGACATCCATTTCTTTTTCTTTTTTTTTTTTTTTTTGCAGTACGCGGGCCTCCCACCGCCGTGGCCTCTCTCGTTGCGGAGCACAGGCTCCGGACGCGCAGGCTCAGCGGCCATGGCTCACGGGCCCAGCCACTCCGCGGCATGTGGGATCTTCCAGGACCGGGGAACAAACCCGTGTCCCCTGCATCGGCAGGCGGACTCTCAACCACTGCGCCACCAGGGAAGCCCTTGACATCCATTTCTAAAGGTATATGAGGAAGCAGATTCCACAATTTCCCTCAGTTATTGATTCAACTTTAACAAACCTGGTTTTAAAGAACTTCCTCCTTCTGACCAACAAATCCCACCCACTGTCCTCTGAGTCCATTTTCTCTATTATGACTCCAGTGGAAGAGACCAGCAGAGGTAAACACACTTTATGACCCTCTGTGCACTTAAGACTTCACTTCCACTCTTTCTAGCCTGCTGTCTGCTCTCCTTTACACTTGCATTCAGTTTAATCATAGCAGCTACCATTCACTGGCACCAATTCTATGCCAGGCACCACATACATACACCGGCTCCCTTCTCTGTAATTACCAGGATCCCAATCTGCAGACAACACTCTGAAGGACTTAGGTCTAATGGAGAGACCCCTTTGCCCACAATGGGGAAGCAGGAGATCTGGGATTTCTGATAAATAATGACTCTGTGTTCTAGTATTTTTCTTTTGGGGTCTTACTTTCATTATCCATGACTGTTTTTTGCCTCTTAGGAAGGTGGAGAGACCAAGACTTCTTAATTACAAAGGCTAAGGACCTTTACACCCTCACTCAGCTATCTTCAGGCACTCTCCCTGACAGCCAAGCCCTCTCCTCCTCTTTCCTTAAACTGTGGTCAGAAAACCTGAGTTCTGTTCATTCACATCCTGTATTCATCATGAGTGCCTACTGTGTGCACAGATAGTGTGGGAGATACAAGATGAGATCCAATTCCTTAACTCAAAAAGCTTCTTCTCTTTGGAAAAGCAAGACATACACATAAAAAAATTTGACTACGCAAGGTAATAACTCTATGCTGGGAGGCAGGAGGCATGTGTATATGGGATACAGGAGGACCCTTCCCAGCTGAATCCACGGTCGATGATCCATTCTGTGAAAAGGTGGATCAGCTTCTTTCTTAGAATGAGCTTTTCTAGACGTGTTATTCAAACTCGGGTCTAAGGTACAATGACCAATTCACTGACCCATTCCACTAACAGCAAGTGGAGACCCCCCAACAAGCTCAAGACAAAATGGCAGCAAAGACTGTCAACACCTGATTAGGGACACGAAAGGAAGTATGCAGAGACTAGATTCTGCCCTGTTGCACTGACCCAAGCAATCAGACTCCTGCAGCAGATCTCCTACCAAATAAAACTTTCATGCCATAGACCAGGGGTGACCCAATCCAACCGCGGCAGAGACAGGTTTTAAGTTACATTTCTCCCTCACCCAATGACCTCACTATCTCTTCTCACTCCTGACCACATACCACACTCCTCCTGGCCTGGCCAGAGAGAGACCAGCAGTAATACAACC